>NC_092847.1:3590603-3905669 GCF_039878825.1 Excalfactoria chinensis | reverse complement strand
GCCGCCTGCAACGAGCAAAGGGGTGCGATGGGAGAGCGCCTCTGCTGTGCAGTGGGGTTGCCGTGGGGCAGCAGAGGCTGCTCAGTGCCACTGCAGCGCTGCCACGATGGCACAGCATCACAGCTGTGCACAGCCAGCACAGGAAGCGGAGCGTGCCCACGGCAGGGCAGGGCTGGCTGCGTGCTGCAGGGGATGGGGGTGAGCGGAGCATCCTCACCTGGTAACTCGCATTAAGTGCTCCGTAACCGAGTCCTGAAATCATGTTTTTGACTAAAGTCGGACTCCTGCAGAAGACAGAGAGCAGCCTGAGCGCCGCCGGCCCCGAGAGCCGCAGTGCTGCCAGCAGAGGGGGGGGGGGATGGCACCCACCCTGTCATCTTTGGTGGCCTTCGCTTTTGGTACTCGTGCTCATCCACGGTCCACACGGCGCCCTTGACGTTCTCCACGCGCACGAAGCACTTGTGCAGGCTCAGGTTGTGGCGGACGGCGTTCTGCAGGAGGGGACGATGAGCTCAGCAGCACAGCCGTGCCCTGACACCCACAGCCTGACAGCCGCCCTCCCCCTCATCCCCCCCAGCCCCCACGCTGCCACCGCTCACCCTGGGCTGACACAGCCTGTCCCAAGGTGAAGGCTCTGTGATGCCGTGACCCTCAGCCTGATGCTGGCACTGGGATGGGGACCGAGCAGAACAAGGGATAGTGACACCAGCGGGGACCTGAGCACCTGCTGCGGACACCAGCTCTCCTCCTTGCTTCCCCCCCACCCCCCTCCAATCCCTTTTGGGTCCTTCCCCTCCCTTTCTTCTTTACGTCGACCATCTTTACATCTCTAAATGTAAAATAAAGAGACGCACACGTAGGCAGACAGCGCAGCCCCGAGAGATACTGGCTCCCTTTTCCCCTTCCAACTCCCTGCCATTTGCTACTGCCCCTATTTCATTACCAATTTTAATTTGCCTCTAATTAAATCCTGTGTATTTTTCCGACTCACTTGCTAATCCATGAGGGAGGCAGGAGGCTGGAGTGGAATCTCTCCGAGCTATAATTACAAAGGGCCTAATCACGCCGGGGCTCTGCCTTTGAATAAATTTCCTTGCATTAAGGTTCTCAGATTCTCTGCCTTGCAAATGAGAATGACCCCAATTTCAGGAAGTTGGCCTCCGAGGGTTTTTGTTTTTTTTTTTTTCTTCTTTCTTTTTTTTCTCTCTTTTTTTTTTTTTTCTTTCTTTTTTTTTTTTTTTCCTTTTTATTTTATTTCGAGTCCTGATTCGTGATGAGAGACTAATTCGTTACGCTAAAACATTAACAGCAATTTAAAAGGTCGAATGGGGGCTGTATAAACAAAGGAGCCGGCCAGCACAACAAGGCAGAAGGAGAGGCAAGGACTGCCCCCCCCATCACCGAGTGTGAGAGTTCCCGGAAACTCACAGCACACAGCACTGTCGTCCCCCCCCCCAACCCCTTTTTTAATGGGAGGATGGAAACAAAAGCCCCTCACCCTCCCTCCTCTCTGCCCATCCCTCCAGCCGACCCCAAAGGTCTTCCCCGTCCTCCCAGTCCAGTATGGGTGGAGGGAGCCGGGAACCCCACAGGGAATCCCACACCACTTTCCCCATCTCCCTGTCCTTGTGCCCTCACTGCAAACCCTCAGCCCCAGGCAGGGAGGGGGGACAGGATCCAGCGCCGCCCTTGAACCCCCGTCCTCGGGCCAGCAAACACAGGACTTCCTTCCCTTCCTCCTTCCTGCACACGCAGGGGGCTGGTCGGCCAAACAAAGCCCCAGTTAGAAGCAGGGTGCACGGCACGCTCAGAGCCTGACTGAGCCGGCAGCATCCCTCCCCCAGTGCCCCCTGGCAGCCCAGTGCTCACAACAGCACTGTGCTGGGGAGGTGCTGGCAGGGATGTACCTGCACGAGGCAGAAGTGGAGCGAATCCCTTTGGAAGTGCTGGGAATGAGGGGCACCCCTCCCTCTTCCCCCCCCCCACACAGTGGTTCCAAACTGTTCCCACCTGGCTGGACCCCAGCTCTGGAGAGAACACGGTGCTGGTGGCACTGAGCAGGTGCCAGATGTCACCCATGAGCCACCCTGTGTGCCATGGAGCAGTGCTGCCCATCCTGGGGGGTCCACAACTCACCCATACATAGCTCTTGTAGTTTAACAGTGTTTGTTTAGTGCCAGACCTGGCTGCTCTGTTTGCTTCTCCTCTTTGCCTTTCTAATGATGTTTGCTCTATGCCCTCCAGCTCAGGACCCCCCCACTGCTCCATGGCTCTGCCCCAGTGAGGGGATGGGGCCCTGGGGGGAAACTTGGGGCTGAGGGAGGAACCTCAGAAATGTCAGTTTTCTGGAGGAAGGAAATGAGGTGATTTTTTCCTGTGCATCCCCGTCCTTCAAAAGAAACCTGGCCTTGGGCACGGGGAGTTTCATTGCACAGGTGAGGGATCTGATGCACGGGGCAGGGAAAGGGCTGTGCCAGATGGACTCACGGCTCTCTGCCCCACGGCCAAACCCCAGCACAGGAGAAACCAGCACAGCCCCACTCGATGCTCAGCGCAGCTCGGCCAGTTGCAGTGCTGCCGTGTGCCGTGAGGGGGACACCGGGCTGCACGGTGCCGCATCACCCACACGCACCAACCGGCACCAGGTTTCGGCTGCCCTGCTTCAGCAGCGCATGGGAAGCCCAGCTCCAGAGCAACCCATCGCAGCAGCCCCTTCCATCTGCAAAGCGGTCCCTTGCTCTTCTCCCACTGGGTGATTTCCAAGTAACCAGTGCCGCGCTCTCACCTTCCACGTGGCCGTGTTCCTCCTGAAGTAGGCGAACATCCTGGTGAACCAGTTGTAGATCTCGTTCAGCGTCAGCTGCCTGTCGGGGGTCTCCAGGATGGCCTGGGGAGCCAAGAGGGGACAGAGTATCACTTACAAAGAGCCTGACCTTCGTGCAAAGAGTCAGAGGGGCTCCTGCCTCCTGCTGCAGTGACGGGAGGGAGCGGCTTTGCCCAGGCAGGGCTTTGGGGTGAGCCACTCACCTGCCGGATGAGCGAGGCGTACGTGAAGGGCGGCCGGACGTCCGCGTTCTTGTAAAACTCATGGTTCTGTGCAAGCTCTGCAGGGAGGACGAGAAGGGGATGGAGGGGTGATGGCATCCCAGCCTCGTTCTGCACTGCCAGCCCCGCAGCCCCGTCCCTGCGCTCACCTGAAGATATCGGGGTGCAGAACTTCTCCGAGTTCCTCCTGCGGATGGGCCCCACACTGTGTAACGTGGAAGAGCTGATGACGGAGGGGCCCTGCCGCAGCGGGGTGATGGGGGCCGTGGCAGAGGTGGGGGGATGAGGTAAGCCGTCAGGGAACGTGTCCGAGGTGCTCTTGGAGAGGGTAGCACTCGAGACCAGGTTCAGCTGCGGGGAGGAAGGGAGAGCGGATGGGAGCGGGGAAAGTGTGGGTCTGGGTGTGCGGGGACACTGGGGTCCTCGGGCACTGGGAGTGGGATTGTGCAGACTGTGGGCAGGAGGTGAGGCAGGGGGAGCTGCTGGGGGTGGGATGTACCATGGGATGGGGATGCAGATACCGGGTAGGGATGGGATGCACCCATGCCCAAAGCAGCACCATGTGCCAATACGAGCAGCATTTCACTTCTGCCCCATGCCATGCACTGATGCTGCCACAAGAGATCGGAACTGGAGAACATGACACACATCCCGAGAAGCCCATCCATGTAGTGGCCACATGCAGGGAGAGGGGATTAAGGAGCAGGGAAAAAGGGAAGGACTGGGGGCTGTGGGTTGGCAGAGGGGCAGGGAGGGAGGTGTCTGCTTACAGGTTGGCTGAAAGGCTTTGGCTCCGAAGGTCTCATGTGGAGGTGGGCCATCATGGCCTGCAGGCGCTCACTCTCCTTTGCCAGCTGAGGAGGCAGCGGGGAGAGGGTCAGGTGGGATGGGGGCATCCCCAAGTGTGCCCGTGTCCCCACGTCCACCCCTCTGTCCATCCATCCATCTGCCCAGACGCACAGCATCACAGTAATTGTGCTCCCCGTCCCATCGCTCCCCAGCACGCAGGGAAGGGTGAAATATTCGCTGTGGCACCAGGAGAGGCGTTGAGCTCGATGGGACCTGACACGCGCTCTCCTCCCGTCACCTTCCCTTCCTGCCACAACCCCTCAAACTCGGGCTGGGAGGGGTTAATGGTGGGAGCCGGCGTGGAGTTTGTGCAAGTTTGGAGCAGCTCGGCTGCCTTCGCGCTGCCGTGGAGCTCATTAGAGCTGACAGGTCCCCCCTCGTGATGCAGACGCTCTCCGCCGACACAGCGGGAGCTCCGTGCTGAAAACTTTATAATTGGTGGCTGTGGTGGCAGCTCCCCACTCGCACACTCCGCGAGCCCTTCAGGATTCGCTTTTTTTCCTTCTCCCTTCCCTCCCCTCTTTAAGCCCCGGTAATTGCTTTCAACCCCATGTGTTACGCCAAGAGCGGGCGATGGCAGCGCAGCCCCCCTGGACTGGGGAAGCAGGGGGTCGAGTCTGCTGTGCATCCCTCCCCCAACCCCAGGCTCTGCGTCCCCCGTGGTGACACCTGGCACAGCAGGGACAGCCAGGGGAGAGGGTGACGACAGCACTGCCGGGTGCCTCAAATGTGGCCCCTCAGAGCCAGGGGGGTCAGGGAACGGGATGGGGACAGAGACAGCACGCGGAGCCTTGCCCTCCCCTCCTTCACCCCTTGCAGCCTCCAGATGAAAAAGCATCACTCCCCCCTTTTTCTCTCCTCCCTTCCCTATGAGGTGAACTACACACAGCACTTTGGGGAGTCAGAGGCAGTGGGAAAAGGACTATTTAAAGAGCTGCTGTCCAAAATAGCATCCCTTGGCCACGCTCCGAACACCACACTCGGGCTCCTCGCCCAGCACCCCACTTTGCAGCAGCCCCCGTACCCACCTGTATCTCCAGCTGCTGTACCACTTGCATCTGAACTCGACACTGGGCTGTGCTTCGGTCATCAAGTGCGTGTTCTGTATTGAGGTGTCTGAGGAGAACGTGGGGTTTTATGCTCAGACGTGCCAGTGACGTGCCCCCCACCCACTGAGGCCACAACTGGGGTCAGCTCTGCTGTGCGGACCACCACTCCCCTCCCTGATGGGGGTGGCTCTGTTAGCCCTGGTCCCTCCGTGCCAACCCAGTGCTGCTTTCCAAACCGGAGGTGGCTCATCTGCCCCGTGCAAACATGCCTGGAGAGCCTCGGCTGTGCCTTATCTGGCTTCACACAGTGAGTCAGAGGCAGGAGGGCACGCAGCCTGATGCACTGACTCACTGCTCCCGGCACCAACGGATGCCTTCGCACTCCTCCTCCTCATCCTCCCCCAGCAAAGCACTGCTGGGCCCTGTCCCAGGGGGAGGGCAGGGTGGCACACAGTCCCAGCTGCCCTCGCCGTGCCCAGGAGGGCTTTGGAAGGCTGGCCCTCGCCGAGCAGCACCGTGCCCACCACCAGCAGACAGCTGAGAGGAGGGGGGAACGCAGCAAACGAGAGAGCCCGTCAGTTCCTTCTGATGTCTTTGCTAAAAATCCTGGCTACAAAGAGATCTAATTGCAAATGAACTAATTAAGTAAACCTCTGACGAAGCGTGAAAACAATTTGTTTGACCCTGACACTAGCAGAGGGCTCCTCGACAGCAGAGTTAATCAGTCAGCACAGAGCCCACAAGCGGTGTCAGCGGCTGCCGTGCTGCCATCTGCTTCCTCCCCTCCTCTCCCCCCGGCAGGGAGCTGCACCCCCAGCCCTGCACGGGGTCTTTCCTGCTCCAGCAGCACGGCCTGCCCTGTTTTCCCCTTCTGCACAGGTTCCCCCTTTTGCATTGCCTGGGGACTGAATTTCAGGCATGCCCCAAATATCAGCGCCCCCCCCCCCCCCCCCAGAAGGCAGCACTTACTTGACAAACTGTCCCAAGTCCTCACAGAGGGTTTCGCAGCCGGGCCACTTGCATTCTCCATGGCCATAGAGTGGGTGAGAGCCGGGGGTCTCTTCATGGGAAGAGCTGCAGAGGAGGGCACAGACCCATGGAGGGGGGAGCACGGGCACTTCCTGGGGGTCAGCCCTGAGACCCTCCCCAGCCACGGCTGCATGGCTCCCAATCATCACAGAACAGAGGTTGGGGGAGAAGGGACCCTGCAGACCCTCTGGCTCCAACCCATCTCCCCGGGGGTAAAAGCAGAACGGCCAGAGCCTGACCCTACCTGTCCCTCCTCGGCGTGTGCATGGTGCTCTGCCCATTGGGCAGAGGGTGATGGGAAATGGGAGGTGAGACCTTGGCGGCCGAAAACGAGGTAGAGTTGGAGGTGTTGGTGGTGAGGTCGAGACCCTCTTGTTTGATGCTGTCTTCGACAGGCTGGGCGGCAGTGACCTCCTTCCAGAGCTGCTGCAGGTCCGAGGGGCACACAGCTGCACGGGGATGGGACACAGCCGTCAGTGGGGGGTACGGCCCAGCAGCACCTCCCCCCATCCTACCCAGTGCTCAGCGTTGCCAATCATCACCTCCTGCACATCCCCACATCACAAAACCCCAACCCCAGGACCCCCCCGCTGAGCCCCCCAGCCCCACGCCTTACCTTGAGGGAGGGTCTGCAGGGGCACGGTGCCCTGGCCTGGCGGGAGGCTCACCAGCCCCTGGCGCTGCAGGTTTAACAGGTGCTGCTGCTGGAGCTGCTGCATCTGCAGGAGCTGCTGCTGGAATGCCAGCTGCTTGTTCCCTAACGGCTGCTGGGAGACAAAAGGGAGACGGTGAGCAGCGGCATTGTGGCCCCGGGGAGGGCAGGGGCACAGCTGCAGGTGCGGGCAGCACGCCGTGGCTCCATGCTGCAGGGCCTGCTTGGCTGGCGGCCGCGCCAGGAACAGGCTTTGATCTATCGGAAGAGGAGGGGAAGAAAAGGAAAGTGGGAAAAAAAAAAGAAAAGAGGAGAAAAAAATAAAAGAGAAAGCACTGAAAAAAGGGAGGGAGCTGAGCTGGGTGTCTGTATGAGCACGAGGCACAGCTCTGCCCGCACTGCACCAGCAATGGAGAGGGGTGTCCAGCACCCAAAATGTGCCCTAACAAACACCGGCTGTGCACACCCTCCTTCCACCCCACTCCCCACAGATGATCACTACGAGTCCCCATAGGAGGGGCACAGGGCAGGGCAGCTGGCACCCAGTGCTGGTGGTCCATGGGTGCCCACCCCGGTGTCACCACATGGGGCACAGACCTGGGGGGCTCCCCCCCCCCACTCTGCCACGCTCTGACCGGCGGAACCAGCCCTAAACTTGTTAGGCAGGACGGGTCTCTGGGGAGGCACCGAGAAATCCATGAGAATTAACTGAAGGGGAGAGAATTCAATTAGGGACAGGGAAAGGCAGCTGCTAATCCAAGCGGGCCATGAGAGGGGAGCTGCCCCGGGCTGCCCGGCCTCATTAGCAGGACAGGCAGCCTGGTAACCCCGTGAACCCCTCTGTTTGCTCCGACACTGTCTGCAGGCTGTGAGGAGCCAGGCTGGCAGCAGTGTGCTGACCCCCATGGCAATGCAGCTCTGTGGGGCACAGAGCAGGATGGAACCCCTGCATGCTGCAAGCATGGTGTGCACGGGGTCCCACTGTACCACTCAGACAAGCACAAGGAGGAACCCTGGATGCTGTGGCCCTGCAGGGCTGGGATGCAGGGAGGAGAGTGGGACAGGGCTGTGCACCCCGGGCAGACACCCGTATCCCCTGCAAGCCCTGTCCTCACCCCATAGTGGAGCCGGGCCGGGCTCTCCCTGCTCTCTCCCAGCCCCATCGCCGCCCTCCCCGGGGGCCCTGGGCATGCCTAGGCTCCCCAAACACTGCCTCATTCATGGCACTTCCCGGTGGGAAGCAGGGGCAGATTGGCAGCAGATGAAGTCATCGGGATCCCCGGGGCACTCGGCTCAGCAGAACCAGGCCCTGTGGGCACACCCTGCTCTGCAGCTCCGCACACTTCAACCCACGTGTGTGTCCCTCCAGCTTCACAGTACAAGTCTGGGTCGCCCCCAACAAGTGTCACGTCCTCCCCAGGAGCCTCTGCCCACCCCAGAGTGCAAATGAAGCACTGAACAGCCAAAAAGTACATGGGTTTGGGATGCACTGTGCACACAGGCTGCACCTGCAGGGGTCCAACCCACGGCACCTACTGGTGGGGGTCCCTGATGGGATGCAAGAGCTGAGCCCGCTGTGTTTTAAGAGCTTGAACCCTTTGGCCTGGCTCCCTGCGAGGCTCTGATCACCCAGCTGGGTCCCTCAGTGTCCCCCCACCCCCATGGCAGTGACCCCCCTGGTTTGGGGCTGCGGTACCTTCCCAGCGCCGCCTACATTAGCTGCAGCTGAGTGGGTGCAGCTCACGGGGTGCGAGGCGCCGTCACTTTGATTTATGAGCACATCAAGAGGAATTTCAGCGTGACACCAGGGACTGACAGGAGCAGTTCATTAAGCTGACGCCGAGGTGAGGCAGAGGCGGCCCCCCGTCGTCCCTCCCCAGCCTGGATGGACTTGGGGGGCTGTGCTGGAGCGGGCCCGGGGGGAGCAGGGGCAGCCCCCTCCATTGGAGCACACAGGGACCCCCTTGCTCTGCAGGGCTCTGGGAACAGCGGGCTGGGGAGGAATGGCACATGGCAGCAGCTCGGCCACCCTTTGCCACAGGGGGAAGGGATGTCCCCAGCCCCAGAGCACAGCACTGGGATGCTGAGGGTTCTCTCTTGCAAAGCAACACAGCAAACAGCTCTGGGACACACCACAGCCCTGCTCCATCCCACTGAGGCACCCACCCGTGCCCCTTCTCCCCGGCAGCATTTCTCAGCAGACACATTTCTCCTTTCCTCTGCAGCGCTTTAATTACAAGTTGCCACGCTCTCTTTAAGCCAGATCTGATCCTGGAGCCAGAGCAGCAGCTGCAGCTCTCAGAGATGGCTGCAGGAAGGCTGACCCCTGTGCACCGCGTGGGCACAGCGATGGCAGCCGCAGTCAGAGCCTTGTAAAGCTCGAGTGGGTGCCAGCATGCACCACAGACAGCAGCAGCGCTGGGGCTGCAGCAGTGTGCACAGCATGGAACAGCCCTGGCAGCACCAAGTACAGAGAGTAGGGAGGAGAAAAGGGTTCCTAAGCCCTGCTCTGGGGTCCCACTACAGCATCCTGGGTGTGCTGCTGCCACATGGCTGAACTGGGACCATGCAATGGGGCAGGGCTGTGCCAGTCCTGCTCTGCCCTCCCCTTGAGGGGAGGATTTGTCCCAGGGGCCACTGAGTCCCACGTCCCCTCTGACGGGCCCTGCTGCTCCCCCAGGTGCTGGG
The DNA here is from genome assembly GCF_039878825.1 of Excalfactoria chinensis. NCBI lineage: Eukaryota > Metazoa > Chordata > Aves > Galliformes > Phasianidae > Excalfactoria > Excalfactoria chinensis. The sequence continues at coordinate 3,896,357 of NC_092847.1, read as the reverse complement.
ATTTGCACACGCCTTGTTTTCTTCCTGCTGGTCCCCTTTTATTTGCAGCCAGATCTGATGGCCCAGAACCCATCTGCATGAGCTCACCTCTTTGGGTTGCTGCTTTCCGGCTTGCTGTTGTGTCAATAGCTGCAGGTGAAGCTGCTCCTGTTGCTTCTTGTAGTATTCCTGCAACTGGGAGGGACGGGAGGAGAGAGGACGGATCAACACCAGCAACACCCAGTTGGCTCCCTGCCCTGCACTGCCAACCCCATGCTGCAGCCACGCAGCTCCTGCAGACACCCAGTGCCGAGCACAGCACCCCTGTGGCCATCCCATGTGGCATAAAAGCTGGGAGCATCCTCCTGAGAGCTCTGCACCCCCACAGCCAAGCAACCCCAAGCTCCCATCCCCATCCTGAGCACGGAGCGCACACCCAGGAGAGGGCTCTCCATGGGGCAGCGATGAGGTGTGAGCACATCTGTTCCGACAGGAGCAACCCCACGTCCCAGCAGCAGAGAATCCCCCTCCCAGCCCCACACACTCCATGGATGTTGCTGCAGAGCCCCCGCCGCCCCACGCCCTCTGCAGGCTGTGTGTGCAGGGAGGACACTCAGCAGGGAGACCCACATCCCATCTGCTGAGGCACAGTGAGGGTGATGCCCTGCAGCGCTCAGCCCCACTCAGCTTCCACCAGCACGGCCCCACGGCGCAGCACGGCTTATGGGGCTGGAGGCGGCGGGGGGCGAGCGCGGGTGGGTGGCTCTGGCTCAGGAATGCCCCTTAGGATGCCGGGAAGCCTTTATCAGCTCGGGGCTGACAGCGCTGACAGCAGCAACTTTGCTTTTTCTGTCGGTGAACAGGTTTGGAAGGCCTCGGTGTTTACCCGAAAGCCAATCAAAGCCGGGGCTCTGCCGCATGGTCGAGCGCGGCTGCGGGAACATTGGGTCAGGGGTGAGAGGTGTGATGTTTGGTTTTCTTCTGGTAGAGAATGCGAGCTATTCCGGCCTGGGTTGTTTAATTTGCAGTCAAACGTGTTTCTTTATCCGGCTCCAAAGAGGCTGCGGGAGGACCCACCCAGGGTAGTGTTTACCCTTTGTTCTTTCCCTGGGGCCAACCTTGAGCCCTTATCAGCCTGTTTGGAGTAAACAGGTACTGGAGGCAGGAGGAAGGGTGGGGAGGATGCTTGTGGGATCGCTCCTTCCCTCTCTCCGCCAGCGGAGGTGTTTACTGAGCGGCCCCGCTTTGTGCCACACTTGGGCTTTGGTTTTTTCCTTGTCTCCCTCCTCTTCCCTCATTGCTCCTTTCACACGCGAGGAGCACGTGGGAATGCTGCAAGAATCAGCCCTGGATCTGGGTGGAAGCATGCAGACCCACCTGGCCTCCAGCCCCATGCCAGCCCCCAGCTGCCCCCAGGGCACAGCTCTGTGTGCTCTGTGATCCCTTCTGCAGCTGCACCCGCAGCTCTCCCGGTGCAGGATGTGCCGGGGACCCCCGGGGAAGGGCAGAGGGAAGTTGGGAACCTCAGGGGGAGCGGCATTACCTGCTGCAGCATTATTGCCTGCTGCTGCTGCAGGAGGGCCTGGAGCTGCGGTGGGGACAGGATCTGCTGCATCTGCTGCGGCGTGATCATCTGCGGGGACATCATGGCCACAGACACAGGGACCTGCGGAGAGGAGGGACACACACGTCAGCACACTGCTGGTCCCAGCCCTCCCCACATGCTGACAGCCTGCATGCCCCCATCCCAAACCCTTCACCAACCACCTCCCGCATCCCCTATCTCCACATCCCATTTGGAGATGCCCCGTCCTGGCACATGGGACTGCCCTGATCCCAACGTGGGGATGTGATGTGGTGCTGGAGGCAGAGAGGTGCCTGCAGGAACGAAGCACTGAGAATCAGTACTGCCTCAGGTGCAGCCACTGTCCTCCTATGGGCATGGGTAACACCCCAAAGCAGCACTGGGCATTCAGTGGGGCTCTCAGTGCGCGCAGGAGGGGGGTATCAAGGGAAGATCCCTGTTACCCAAATCTGCAAAGCACAGCATGGAGCAGAGTGGGACTGGGCTCTTCATCAGCCCCAGTCCCAGCCCCAGCCTGCAGGATGATGCCATGGCTCCCCAGTGCTCCCTGGGTGCTTCTTCCGTGCAAGCCAAGCACGTGGGTCCGAAGACCTCCAGAACCAAGAGAGAGCCATGAAGATGGTGGCTCTGTGGCAGAATCTCGCCCTAAGCCCAGGCAGGAGCCCCAGCACTGCCTCCCCCCGCCAGCACCCGGCCGCACCGGAGCGTGCTGACCTTCAAGGGAGATTGCAAAGGCTTATCTGTTTGCTCAGGCACCGGGCTGGAGGGAGGTGTCAGGAGCACGCTGAGCTCCGTTTGTCACCATGAGCCCCCCCAGGCACCAGCGGGTCAGGGTTAGTTATTAACTGCTGCTGGGTGCTCACAGAGGGGCAGCACTGGGGGCCCGAGGACATCCCAGCACAGTGATACGGACCAAGTGGGATGACACCCCACCCAACAACAGCAACCCCAGCAGCGAGCTGGGCCGGAGGAGTCCAAACCAAACCATGGCCAACCCCACGGCGTCCCCCTGCCCACGCAGTGCTCAGGTGTCAGTGTGCAGCTGTGCAACATCTGGTGGGAGCGATGTGCGCAGGGTCTGCTCACGCGCTGGGAGCAGAGGAGCATCCCGCTCCTTTCCCTGCACTGATTCATCAAGCTGGCAGCGTGCTCAGAATGAGAGCCCCTAATTAATTGCTGCACGCATCCCCCCCCCAGCCCTGGCTGCCTCCCCACCCCCATGCCACGGCCCCTCATCCGCCGTTGCTGGCATTTTCCAATCGGAGGCATCCTAATTACCGGAGAGTTATAACACCTTCCATTTCTCGCCCAACGGACTGACACCCTGTCAAGAGCAAAGAGAATTGCCAGAGGTTTTGACAACACTAATTGCCCCTATAATCTAAAAACACAAAGGAGAGGCGATTAGTCGAGAGGGCCCCAGCTCTCGATCCGACACGAGGTTTTCACAACGTTACAAGAAAACAAAAGCGACGCTTTTTAGAGTTTGATGGCTGCTAACAAAAGCGGAATTATATTTTCATACAACCTTTGTCTGCATTAAATGCCTTTTTTCTCCCGCGCTCCGACGCGGGGCTGACGTGGGAAGGTGGTGGGGTGAGGCTGAGCATCGGCGCAGCGCAGCTCCCTGCCCAGATGTTGTGATGGCTCCGAGCAGGGCAGGAACTTGGAATCCAATGGGAAATTCCTACTTGCAGCAAACTCCGCTCACGGGGCAGCCCTCGGGATGCAGCTGGGGATGGGCAGCATGGGAGATGGGAGCATTGCAGGCTGCCCAGCACCCAGGCTCAGTCCGGGGCTGGCATCTGCCATGGGCACACAGCAGGGCTTGCCTCACCGCTGGCCTCCTGCCACCCCGCAAAATGCTTACGAACAGCTCTGGCTGCCTCACAAACAGACCCGACGATGCTGCAGCGGATCGGCCGGCTCCATCTCCCGGGGGTGATTTTCCCAGTGCTCAGGGTTGTAATCCCAACGTGCCAGCGCTGGGCTGGGGGCGGAAAACAAGACGGGTATTAAAGGGAGCTCAGCGCCACGCGGGGCCAAAGCTGATTTGGCCGGGCTGGGGAGCAACGCTGTTTGCTTTCTTCCTTTTTGTCTTTAACGTTCTTTTTCAACAGCTTGCAAGGAACGCATCGTCCCCGCAGTGGGAGCAGGAGCGAGGTGTGGAGCAGGGCATCCATTCCAGCTGTGAGGCATCCCACTGTCAGCATCACACGGAGCCACGGCGAAGGAGCATCCCCATCTCCACATGACAGCCCCAAAACCCAAATGCAACAGCTTCAAACTGAAGGCTTAGCTTGGAATGGCAGGAGATAGAGCCCCTGCTTTGTCCCACCTGTGCCCCAACCCCGCTCACCAGGTGGGGATCAACCCAATGCACTAACGGGGTGTAACTGGGCTGCTGGCAGGGGAAAGGAAGCGGGGCTGGGGAGGAAGGGCTCAGAATGGGGGGCAGGGACAGGCTGGGTGTTCGGATGGAAATACAGTGCGGTGCGGGACGGGCGGCTGCCTTCCTTCAGGAGAAGGACCGCAGAAGGGCTGGTATTGATCTGCCTTCATTACCCATTTCACTCCAGTTTCAAATCAACAAAATACACTTTTCCGCTCCGCTGCCCTCCCCGCCGCCGCAGACAAAAGAAAAGCAATTTCCCGCAGTTTGCTCTGAGCCCCTCTCCCTTTCGCTGCCGCTCCGTCCCCCCTCAGAGCTGTGCAGCCGCATTGAGGGGCCCCAGAGGCTGATTTCTGGTCACTCCGTGGCACTGCAATGGATGGAGCCTGGCACTGATACTGCAGCACGTGGGCACTGTGAGCCATGGAGAGCGGCACGGCGCTGAGCTCGCTGCACAACGTCGCAACTTTGTCCCACTCCGCCAACATCACCAGCACTTCCAGGCTGCCAAGAAGCAGAAATGCTTTGGACCGTCCCAGGGCGATGGCTCTGGGGCCGCAGCTGTAGCCCAACGTCAGCTGCACGGCTCCGTGCTCAGCTACACCTCCAGGCATCTGGGGGCACCGAGGGTTCACACGGAACACACTGCCCGCGATCCCTATCGCACCCAGCAGCAGCTCCCTGTTTGCTTTCAGGAGCACGCCGCTGCCGACTGCCATTAATATTGCTGCTGGCACAGCGCCCCACCAACTCCCAACCCCAGCAGTGGGGAACCCACAGCGCTTTGGGTTTGGGTGCTCAGCACCGGCATGCAGCCTTCCTCCTCCTCCTCCTCGCCCCGCAGCCTCCTGGCCAGTCTCACCCACACCACCGCCGTCAGATAAACTTCCTTTCAAAGCAGCCCGCTTAATCCCCATCTCCCCCCGCGCAATCCCGCTCCAGCTGCTGGGCAGGGGAGGAAGAGGCCGGGCTGCTGAGTTATGAGCTATTTCTGACTCACGTCTACAACTTTCACAAGTTCTTTTGCAACACAAAGGGAGGAGGGCAGCAGATGCAGTTAACCCTGCTGCAGCCGGCCGGCCAGCAGCGCACAGCGCTTACCGGAACGTGACTTCACTCTTACTGCCTTTGTCTCGCGTGGTATTTTCCATGTGGTGACTGCATTTCCTTCCTGCAGACACCGCTGGAAAAAGGCCGCCTGTCTGCAGCTCACGTTGACTCACTGCTGCTCGGACCCATGGAGGTTGGGGGTGTAGGGCTGTGGGTCCCCCCTGGCCCCACAGGGACACAGTGGCACCCACGTGGCTCAGGGAGAAGTGGCACTGCATGCACGCTGAAATTTAGCCATGCCCTGGCCATACAACCTCCAAAGGAGACAGCAAGGCAAGGCCAGGAGCACAGGGTGGATGGGGCACCCCAAGCAGAAAGAAACCTCACCAAGGGGCCAGAGGCTGCTTGCAACCAAAATGCAATTCAGCAGCATGAGAAAAAGCAAAGGGGAAGGGCACAGGGTATGGCCTCATCTTGGTGCTCTGCTCCCATTCTGGGTGGAGAGGAGCCCACCGGAGCCCATTCCCAGCCCCACACAGCCCCCTCCCTGCCACCTGGTACAGGCAGGACCTCCAGCTTGGGAAGCGAGCGTGCTAATTACTTTCCTTTGTTAATTAAACCCACGTGGCTCTAATAAGGTAACCTGCTGTTCTCCGATAAATTTAATTAGCCTGAAGGGAGAGCCCCTCCGCACAGCTATTTAAATTGTCACTTCCCATTCACTTGGGTTTTGCTTCTTTTCACCTCCCCTGCTCTCTGGGCTCACCCCTGCTTCCCCCCCACTTTCTCTGCCCCTTTTCTCCCTTCTCTCTGCACTTTCCTTTGGCCAAGGCACGGAGCCAGGAGAAGACACCCCCCCCGATGGCACTGTGTCCACTGGAAGCCCACTTTTCAGTGCCACCAACACTCACCCCATGGGTCCCCTGCACAAGGACCCAGCTGGCTCCAGCCCCAGGGACTGCCCCTAACCCAGTGCCTACCTGTGGGTACGAGTTCTCCCCCAGCACCAGGGAGCTCTGCGCTTCCACCCAAACACTGCCCCAAGGCGAAGTGGCACCCGGTGCCCTCCTCTCCATGCCACCATCCCTCCTGTGCCCATGTCCCCCAGGGGGACCTTTCCCCCAAACACAACCTTGACCCCGAGCAACCCTTTCCTTCCCATCGTGCCGTTACAGAAGCAGCCAAAGGAATGGGACATGTGTGCAGCCAGGGGCTGACGCACCAAACCCTGGCACCTTTCTGGAGCTCTGCAGGGCATCAGTCTCTCTCTCTGGGCTCCCGCTGCGTTGCGGCCATCCCACAGACGGCACTGCCCGGCCCTGCGCATCAGCGCCGCTTTGCAGCCGAGCCCTTCCCAAAAAGCTCCGTAGAGGGGGAGGTCCTGGGGCTCACCTGCACCGCCGGCTGCTTGCCCTCATTGCTGCTGGGGGAGCTCAGCCCCGCGGCCTGCTGCAGCAGGAACTGGCGTGCCACCTGGAGAGCCTGCAAAAGAGACACACGGGGTGGGCGGTGGGAAGGGGCCCTCTGCCTCCTCCTCCTCCCTCCGGGCTCACTCGCCCTTCAGCTGTGGGTCCTCCCACCGTGGTTCCCTGTGGGTTTGGTTAAGGGGGCACAAAGGAGGGCAGCGCCCGATGCTCTCCTGCACCACCAGCTCATCCAGGCACAAAGCACTCACCCTGCTCTACCGGCCCCCTCCGCAGCACCCAGCGCCTTCCCATGGCAACATGCACCCAGCATCACAGCACTGCACACAGCCAGCACCTGCCGTGCCACGTGCCCAAAGACACCGGGTGCCGTCACACAGCGTGCAGCACAGCTTCCAGCACAGCTTCCAGCACAGCTTCCAGCACAGCTTCCCGCTGCTGCCCGGATTGGGGTTGTGGGAAGTGCAGGAGGACGCCTCCGTTAGCGGCATCGTGCCGAGAAGTCTCACGGCAGCAGAAGGCGCAGGCTCTAAGTGCTGACAAACTCATCGCTGCACCCAAAGTGCAGAAATAAAGCAGAATCTCAGCTCTTGTGGCCTGCAGAGCTGGTGCAGGGCACGCTCCTCCCCGGGCCCCGTTACTTCCATGCTATTAACAGCGATAGATGCGCATCGGTAATGCGCACACAAAGCCATGTGACAGTTATGACAGCTCAAGGTCTGATGTTTTAATTACTTTTCAAAATGAAAACAGTAATTCCAGTTAAAAGCCAAAGGGTGGAGGGAGCTGATGCAAAGCTGCTTTGCATTGCGGAGCAGGTTGGGGATGGGGCTGGGACTGCAGCCCTGCGCACAGCCCTGCCCTGTGCAGAGCAGCCCCATGCACATCTGTGCCCCTGGGCAGCTTCTCAGGGCTCTCTATGAGTCCATTTCTCAGAGCTGTGCAGGGCTTTGCTTCTTCCACCCACACTGCATGGAATCCATCTGCAGCTTTGGGGGCTGCATGGAGCTGCTGCCCGACGCCCGCAGGAGACCCCTGTAGCACTTCTCTCCCCACACCCCCAACATGCCCTGTTTGCTCTTTGTGCACCAATGGGAGTGAGGAGCTGTAAGGCACCAGGAGGGCCTGGGATTGCTGCAGGCTCTGCGCTGAGCATCACCAATGCTGGTGGGCAGCAGCACTGGGCAGGCAGGGCACTGGGGGGCACAGTGCCACCGGTGTCCCATGGCAGCAGTGGGGCCGCAGGGGGCCGAGCCATTGCCTCTCAGGGGGGAATTTAATTCACTCCCCGCTGGCTGCCTCACTTTGGTGTGCTCTCAAGCACGAAATTACAAGATTTACAGGAAAAAAATGGCATGGCCTCAGGACCGCACACAGGGCACCCCCCCCCACAGCGCCCGCTGCCCCCACACCGCTGCCTCCATTCGGCTCAGCCATGGGAGGCTGCGCAGAGCCCTGAAATGCTGTATGGGATCAAAGGGAAATGGTGCTCAGGAGCCGACAGGTGGGAGGGGAACGGTGAAACCTGCAGGGCCAAGGAAAGACATTGTGGCATCCTTGTAGAGGGCACTGCGGTTATAGAGACCCTCACTATAGGGCACCTTAGTGATGGGGTACCTTTGTTATAGACTATAACACTATAGAGCACCTTGGTTATAGGGCACCACAGTTACAGGGCACCTTCTCTATAGGGCACCCTCATTATAGAGCACCACAGTTATGGGGCACCCTGTTTATATAGGAATATATGGGCCGTCCTGGTTATAGATAGAGCTGTATGCATCCATTCAGCACAGCTCCAGGATCCTCTCTCCCAGGGGTACAGAGGGGTGCAGCCCCCACCCTGTGCTGGGATAATGGGGAGGCAGAGGGGCGCAGCTCTCCCCCAGCACAGCTGTGTTCAGCTCCCGGCTCCATCATGTGCACAAAAAGATGATTTTTTGTCTGATATTTGTTTCAATCACAGCCCGCTGCACGGTGCCATTCAAGAGTCATTAGCACGTTACCCGTAATTAGGAACGAATGGGTTGTGTCAAATTCATCATGCTCCTGGACGGCTCCCTTTGATCAGCAAATTACCCCATCAAAAAAGTTTGTGGTGTCTCTGGGAGCTGGTGCTGTGGGGCTGTGCCCTCTGCAGTGCTATGAGCTGGGGGTACAACAGCACTGGATCCTGGCTGGGCTCTGCTCATTTAATACTTGAGCTTCTTTCCTTTTGTAAGCACTGCAAAGAGGTGAAGGAAGGACCTAAGAAGTGCCTGGATGCCATCCATGTACAGGTGCCCCCCCTGGACAAAACCCAGCACTCCCATCCTATAGGGATAGGACCTATAGGTCCTATAGGGACCCAGCACTCCCACTCTATAGGGATCCCACCCCTATAGAGCTGTGTACACAACCAGGGGATGGGGTGAGAAACTGCTGGGTTTTGTTTGGTGACAAAATGAAAGGGAAAAAATAAACAGAAAGGAATCGAGAAAAAACAAAGGGAAGAAAATGAAGGGAAAGAAAAGGGGAGGAAAAAGGAAAAAAGAGGCAAAATAAAAAGGAAGAAAATAGGAAAAAGGAAAAGGAAAAAAAAAAGGAAAATGAAACAAAAAGGTAAAAAAAAATGAAAAAGAAGGAAAAAAGAAAATTAAAAAAAAAAGGGGGAAGGAAAAAAGGAGGAAAAGAGGGAAAAAAAAGGAGAAGAAGCAAAAAAAGCAGCGGCGTTTTGACACAAAGCTCCTAAAAATGACATGGAGACATTCCAGGAGCAGAGCTGTTAAAAGGAGGCGCGGATATTTTTAGATGGATATTAACGGTAAATGATGCCATATTGAACAGCACTTCCACCCAGCCCAGCCCCGGCCGAGCTTAACCAGAACCAAATGGCTCAAAAAAGAGCAGAATGAAGAAAATGACACAGGGAAAGGAACAAAGTGTGCTGGGCGGCCCTTGGCAGCAGTGCGGGCACCCATCGCTCCCATCCCTCCCCTCTGTGCAGGATTGGGGTCAGACCCACAATCTGAGGGCACTGTGGGGCTCCCCAACCCCTGCCCCAAATCCCTCCTGTGTTTGTGCCCGACGCTCTCAATCCAACTTCTCAAAGTTGCTGCTTTTCTTTTGGAGCCTTATTTCCCCCAATAACTCGCCCTCCACGTTGCCTGCGTCCGCACGTTTCTGGAGCAATCTAGGGGACCCCATGAGCTCCAAACCAACCCCAGCACTCAGGGCCCTGCTCTGCACAACCCCCCCAAGCAGCAACAGCCCCTCGGCCCCAGAGCACACATAAATACCCCAAAGCCCCAGTGCTGCCCTGTCCCACACCCCAGCACTGGGCAGCGCCCCCCACCCCATTTCCCCCATGGGGATGGGGCCAGGTCCAACCCGTGGGTCCAACCCCCTCCTTAACAGCCCCGGATGGGCTCTTTGGGGCACGGATGCCGGCATGCTGGAGGTCTGTCAGCGTTCCCACAGCAACGATGGGGGGAGATGCTGGGGGCCGGGCCGCCCTCCCATGCCCCCGGCCGACCTCTCCCCTCCGCCAGCCCCGGCACAAAGCCGTGCGCGCTATTCAGGCTCGGCAGCCGGGGCCCCTCCATTGAAAGCTGAGGATTTCAGGGCAACGCCGTCCCCTGGGCCGGGGGAGAGGGAAGGGAGGGGGTGTGCGGCTGCTCTGGTCCCTCCAGAGCCTGGGAGGTGCTTCCAATGGGATGGATGGATGGCACAGAGATGAGCTGGGATGGACCAGAGCAGGAGCCAGGAGGGCACAGAGCAGCTCCAAAGGGTCTCGACCACCTCACGATGCACAGACCTCCCTCAGGGGTACAGCAGGGATCCCCAGCACCACATAACCAAACCCTGAGCCCAGCCCAGCAGCTCTGGTCCAAACCCACAGAGAGAATCTGGATTCCAGCTCCATTGGATGCAGAGCCCAAAGGCACAGCTCACAGCTCCAAAACCAACCCGAAAAATGAGGGCAGAGCACAACACCTTGTTGGGAAATGTCCCATAAAAGCAAGCCCGAGTTCAAAGCCACTGGTGGCTCTACAAGCTCAGGTGGGGGCACTGAGTGCTGGCTTTCCATGCCCCCCAACCCACACTGCTTTGCACAGCCGAGAACGAGATTTCAGCACGGAGCAGCTGTCAGACAGCAGCACCCAACACGGGCTGGATGCAAAGCCCTCAAAGAGCATCTAATGGGGCACAGCTTCCTGCCCAGGGCCATTGCTCCTGACCCTGCGGGTGCTCAGGAGGTCAGAAGCTGTGGGGACACCCCCTTCCTCCCCAGGTGTGGCACTGCGGACGCCGTTTGGTTCTGCTTGTACCCAACCCAACCTTCAGAACTCCATGTTGGAGCCACCGGGAGCCCAAAAGGAAGAGAAGCAGCAGGGAGACACTTGGGGACAGAGACGAAATGCGGGCAAGGAGGTGAGATTTGGGAGAAAGAGGGAGATTTGGGCCAAGAGGTGAGATGCAGCCCCGGCCATGCGCTGAGCTGGGATTCACGCCGTGTGCACCGCTATGGGTGCAGCCAAGAGCTCAGCGCTGTGCAGACCCCCACCTCCCCCTCCCCGCATTGCACACAGAGCACAGCCCGGCCTGCAGCTCGCAGCTCTTTGCCTGCACGGGGCTGCACGGCCACGATCCATCCAACCTGCAACTCGGGGCCGGGGAGGGGAGCGCGGCGCTCCCAGGGTGACTCGCGGGAGCATTACACGCATGATTACCCTTCAGAGCAGGGGAACAGGGGCTTAACTGCGTGCGAAACGGCTGTTATTCAGGTAATGGATTTACAGCACTCACTACTAAAGTATCAGACACAGCAATTTTTTACAGCTTTCACGCTGGAATTTATGGCTCAGGGAGGCGATCTCCATCCGAGGCAGGGATCATTGCCTTATTTAGTATCCAAGGAGGAAAATTTATGTTTTCTCCGAAGTTTGTTTGGAAAGGTAACCTGCAGGCACATGGGGACACCGGCTGCTCCCAGGGATGCGTGTGCCACCTCCAAGGTGCACACGTGTGTGCCAGGACAGAGCGCACGCACAGATCCCTACGTGTCTGCCATACACGTGAGCTTAACTCATCTCAGTGCACTCCGAGCTCCCAGCACTCACCCACCTGGATGGGCTGAAACAGAGCAAACCTGCTTCTGCTTTACTGTCTGTGCCCTTCACTCTATTGCCAGAGCCTTTCTCTTCCTCCTCGTGCATTGCGCTCAAGGGGTCTGAGCGTGCCAACCCCCCCCAGCATGGGCAACTCTTCCCTGCAGAGCCAGGGCTCCATCCCTGTAAGGATGGGTGCAAGAACCAGGCTTGGTGTGATCTCCTGGAGCAGCCCTGAGGGTGAGGGGGGTGTGCACACAAATGCTGCCCAAACCCGAATATTTAGAGAACCCCACAACAAAACCCCCAGAGAGGTTGGGGATTCTCTGTGTCTGGGGCTGTCCAGAAGGCATCTGGCTGTAGAGCTGGGTGCCAGCTCTGGGTGTCCCTATTACAGCAGGACACCAGCTGTGGGCGTCCTTATTAGAGCAGGCTTTGGGACAGCCAAACCCAGAGGTCCCCACCATGACCCCGTGCCCAACTTTGGGTTGCCCCACGCGGATCCTTCCTACCTGCTGCTGCTGGAAGTGCAGGAGCTCCACTGGGCTCAGCTCCCCGTTGCTGTCCCCGCTGGCAGCCCCCTCCCGGCCCCCTCCGCCGCCCCCGCCCCCGTCGGGCTGGTTGCTGAGGCTGCTGACCCCGTTCTGGCTGGAGGGAGCGGAGCGGATCGTCTCCGAGGCGGATTCCACCATCATGACGTGCTAAAGGGACCTGAGGAGAGAGGAGAGAGTGGAGGGTGAGCAGACAGCGTGACCCCCAAAGCAGCACCCCCAGCTCCAGCACCGGGATGTGAGAATTCAACACAGGGTCCGAAATGCCAAAATGTTTCATCTTCTTAAAGATCACAGATGGTTGGGTTGGAAGGGACCCCAAAGCCCCTCCTGCCACGGGCTGGTTGCCCACCACCACAGCTCAGAGCTGACCTACAAGTTACAAACAGGAGGAAATAAAGCACGAGGGACGGGGACAAGAAAGGCCATTTTCCCCTTTTTCTTCTCTTTTTCCCCCCTCCTTCCCCCAACCCCGCCCCAAAAGACAGCAAGACAAACCACGAACAACATAATTGCTGAAATGTGGCGTGTAATAATAGCTATTCAGGAGCTGATCATTCATATTAAACAGGGTGAAGCAAGCTTCTCATTTGCATGTTTGAGATTATATGCATTTCAGAAGTCATTTCCGCAGGGTATATGACTGACATTAATTCCCATGTGGGGCCGCCGGCTCTCCTGCACCACGAGGATGGGGATGCTGCGTGGGGAGAAGCGTATGGGGGACACTGCATGGAAACACTGCAGAGCAATGGGATGTTCCACACGGGATGCTGCAATGGCTGCGAGGGGATGAGCGTGGAGGACACAGCATGGGGATGGAGCACGGGGACACAGCAGCACCAGGATGGCTCAAGCTAAGTGGCTTCCAGGGATGCTGCCTGCAGATGCTGCATTAGGAGCAAAGCAGCCAGGAAGGCGCTGCCCTGTTTCCTCCTGTTTTACCCCAAAAGCCTTTAGAAAAAAACTGATTTGTTGATGGAACCCACAGGACCCGGAGTCACACAACCTCATCACAGCCAGCCCCTCCGTGGGGCTCAAAGAGAGAGATCTGACTTTTATATGGAGAACGGCAACATCCAGAGCTGCAGCAGGAAGCATTAAAAAGAGGCCAAAAAAAGAACCAACAACCCCCCCCAAAAAAAAAAGAGTTTTGGAAAGGATGTCAACTTTCCTGGCCGTGGGGATGAGCTGAAGGAGAGAGCTGCTGGGAAATGGGAGGGAATCTGTCTGCAGTGAGGAGCAGCAGGGATGGGGTGGGATGGGATGGGATGGGATGGGGGATGGAATGGGGTGGGATGGGGGATGGAATGGGATGGGATGAGGGATGGCCCCGTCCCTGTAATGAGCTCACAGCCTGGATGGGACGGAGCAGCACCGTGCAGGAAGTCATAAAAGCGAGCACTGATGGTAACAAAAATGTTTCCATTCATTTGTAAGTTTTACAAAACCCGATAGAAAGTAAAAATTGTAACAATAAAAACGATGGCAGCGAGCTCTGCTTCTTTCCCCCCCCCTCACTGAAGCGCACACCTTCCGCAATGAAAGCTTCCCCGGCCTTCAGCAGCGCCATATGGTAACCAGGGCATATTAATTACCGTCGCTTCTTAATTAACAATTGCTTAATCTGAGCAGCAACATCTCCCTGACATCCCGACTTGCTGCTGCTCCGCACTGTTCCTTTCCACTAACATCCCCCCAACACACACACACCGCGGGCACGGGACCGGGCTTTTCCAATTAACACCTCCGAGCTCCGTAATTAACGCAATTAACAGCCTGATGGACACACGGAGCGTGGAGGGGATGGAGCTGTGGGCGCTGGGAGGAGGGATGTGGCATCTATGGGGTGGCTGCCCCCAGCCCCATGCACGGCAGTGGGAACACTCCGCAGCCGCCCCAAATCCGAGGCGGCCGGGATTGCTTGGAGAATGGCTTTTTACCCTTTAATTAACACATAAACACATGGAAATGTGGAAAGGGGATTAAAAATAAAAGTCCGGGGGAGCTAAAATGAATCTAAAGCATTACTGGAAATTAGAAGAGATTTAAAGGACTGAGGATTGGCTAAGCCCGGGCACCGCTTTAATGGGATCACACCTCCAGGCACTTTCATCTCCCACTTTCATCTCACTCCCAGCGACTCCTCCGGGCAGCACTGAGCACTGCACACCCCAGGGCTCAGGTCAAGGGGTGATGGGGCAGCACCCCCCTCCCCAGGGACCAAGAGGGGATTCCCCAGAGGGTCTCCCAGCTGCTGGCTCGACCTGGTCCAGCTCCAACTGCACCTAGTAGTGTTGCATCACACCCAGTGATGCTCCAGCTGCATCCAGGGGTGCTAAAACTGCACCCAGTGATGCTCCAACTGCACCCAGTGATGCTCCAACTGCACCCAGTGATGCTCCAACTGCACCCAACGATGCTCTGACCCCATAGGGGGTTCTGCCCCACTTTTGGGGACCACCCAGGCCCCCCAGCAGGGTCAGGGCTGGGCACGTGGCTCCATTCCAGCTTCCCTCCCATTTGCTCTTGAAAAGATTAGGAAAAAAAAAGAGAGAGAGCCCCACTCCATCTCATTAAGAAAGTAAACACAAGAGCCATCTAAGTGTCTAATTAAGCTTCTAATTAGTCCCTGCTTGTTACTAATGCAAATTAGATTACGCCGCTTAACTACAGCATGTCCACAACACCCTTGTTAATTGCGGCCTTTTGAAATTAAATTACTCCCTAATTAGCATATCAAAGCCATTGATTCGGAGCCAGGAAAGATGAGGGCAGGAGGAAGCTGAACACCAAGTTTTGTTAATCGGGGACCTCTAATTAAATAGTGACTTGGTGCTTGGGCCTCGGTCATCTGCTCAGGGGAACCCCAGAGCCACCCATGGGTGCCCACCATGGGGCAAGGGTGGGAGCACCCCACACTGGGTACCCACTGGTGCTCGTGGGTGGCTGTGGGGTAACCTCCAGGTGCTCACGGTTGGGCTCAGGATCCCCTACAGGATGGGTCTGGGGCAGCCCATGGGTGTTCACGGATGGGTTTGGGGTCACCTAAAGATGCTCATGGATAGAGAGAAGGTCTGGGGTCCAGAGTGAAGGTTTCAAGCCTGGAGCGACAGAGGGGCCTGAAAGCAGCAGTGCTGGGATGCAACAGAAGCTCAGGGAGCACCAGCTGCTATTGGGTGCAGAACAGGGCTGGAATGGAGCACAGCTCCAACACAACCACCTGCATCCCAAAGGCGGACAGCGGGGCCGGGTGGAACCCCAGCTCCAAACCCACCACATTCACTGCCAGGAGCTCAGATGGAGCCGGTTTCCCTTTCTCAGTTACTGAAATACAGAACTGGGGCAGCCGGGAAGTGGGATTTTAGAACTTTTCCTCTTTTTTTTTCTTTTTTGGCTGTTTTGTTTAAAGAGGTGGGAAGGTAAAAAGAAAAAAGAAAAAGAAAGGGACGAAGATTGGAAAAGTTTAATAGAGGGAGAAAAAGTCTATTGCAAAAAAAAAGGCGCGGGCAGATCCGACTGCGGGGATGGAGCTGAAATATTAAAGAAAGGAAAATCACAGCGGAGACTGAGGAGGAGAATGGAGCGGGGCGAAGGGAAGGAGCTTTTAATTGAAAAGAGGGAGATTCAAATGAAATATCCAATATCCAGCAAAGAAAAGGAAGAAAGACGGACCGCGGCCGCTCCGCGACGCCGGGATGATTGCGAAAGCACCAAGTTCCTTTTTCTCCCCCGCTGTAAGTTATAGGAAAGGGAGAGCAAAAAAAAAGGGCATTTTGTACCCGAGGAGCCGCAGCAGAAAACGGGGGAGGAGGGGAGCAAGTTGGATTCATTTATTTGATGAGATGGGTGAAAATAGGGAGGAGAAGGGCCGAGGTTTTATAATGTCACAGCGTTCGGAAGCGGCGGCAGAAGGGGAAGAGAAGGGGAAGCAGCGGGGAAGGGAAGGGCCGGCGCAGCGCCCGCCGCACCAGGCTCTCTCCCAACGAGATTCAATTAATTGATAACAAGAGGCATCAAATTAATTTCTCAAGGATGTGAGATTTTGATGAAGGCAAAAAAGAGAAAAAAAAAAGAAACTAAAAAAAAAAAAACCCACCCTCTCTCTGATTTCAATCGGGGCCGCGTTTAAAAGGCAGAAATGAATCTCCCTTTCTAATCACCCGAGGAAGCACCGAGCGGCTAACGGGGAAATTCAGATGGGTTCGGTAGGGGGGGGCTTTGCTTTTAAGGAGCTTTATGAAGAAATTAGTTGTAAAATGGTTTCTTTCAAGGCCCCGCGGCCCCCCCAGCGCTGAAGCTCGTGCTTGTGAGCGCGTCCCCGAGGTTCCCTGTTTGAATGGAGACCGGCCCCATCACAACCTAATTAATAGAAACGGAACGAAGGGGGTGGGGGGAGAAAGGGGAAAAAACACCTGCAGGGAGCAACAAAAAACCCTCCAAAGTCCTGGGGGAAGAAAGAAATTAAAAGCAACGGGAGGAAAAGGTGCACGTCCCACACGGGATGAGGGGCTGCACGGCACAACCCCGCTGCAAAACCCCGTTAAAATCATCAACATCTCCTCCCTGTGCTGCTCTCCAATGGGGCCCAATGTGTGCAGCTGTGCACGGATACACACCTGTGCACCAATGCATCTGGGCACACGTGTGTGGGTGCACATCTGTGCTCGTACGTGTGGATAAAGACTTCTGCTCAGGTGCATGGATGCACACACCTGTGCATGCACACCTGTGCTCACGTCTACAGATAAACACTTCTGCTCATGTGCATGGATGCACATACCCATGCTCTTGTGAACAGCTGCATGCCCCAGCAGCACAGCGCTGCAGCCCGAGCTGTGTCCCCATGCCAGCTGTCAGGATGCATTGCTGTGACAGCAGCATCTTGCTAAGTGTTGCCCTGCAAATGCAGGCTGGGGCTTAAGCGTCTCCCTTCATGCACAACACGTGCTTCTTTGCAACCCATCACCGACACAACGTGCAGAAGGGACATGCAGGAACAGCTGCACGCTGTGCAAACACACACAACGTGCTGTGCAGTGCAGGCGGTGCTCCTGACAACAGGAGAACCCCAAACTGCTCCGTGTTGGGGTGCTCAGGCACACAGCTCTGCACACTGTGCCACCAGCACAGCACTGTGCACAAAGCATCAGGTACATCCTCACTGCAAAGCACACCCAGACAAGTGTGTAGGTTTATCCCCTTCACAAGGACACGGGGCGCACTGTGGTGATGGGGTGCAGTGGGATCACTGCATGTGGGACCCCACTGCCCACCACAGGGTGGGTGAGAGCAGGTGGCCGCAGTGCCACCACGCAGTCACCACATCGCTGCCATCACTGCAGAGATGGGGCAGTGCTGCAGCCCCTCCTGCCCCAAAGCTGCATCCACTCCTGGAGCATGGGCAGGGTGAGATGGCTCCCTTGGAAGCGGTTTCCCCCCAGAGCCACATGTGCACCAGGCACCAAGCTGCACTGCTGGGGTGTGTGGGGAAGCAGGATACACTGCCGTTCCCCAGGGCACATCCCAGCAATGGGACACTGCACAAAGCACTGACTCCAGCAGGGATGAGCCCCCTGGCGACCCCTGCACCCCGAGCCCTGCTGGGCACCCGCTAACTCTAACCCTGCAAACAGCCTTGAAACCACTTGCAGAGGTGCTGCCCTCGCATCATGGTGAGGACAGGGCTGTGCTCCACGCCACCTGCAGGGCCCACGCGCTGTTTGATCCCACAGCCCCAAGTCTGACCCAGATTTCGGGCCACAGCTCTCCCTGCCATCAGAGCTGTTTGTGCGGGCTGCAGCCTGCCAGCATCAAGGGGAAGGCTTCAAGGGATTCACAAAGAGATCCTAAAAGCAAAATGCGCCACGTTAGGTATCAATAAAATCTGCCGACAAGGGGAAGTGCCAAAAGCCTGAATGGAGCAACCTTTGGGATGGATCCGGAGAGCCCTGAGCTCCCCCACCCCAGGACCGCAGAGCTGAGCTGGGACCCGATGCAGGGAGCAGGACACTGCAGCACAACCAACCCCAGCAGCACCAAAGTACAAACCTCTGCCTGCAGACACAGCAACAGATAAACGCGAGCGGCTGCAGGAGGGAAGCATGGTCCAAAATCCCAGTGTGGGACAGCCCAGGCACACCTCACCCAATGCACCCAATGCACCCAATGCACCCAATGGGGGTCGGGGCTCCTTCCCCATTTCTCTTCCTCTCTGCAGTTCAGATGGGCACGGCGGCTCCATGCAATGCATCCCTGCAGGCCCAGCACACAGCACCGAGGCAGGACGAGGTTTGCTGTCAGCCCTCCGTGGTCCATTTCCCCCCTTTTTCCCCCATTACCCACCTCACACCTGCAGCCCCTGCGCACACACCTCCCAGCACGGTGCTTATAAGGGCTGCGGCTTCGCCTCCACCCAAACCCATCTCAGCAGAAGTGGTTTTTGCAGCTGTGCCCTGAACAGCACATCCTCAAAATCCACATTTCCTGCTGCAGGAGCTGAAGGACTTTGTCCCCCCGGCGCTTCATTTTCTCTCCCCATCCCATCCCCAGGAAGGTGAACATCACTGCGCTCATCTCCCAGCTGTGCATTGCTGTGGGGTGCTGCCCTCCCAGCACTGGGCACACACAGGAGGGGATGCGGGGCTGTAGGTGAGGGCTGTCCCCAGGGCAGAGCTGGAGGAGATGCCTCGGGCAGGATGCACACTGACACACAGGTCTGGGGTTTGCTCGGGCACCGCTGCCCTGCTCCACTTCCATGCCGGGTGGCATTTGTGCCACAGCAGCCCCAAAGCCAGCACAGCCCCAGCACAGGGAGAGGCTGCAAGGTACCACCTGGACAACAACATGAGGTCTCTGTGCCAACCTCAGGGTTTAGAGCAGCCAACCCCTCCTGGTGCACAAAACACACTGCCCTGCTGCTGTTTATTCACACAGGCTCCTGACAGCAGCCTGAGGCCCCAGAGCCCCCCGTTTTCATAGAGCAGAGCCGGGGATGCATCTCCATCCTCGTGCCACCACTGGGGCTGACAGCAGCTCCAGGACTACACAGCTGAATGGAGTCACTGTGCTGGCAGCCCCATCCCAGGGCATCCAACGCGTCCCCGCACCGTCAGCACACACCCCAAGGAGCCACAGACCCACAGCTGGGGGGAACCACAGCACAGCCCTGGTCTGCATCCCTATATGACCCACCTGCCCACCCAGCCGGGCAGCTGCAGTGACAAGGAATGTGACAGCTCCTCAGAGGTGGTCCCTGTGCAGAACACACGGACATTGGGCAGACCCTCTGCAAACTGACGGGAAAGCAGCAATAAGAGTTACTCACCAAACCCTACGGCGTGCAGGATCAGCTCCGCATTCAGACACAACGAGGAGCAGGCAGGACGGAGCCGGGCTGCAGTGTTGGGCAACGTGTGGCTGTTCTGCATCCTACGAGCCCCCCAACGCAGCCAAACCATCCTGCCCCAATAACCCCAGCTGTGCAGGGAGCTGTGCAAGGTGCACGGCAACTCACTGCTTCACTGCCTGCTGCCCCGGGCCGCCCACCCCCCAGCACAGCCCCACAGAACCACTGGGAGGGAGAAGGGGGGGGGGGGTCTCCGTGCCACCTCTCGGCACAGTCACGTGCAGAGGCTTTGCCAATGAGGCAGAATAAACAGCTTTCAGATCGCCTCCGAAGCGGGGCCCCCGCTGGGGTTTTCTTCCCCCCCTCTCTGGTACCTTAAAAAAAGATGATGATGTTTTTATTTTTGGTGCATGTTTTCACAGCTGCCCGAAAGGAACCATCACCCCCCCCAAAAAAAACATCCAACAACAAAAGTTCTGCTGCTGCACCACCTTCCACTTCTGATAACCGCGTGCGGCCAGAGGAGCTGCGAGAAACTGCTCCTGCTTTGCAGCTGCGCTCCGCTCAGAAATAAAATACACGAAACAAAAAGAAAGCCAGAAACACCAACAGCACCACAAGCCCCCAAACCTCGAGCTGCTTCTGGTGCTGCTCGGATCATATGCTGCAGCGCAGGAGGAGCTGTGCCGGAGCACGAAGCGCTGCTCCCTGCCAATGTGCAGGGATGGGGAGCACCGAGCTGAGCCGAACTGAGCTGCCGGCCCCGAGCAAATGGCAGCTTTTATTTCATTTTATTTCTTAATCCCCCTTTTTATTTTAGTTTTTTTTTTTCTTCATAGAAAAAGCTGAGCCAGCCCGTGCCCAGCAGCGCTGCCGGTGCAGTAACTCAGCACAGCCCTTGCACGGACATCACCTTGCACGGACATCAGCGGCCCAACTCGCAGCTCCCGGGCACAGAGTGCACACCGCAGCATCTCCTCTCGTCCCAACTCCCTCCACCTCTGCTCCTTCTCACTCCCAAACGCGTTTCCCCGCAGCGCTCCGATCGGCAGCAGCGCTCCGCAGCGCTGCCCGCGGGGCTGACATCAGAACTTTGCAAAGCGATTCCCGTCCTGAGCAGCATCGCAGCGAGCGGGGCAGCCCCGCACGGCGCACAGCAGGACCCGGCCGTGCGCTCACATCGGGGCTGCACAGCGGGTCCCACCCCCGAGCGCGTTCCAGCTCCGCTCCCCCCATCGCCCTGTCCCCAGCTCACGGCTCAGCCGCAGGAGATGGAAATCAAAGGGGACAGCGCGGAGCAGGAGATTCCCGGTGCTCACTCGCAGTGGGACTGCGGGCACTGCTGGACCCCCCCCCACCTGCAGCCATAGCGCTCCACGCTCCAACAGAGCCCGGCAAAGGGAAAACATCCCGCAGAGAGGAGTCCTCCTGAGCCCCCGGCACCGACAGACACTGCCGTGTGCTGCTTTTAAACGTGGCTGTTCCAAAGTCATGGGGGGTACAGAAAATTAGTGGGGGTCTCACTGCGATGCCACCCTTTGTACCATAAAGGGGGGGGGGGAAGGGGGGAGGCCACCACCCCAAAGAGCACCTTTATGCCTTCTTGCATCTTCCCCCAAAACAGGCTCAGCCCCATCGCTCCCCTTCCCCACATGCAGCACTGCCAGGACTTTGCTGCTGGGGGGCACCTCCCTGGGCCCGGGATGGGGGGAGCATCTCCCCTATTCCCCCTCTGCCCCAAACCCCAATGCAGGCTCCATGCAGCAGCCCAAAAGAATTCACTGCACCCAACAACACGCGGGCTGACCCAATATGGAGCTGGGGGGGCCCCGACAGCAAAAGCTCCCCCAGCAATTAACACATCCAAGTACGCAAACAGCGGGCAGCCCCCGAGCCCGGCCCCACTCACAGCCCCACACCATGCACAGAATTTCACCCTACGGCCTTTCCCTGTTCCTCACCGCAACTGAAACGAAGAGAGAATATAATAAAAAGAGAAGGAAAAAAGGAGCGGGGGGGGGGGGAAAGGAGTACAAGCAACATTACAAGTCCGCTTATTCCTCCATCCCTCCATCCATCCCTGGGGGCTCGCCAGGTTTTAGACTTGAAGGAAAGGTGGGAATTCATAAAAAGAAAGAGAGAAACTCCGAGTCGGGTTTTGCAGGAGCCCCAGAGCTCCGTTCGTTGGGAATTTGGGGAGGGGGGGGCATCACACAGACCCCAACGGGTCCCACTGAACCGCACTGATTTCCCATCGCACAGCAGTGATTTTTAACACAGAGGAAGAAATACATAAAATAATAATGATAATAACAAAAGTAAACCTTCAGGTTCGGGTTCAAAACAAGCCGAGCTTTTAATACAGAAACTAATAACTAATTATTATTAATTTTTATTGCTTTACAACGAGTCCGGCGGCTCCGGGAGGAACGGGAAAGGCTTCCTTCGGGGCTGCGCGAAGCAGAGAGGAGCCCCAACACAACTTTACCCCCCCAGCACAGCACGGAGCGTTACGATTCACCCGAATGAAAAGCGCACAGAGATGGACGGGGAGAAGGGGAAGGAGGCGGCTCTGAGCGCCGGGTTCGGTCGGAGGCTTTTTAAGAAAAAGAAATTAAAATGATTTTCGGCTGGAAAATGAAAAGCCGACCGCGCTCCACTTGTTCTCCGCCGGCGCTGCTCCCAAGCGCTCCGCCGACGCGGCACTGAGCGGCCGTCCCCAAATCGCGGCCGTGTGACACCAGCGGGGAAAGACAGAGCGGCCCCCAACCCACCCCAAACCCCGCCGGGACCCTTCGAACGGAGCTGTCCCACCGCGGGGGCGATGCGGTGTAACCCCCCCCGGCCCCATCCCCTGCAGCGCATCGCCCCGACGAACAAAGGCACCGAACCCCGAAAGCCGCCGCACCGAATCCCCCCCCCCCGGCCCCAACCTGCGGGGCTCTCCCGCAGCGTCCCGCAGTTTCATGATGATGATGTTTAATTCTTCTTTCCGTCTCCGCTCCCCTCACCTCGGAGCGGTCCGACGGCCGCGGGTCGGGCCCGGCGGTGCGGTACAAAAAGTTGGGGCCGCTCCGCTCGGAGTTATCGCTCCCGAACGAGGGAATGGCTGCGCGATGCCGGGTGGGGGGGGGGGGGGTGGGAGGAAGCGGTGGGAAAGGGCAGGGGGGAAAATGAATAATAATAATAAAATGATGGTAATTAAAATAAGGAAAAAACCCTCACAAAGCGGCACAAAAACTGCGGCGGGCAACGGAACGAAGAGGGGGAAGGCGAAGTCCCAACAAAGCAGCGCGGCGCGGAGCGGTGGGGGCTGCGGAGCGGATCGGGCCGAAAGGGAGGGGGGAAGGGGGTCAGCTCGGAGCCCCACTCCCAAAGCAACCCCCCCCCCCCCCCCACACACACACACACACACTTCTTCCTCCTCCGTTGCCGGCGGGGAAATGCCTCGGGGGGGGGGGGGGGGGAGGGAGCCCCCCGCCCGTCCCCGGCACCCGCATACCCAAACCCTCCCCCCCCCACACACCGAGAGAAGCCCCCCGAGCCGCCACCCCCCGCCCCGCACTCACCGACCCGCTCCCTCCGCCTTTGTCCGAGCGCAGCACAAACTTCCGAGCGGCGCGGAGCGGGGCGTGGGGGGGGCACGTGGGGGGGGATTTGTGCCCGCAGAGCTCCGGGGGGTACGGAGCCCCCCGAGCCCCAACACCTGCCGGCCGCGATGGGGCGGGGGGTCCCGCGTTGCCCCCTCGCTCCGTTCTCACCCACCTGAGCGCGCCGAGCGCGGGCCCGCGGCGGGCATGCGGCCGCACCGCCTCCTCCTCCTCCTCCTCCTCCTCCTCCTCCTCCTCCTTCCTTCTTCTTCTCCTCCTCCTCCTCTCCTGCTCTTCCTCCCCACCGAAAAGAACTTCGACGGGGCGGCCGCGCCGGGGCTGCGGAGCGGCGTTATGAGCGGAGCGCCATGGCGGCCCGAGCGGCACCGGCACCGCCGCCGCCCCTGGAGCCCCGCGGCGGCTGCTGGGCTGGGCTGGGCGGCGCCGCGCCGGGGCCGTGCGGAGCAGCCCGGGGCCGGGCCGGGGCCGAACGCGGCGCGCTCAGCTCCGGGGCTCCGCTCGGCGCGGCGGTGGCGGCGGCGGCGGCGGCGCGGGCGCGGCGGCGCGGGGCGGGCGCCGGCCGCCCTACCATAGTTCCTCTAAAGCAGGTGCAGCCGCTTTCCCCGCCCGCCCCCCCACCCCCCCGAGGAAGAGGAGGGAGGAAGGGGGGAGCGCGCCCGCCCGCCGCTTTGTGTGGGGGAAGCGCCGTCCCCAGCCGTGTGCGCCCCGCGGTCGCCGGTCGCGGTGCCGCCCCCCCCCCCATCTCCCCCTTTTTGTTGTTAATTAGTGCCCGCGTTAATTGGTCGCCGCCGCGTTTGGGCTCCCGGGGGAAAAGCGTTGGAAGGGAAACTGAGGCGCGGGGCGGAGCGGCTCCGGAGGCGGCTCGGGGACCGGGGAAGGGGCAGCGATCCGCCGTGCGGAGGGGAATGGAGAGGGGGTGACCCCCGCGACCCCGTCGCCCCCCAACGCCCACCCACCGGGGCCCCGACCCCCACCGGAGCATCGGCTCCTCACCGCGGCTTTGCGGCCGAGCCGGCTCCCATCTGCCACCCCACATCCGGGCTGGGGGCCCGCACCCCAAATCACAGCGCGGCAATGGGGACCCACCTTCCCTACCCCCCAAATCACAGAATGGCTGCGAGACCCCAAACCCACCCTGTTCAGGGCCGGCTGTGTGTGTGTGTGTGTTTGGGGGGGGCTGGCGGCTCTGTCCTGGGGGCGGCTCAGCAAATCTCACATGGGATCAGGGAAAGAAACTTGTGCAAAGTGTGGAAGTTTGTTTCAGCAGCAGCGAGGTGGGAGCAGCTCTTGTAGTTCGGAAGGAGCCATTTGGACACCGACGGGCTTCGGAGGAATGAAACAGTTTGAAATTGGAACGAGGAGGAGTTGGGTTTTTGGTTGTTTTTTTTCACTACTTTTTATTTCTTGGTCATTTAACGGGAAAACAGGAGAACAAAACAATAAATCCAAGTCTTCCTCAGCCAAAAAGCTGCACACCTGGAACATCCGTGGGGCAGCACAGCAGGCCCAGCATGTGGGCCCTCCGTTGTGCCTCCCCCCCAAACCCCGGCCCCAGTTTGGGGCCCACTGGGTTAAGGGTCCCCTTGGTGTGGGGTCCCGCTGGGTTTGGGGTCTCTTTGACGTGGGATCTCCTGGGTTTGGTGCCCACTTGTTTAGGGGTCCCTTTGTTCAGGGGTCTCTCTGAGTTTGGGGTCTCCTTGTTTAGGGGTTTGGGATCCTCTGGGTGTGGGGTCCCCTTTTTTGGGGTCCCCTTGGTGTGGAGTCTGCTTGTTTAGGGATCTCCTTGCTTTAGGGCTGCCCTGGTTTGGGGTCAGGCACCATGAGCCACGGCCTGCATGGTGGCTCAGACCGTCCCGAGGTGTCCACACGGTGCAGAGCTTTGTTTCCCTCCTGCACACAGAGCCATGTGCTCGCTCCCCTTCCTCCCTCCCCATCCCCACAGTGACGCAGTGTCCCAACGTCGAGAGTTCTTCACCCAAATATCGGCCTGTGAAAAAGAGAATATTTGTGGGGTGGGGATTTTTTTTGGGGGGGAGGGATTTTTTTTTGGTCTTGAAATCCCAAACTGACCCTCTTTGGAGTGCAAAAATAGCTGCGCTGCGAGCGAAGAGCCTTGTCAGACCTGAGCTCACCCTCTTTTCTCCACACAAGAATAGCCCCTTTGAAGACATCAAATAGCATCCGAGAGAGGGAAGGATTTGCACAAAAAGACGTGGGCAGGCTTCCACCGAGGGGAGGTGGTGGATGGAGGGCGGCCCAGAGATCCCTCTTTGTTCAGAAGGAGCTGCAGAGCCTGGCAGAGGGATGCGGGATGCAGTGGGATGCAGTGGGATGCAGTGGGATGCAGTGGGATGCAGTGGGATGCAGGCACACCTCTGCCAGACACACCGGCAGTACCTGAACCCCACAGCTATGGGCTCACGGTATGTGGGGCAGCTGCAGGGGCACCGTGTATGGACCCGTTTGGGGTTTTTTCTCCTCTTCTGCTTCCCCCACCTGAGCACTGAAAAGCTTTAGTGAGTGGAAGTTCTCAATCAGATGCAGTTACCTGGAAGGGAACGACTCCGTTTTGCCGTCAGGTTGACAGAAAGCTGAAAGCTTTTCTGCAGAACAGCTTGAAAAAGGAAAGCTGAGTTTATTCTTGTTTGAAAAGCAGTGAGAGGACGAGGATGAGGATGAGGATGAGGATGAGGATGAGATGAGGATGAGGATGAGGATGAGGATGAGGATGAGGATGAGGATGAGGACAGCCCTGGGTTCTGCCTCTGCCCTGACTCCTTACAAG
The DNA here is from genome assembly GCF_039878825.1 of Excalfactoria chinensis. NCBI lineage: Eukaryota > Metazoa > Chordata > Aves > Galliformes > Phasianidae > Excalfactoria > Excalfactoria chinensis. The sequence continues at coordinate 3,870,542 of NC_092847.1, read as the reverse complement.
GCAAAAAGTAAAATAACGACAGTAAAAGATAAAAGAAGGGAAAACAAAACTGGGAGAGGGAAAATACAGAAAACGGGGAGGGTGCCATTTTTTCCTTCCTGGATTAGTGTTTAGGGGGGAGGGCACGGTGCGTTTACACAGCTTAGCCCTGAATTCCCATCCCTTCCGAGGTGCAAAGCAGAAAATCCTCTTTTCCACTCAAGCACAGCCTGTGTTTCTGTGCACCCCTTGGCACAGCGGTGCCTGGCAGCACAGCGGGGCTCCACCACTCGTATGGACCCCATGGGCTGAGCGGGTGCTGGGGGTGGGAGGAGGTGGATGGGACGTGCTGGCAACTCACTGCTCCTGGAGCAGCGCACGTGTTGCGCAAGGCAAGGCAATGATGCACCGAGTTACTGTAAGTGATGAGAGGCTCCTGGCTCCCTGTTAAAGCGACAGGCTGCGCCGCGTCCTGCATAGCCCCCCCACACCCAAAACCCCCCCAGGGAGGGGAACTCAGCCTTCAGGTATTGCAGAGGGTGCAGCATCCGAAGCACAGCCTGCAGTTCGCGGTGCCGTGCCTCAGTTTCCCCTCCTTGCACAGAGCTGTCAGTGCGCTGTGTGTGCCGTGGGTGTGCTGCTCCCACACACAGAGAAAAGGATGTGGGGGGGAGGGCTCCAGTCAGGGACCAATTTTCCTCTGTGCCTGCAAAGCCTCAGAGTGAGAGAGGGAGGAGGCTGCAGCCCAGGGCCGTGGATCAGTGCATTGCAGCACGCCAACAGCGAGCCGGCACCGCAGCGCTGCAGTGGAGCCGTACCATGCTGTGTTGTCCCTTGCCTTGACATGTTGTGCCAGGCCATGCTGTGCCATGCTGTGCCATGCCGTGCCTTGCTTTGCTGTATCACACCATGCCATGCTGCACCATGCCACACCACGCCATGCTGTGCCGTATTATGCCATGCCATGCCATGTTATGCTGGCACCCCGAGCCGCAGCACCCCCAGCTTCTCTCTCCTTGCATGTGTGCTGTTTTTACTTCTTTCCCCTCTCTGTCATGTCTCTGCTTTTCACATAACGTTACTCATCCGGAGCGGGACGGCTGCGCTCCTGTGTTTGTCTGTGCTGCTTCCCTGGGGAGATGCTCACCCGCACGCGGTGACTGCGCCGTGGAGCCGGGATTACTCATGGTGTAAGGTTTAAGGAAGGGGGGGGAGCCAGACTTGGCCCTTTGTCTGCAGTTGTTCATTTCAGGATACATTTTTCCCCTCCTCTCTTTCTTCCTCTGCCAATGCTCTCGGCCTGGCTCCCTGGGCTCCCTCCTCCTCCCTCACCCCATGGCATCAGCGCATAGCCCCACTGGAGCAGGTCCTCAGTGCACCCCCAACAGATCCGAGCCCTCCCCACGGCCCCCCCCTGCACTACCTCTGCCTGCACTACAGTTGCCCATTTCCACATGTTCTCACCCCAATTTCCTCCTCATCCTGCTGCCTGCCATCACTGGGCAGGGGAAAAAAGCAAGGGGAAAGCCCCACATCTCTGTTCCACCCATGACAGGGGCACGATCTGCTTGGGAACGCTCCATAGAGCAGCGTTTGGGCCACGGTCCTTCCCTTTCTGCCTGCAAAACTGCAGCAGATCAATGAATATTTTAACAAAGAAATATTTCATTAAAGGAGCTGATTGCTTAATGAACTGTCCCTGTGAGCCTTCCAAATGCACTGTGGTGTGGTAGGGTGCTTTTTTTCCCCTCCTTCCTTTGACGAAGGCGAAGATTCCTATCACGGAGAGCTGCCTTATCTCCTTGCCATAAAAGCCTGAGCAGCCCCAGTGTGTGGAGCATGGGCACACAGCCCCGCTGGGAGCGGGGATCCCAAAGCCCAACCCATAACCAACAGCAGTGGGTACGGCACAGGGTGTTCCCATCCAGCCCAGGATCATGGCACAGAGCTGGGGATGAAGAGCTGCCGGGGCTCGGAGCAACAACCAGACACGAAATGACCGATTTCCCATCAATTAGAGCAAAGCCTCTTTTTGTCCCTCTGTAAAATGAACGTTTGCTGATTAGCGATCTCGCTCGCCCAACACCGATTCATTAAAATCCACACGAGGAGGATGTGAGCAGGAAATACGCACAGAGTTTGGCTGTATATGAACCAGATATAGAGTGTGCGTGTGTGTGCAAAGCTGCCAGCAAACCAGAACCTTTCCAAACCAAGCCCAGCAAGGGGTCAGAGCCTCCCACCTCAGGAGCAGGGCTCCATGAAGGCAGACGTTTCCCAGCCCACTGCTCACGCTTCGGGATCAGCCGTAAGGAGCTTGAGAAGGCTGCGATCCCCCCGAGCCCCTGCTCACCCCTGCCTGCCCTTTGGAAAGCATCCCTTGCGCAGCTGCCTGCCGGCGAGTTCAGCCCCACGCTTTCCCCTTCATTTGCTTGTTTGTCAGTGTTTCTCAATGGCTCCAAACCTGGTGCTCATCTCTGGGATTCTGCGAGAAGGAGCCCTGAGTGCAATCCCGTCTGGGGCAGCGGGCAGGATTAGATCATCAGCTGGCGGCTGTGAAAGCTGAGCGAGCACTTACTGTAAGAGGGCTTTGATTCAGCGCTCCAGCAATGGGACGGAGCTCATGCTGGGCCGGGGTGTCCCCTGGGGGTGCTCAGCAATGCCCCCATCCCGCAGCATTGGCCACGCTGGGAGCAGGCAAAGGTTTAGCAGGAGGAGGTCAGCTTTTACCACGTTCTTCTAACCCCCCCCAGCCCGTGAGCCCGCAGGAAGCACAGTTGTGGTGAAACCAGCATTTGGTTCAAGCTGTATTTCTCAGCCGGCCGTGCTGGGTAAACACGCGGCTCTTTCGCTCCGTGTGCATTTGTGCCACTCTATTTATAACTTTATTCGGGACCGTGGAAAATGGGGTTTCCGACTGAAAAGTCTTTTCGTGTTCTTTCGTGACCTTTGTTCAACGGTGACCCAGTTTCACTCCGAATGTGCCATATACAATTCCTCAGGTGGGAGGAGAGCATTCAAAACTGGGTCAGTTTGCATCGGGAACGCCGCCGACTGCTGATAGCTCTTCGTTTGCTGGAGGGACGGGGTCCTGCTCAGAGTGATGCTCGTGGCACAGGGACGGCTGCTGCTCTCTGATAGAGAAGTGGGTCAGTCTCCATGGGAAACCGCTCGTCCCCATTGCTCGCTTTTAGGGACCTGCCGCCTTGTAGCCAGAACTTTCTACCCCCAAAGCACTCAGGTAGATGCAATGGCCCCAAGGTGCCTGTGGTGGGCACTGGGTGCTGGGATGGGAGGGAAGAGCTGGTGGAGCCTCGTGCCCTCGGTCTGTGCACGTGGGTTGGGGCCAAGAAAGATGTGCGGGGAAAGAAGGAGGCAGCGAGGAGGGACCCTCCGACACTGACCTAATTCAGAGCCTAATCCACAGCCTAATCGGGGGGATCTGAATCTGAAAGGCTGGTCTCTCCCCAGAAAGGAAACAGGGCTGGGGGACTCAGGCCAGCTGCTGCCACCCACCTGCAGGGACCCCAGCAGGGCTGATGGGGACGGACACCTCTTCCAAAGGGGACATTGCTGCAGTCCCAGTGGGAAGGGAGTGTGGCCGTGGTCTGGTCCTCAGCACCTTGAGAGCCACAGAACTGCTCCTTGGGAAGTGATGGGATGGGACAGGCAGTGCCTTCAGGGAGCAGCAGGACCATGGGCACAGCGATGGGACCCTGCAGTGTGCAGAGCTGGAGATGCCAGCAGCTGAAATCAGAGCCAGAAGGCAGCACTGAGTCTGTCCACCGCCGCCTCCCACATCTGCACCGCTGCTTTCTCAATGTGCCATTTACACGGCTGTTTCACGGGACACTTAGGAGTCAATCTGCAGTGTGGCTCATGGGGAGGAAATGGGGCACATCGCATCACTCCCCGAATAATCACTGGGAGCAGCCACTGTGCCTGCACAGTTAGTGCTCACTGAACAGAGGACGTCACAGTGCTGGGACTGCGTGCTCCTGTCCCTGTGGGATGGGGATGAGATGGGGATGCAGTGGGGATGGGGATGGGATGAGGATGGAATGGGGGTGGGAATGGGATGGAGATGGGGATGAAGTGGGGATGGGGCTGGAGATAGGAACTCAGCACTCGCAGCCCCTCACACACACGCACGGATCCAGCAGCCCGGAGCACAGTGGCAGCAGGCTGTTCTCATTACAGCCCAATGAGGCTGTTTACTCACCCAGCTGGAGACAGTTAGAGAGTGATAAATAATGAAAGAGAAAACATGATTTTCCCCTCTGTGGTTTCTATTTGTGTAACCATATGTCACAGCTCAATACGGCAGCATTTTTTTCTGCTTTATTCAGGAAAGAGCTGATTTTTTCCATGGAGTGGCTATTCTCTTCCCCCCCCCTTCTCACTTTTTTTTCTGGTGTGCTGACAGGAGTATTTCTGTTTGTTTCCCCACGAAACTCACTCTGATTCCATCTCCTCGCCGTCTGGCTGTCCCAGTGGCTGCGGGATGCGATAGGGCTGCTCCCAGCTTTTCAAATACCTGCCATGGGGCCGCGGGGAGGAGAACCAGCTGAGAGCAGAGCAAAGGGAACCGCCGAGGGCTGCGGCAAGGGCAGCGCTGGGGTCACCCTGAAGCCGCAGCAGTGCTGCACAGGGGGATGAAACACGGCACTTTCCCTGGTAGGAGGAAGGAGGGTCAGGTGGGTGATGCCACCGATCCTGGGTTGTTTTTGCAATGCTCTCTGAGTGCTGTGCAAGGCGCTGTGCGTGCAGGGAAACTGAGGCACGGCCCCATGCCTTCCCCAGGAGCTCAAGCTCGGCTGCCGGCATCTCCTCCACTGCCTTGCCCTGCAGCCCCAGGGCTGAGTTTTGGAGGTCCTGGCACACTCTGCTGCTGAGTTTCCCCTCGGCCAGGGGCATGCAACGTACTTTCTGCCTTAGCAAGTTCTCCGCCTTCATAACAGCCTCTTCCAGCAAGATACGGCGCTTCGGGAGAGCAATTATCCCGGTGACCTCATCCATGTCTGCAGCATGAGCTCAGCCGTGCAGGGAGGTACGCACCCGGCTTGGCTCGTCCCAAACGCTCACCCCGAAGCCCAATCCCAGCACCCAGGAAACAGGCAATTATCTGTGGCATAATTCCCCCCGGGCCAAACGAGATACCTGACAGCGATGGGGTGGGTGCAGGAGCCTGGGCAGAGCACGTGCCCAATATCCCTGATGCACAGCGGTGGCATTTGGGAAAGCTGAGCTGGGGCTGAAAGTGCATCTTTGTCTGCAGTGAGACCCAAACCCCCTCTGTGCCTTCAGTGGGCTTCGGGTCCCAGTTGTTCATGTAGAATCACAGCTTGAACATGGCATCATTTCTGATCCCTGATCTCTCCAAGCAGTGTCCCAAGGCCTCTGCTGTGTTTGCCTTACTGCAGGTCAGCCCAGCATGCATCCCTCCTCATGTGGCTGATCACTTCTTTAAATGCATGGAGGTTTGGTGTGCAATAATCCCAGGGAGCCTGGAAAGGAGCAGTACCCACCATGCCCTACACACGCATGTGTCGCATTGCCCAGCATTCTGCTTGGCCAGACCCGCTGCTCAGTGCTTGTCTTTGCTCCAGTGGTGCCCAGCAGCAATTCTGGCACTGCACCACCCGGGTCTCAGCAAGGCCGGTATCCCTCCAGCTGCACCTCATTGTCTGGTGTGCAGAAGTGAAGTCTCACAGTGGGAAGCAGCTGGGAAAACACCACCCTCAGTAATACTCTCCCATTCTTGTGCACCCAATGGCATGAGGCTGCTGTGACCGACACTGAGGCCACTGCCAAACCAGCACAGATCCAGCCTGGAGCGACACACTGAGCACTTCCAGCACTGGTGTAATTGTCCTTGTTTGAAAGAAACTGAGCTCAGTGAAATCAGTACCTTCTTGCTTCAGGTCACAGTGAGCTCCGTTGTGGGATGTGAGCTGATGGTGGAGAGGAGCCGTGCTGACCCCCTCATCGTTCCTGCAGCCATCCTCCAGCATCCCCATGTGCTACTGAGGCCCCCCAGGTCTCTCCACTCCCCGCAAGCACCACAAAGTAAGGGCTGGGGATTCTCTGCAGGTTAATTGAGGTTATTTCACACTCAAGCCCCTTTGCCTCTGCAAACCAAACTATGCAGCGCAGCACCAGCGGATTCCATGTGCCACACTGCACCGCTCAGTGCTCTGTGGGGATGTGGGAGCTCCTATTCTTTCCCTTCCTTCCTTCCTTCTTATCCCTTCCTTCCCCTCCTTGGGCAGCGTGGCTGTGCACCCTGACATGGCCCACCTGAGCCCCCTCTCAGTGCTGGTCTGTGTGCAAGGAGTGCTCCCGAGTACCACCACTGCGCCCAGCACCGCCTGGGTTAACGGGAGTGGCTGGATGGAAAGGGCCCTTTTTATTGTAGGAGCAGATACGGAGAAGAAAAAGCGCTAGAATCATTTATCTGGCTCACAGCTTCGCTAATGCCCTCGGCTTTAGGCCAACGTGAGATATTATGAGGTAAATCGGCCAAGTCATGCTATACAAACATTTCAAAAAAGAAAGATATTTTCAGGCTCTTGAAGGAATTCAGCCCTCCCCCTCTGCCCCCGCCTCGGGTTACTGCAGCCCTCGGCCGGGCCTGAGCCCCTCCACGTCCGTGTGCACACTCAGAGGAGAATAAGTGAACAGACAGGAGAAGCTGGGTCGGCACTGGGGAGGAGAGAGGCGGCCACTACGCAGATGGAGCCCCCCAGGTCCTCAGAGTCCCCCGCATCCTCCATCCACAGCCCCTCAAACAGGAGTACCTCCTTTAGGCTGTGGGTACCGCCAAGTTTTGGGGTTAATGATGGATTTTAAGTTCATAGGGAAGTTCTGTGTTCAAGCAAATAGGCATTTCTTACTGCACGCAACATTTAAATCCACGTGCTTTGTTGTTTCTTTAAAGGGCCATTGGAAACATCTCTCCATTCCCGTTCCCGTGCCCTGAGCAGCCCCCTGCAGCACCCACCCACTCACACAGCCATCATTCCCACCTGGGCTCTGCATGGTCCGGTCATGCAGATCCCCTCTGGGAAGAGGCAGCAGCATCCATCCCTGCCCACCCCCTCACTCTTGCTGTTGCCCCCAGTCCCATCTCCCCTCCAGGGCACTGCCTGTCCCCACACCCCGTTCCCCTCCGCCCGCTCCGTCCCCCCGGGACCCCCATCGCTTTGCTGCAGGGCACGGAGCGAATGGCACAGAGGCACAGAGAGCTCGGAGTCCTCTTTAGGCGTCCCAGGAGGAGGCAGATCTGAGGGAAGGCAGCGGAGAAGGTGCCTGCAGCAATGTCAGCACGAGAACAGCCGGGCTGACAGGATTCAGAGCAGGGATTAAGGTTGGGATCAGGGATGCAGGGAAAATGAAAAAAGACTCCGCTTCCAGGCGTGCCTCCGCCACGTTTGCCTTCTTGTTTGCTCAGGAAGAAGACGGGCTCGCAGGGCACTGGGGACTCGGAGGACCTGGGCCTCCCTCCCATTGGCACACTGTGTTCAGGGATGTGGGAGCAGTGAGGATGAGGAGGGTGTGTGGGTGCCAGGTGGCAGCTCCACTGCAACCACGCCATTGCCGGACTATGGGATGTGCGAGGAGCAGAGCTGCGGGGTTACACCGATGGAAATGTTCCTGTTGGAAGCCCATCCAATGCCTCCCACCGGAGGGTGTCCCTGCTTTCCTCCTGGGAGCTGGCAACGTCCCTGCAAAGCCGTCTGCGGCGAGGTGACATTTATGGATCTAGGGCTCTGCTTCACAAAGCTGCTTTGGGGTCTGACTGCCCGGTTGGTGACAGCGCTGCTGAGGGTGCACGGAACAGAGCAGACAGGAAGACAGCAGGGAAGCAAAGCGCCTGGAGCCACGCACCCAGCAGGGGGGGGTCCCAGCTCCCGACCCAGACCACTTTCTCTCCATCACCCGGCTGCCCTCCCCTCCCAGGGACAGGCACCGATGTCCCCATGTGCCCACAAGGATCCCAGAGCTGCAGCTGCTTCCCTGCTCCACCTCTCTCACTTTCAGCCCTTTTCCCCTTCCCCTTAAAGGCAAACAGGACACCAAGTTTTTCCCTCTGCACCCTCTTTTTTCCCCTTCTCCCCTCCCTTTGATTCCCAGCACCCAACTCCGTTCCTGAGGTTTCTCCTTCCTTCCCACCCCTCTCCCTTTCTATTATTATTATTATTATTTTAATTTAAGTTTTTCTTTTAACTTTCAAGGTCAACACGGACAGACAATGCCACCAGTGCCTGTTTGATATGTGAGCGCTATTGGCGTCCATTGCCACGGTTTCCGTGGTAACACAGTAACCATTAATTTTCAATTAAAGTAGACAAAAAGCCCGATGACAGCTCCAGGTCTGCTGAAGATGTCAAGAATCCGTATTAATATACAGCAAGAGAGCATAATTGTGTGTCCATCTTCCCGAGCAACGAAAATGGAGGGATAATTACCAGCTAGAAAGCCACTCTGTAATTTTGTTCTTACTGTCACCACAACCCTACATATTAGCATAAATTAAAAGCAGGGTTTATTGTTACCAAAGTGCATTGATATTTCCAGCCTATTTTCTTCCTTTTAACTGTTTGTTGTTGATGAGTGACTCCTGGACGCGCGGTGGGTGAGCGCGGGGCCGGCGCTGATGGATGGGCTGCGTTGTGCCACCCATCAGGAGGGAAGGGACGGGAGGTGGAACTGATCCCGGATCTGTGAGCTCCGTCCCCATGTGGGGACACGCGGCCCTTCCTGCTGCCGCAGCCACCAAGCTGGGCAACGTGAGCCAGTGGGAAGGTGTGGGTTCCTCGTATCGTATCCTGGGAAAGCTGTCTGTCCGTCAGGGGGAAATTCAGTGTAATTACCCTGAAGGGAGCGATCCTCGCTCAGTCAGTCACAACACTGACCCGCTGCTAGGAGCTGACAGGGAAATTACAGGCTGTGTGCTCAACAAAGGGGCTTCCTTCCTTCCTTCTGGGAGGGAGGATGAAGTGCTGAGGTTTGAAGAGAAAAGTGTGGGCTTGGGGGCTCCGCATCGGCGTCTGCGCGGGGCTTTCCTCTGCACAGGGACTGGGAGTGGGGATGGGGTTTGGGGGGGAAGGAGCATTCATGGGCTGGGAAAAAAACGGGGAGACCCAGATCCCATAGAGTGAGGAAAATGGGAGTTTTAGTGCATTGCACGGGGATGGACTGGGAGGACCCCATCTCCCACTTCAAGGGCTGGAACCCAATGGAGGCACTGCTGTGCAGCTCCAGGAGCTTTCCATTGAGTGAAAAGCTGGGCAACAGCTTTGAGAACAGGTGAAGTGATGGGCAGATATCGGAGCAGGAAGCCACGAGCTGCATTTGACCAACACTGCAGGAGGGGCTGCAGAGGGTTCACGGGGACGCAGGGCTGAGAGGGGAGAGCAGCACAGGGGGGAGTTCAAAGGCGAGCAGAGGGTTCTGATAAGGGTTTGGGAAACAGAACCCGCAGGAGGGTCGGAGGAGCTGCGTTGTTTAGTCTGTGCTGGGGAAGGCTGTGGAGGGCCCGATAACGGCCCCGTGGGATGAGGGGTCACTGCAAAGGGATGGGGATGGGCGTGCTGTGTCCCTGCTGAAAGGGGGAGCGGATGTCTGGGGCTGTGTGCAAAGCACTGCAATGTTAATGCAGAGAGATGGCACTGCAGAAACCCCCAGATCGGGACAAAGCAGAAGTTTTCAAAGAGAACTGCAGCAGAGCATCGGGGTGCAGCAGGGGGAGTGGGAGCAGGTGGGCAGCACCTGGATGAGCAGCTCAGGAATGGGTTCTGAAAGGGTTTGTTTGGAGAACACGCAGAGCCTCCAACGGTCAGAAATATGGCAGCAGTTCCAAAAGCTCCAAAAGGGCTCATCTGATTTTCTGTAAACAAAACGCTCTGCTCCGGAGTTTTGTTTCTTCCAAATTCCATTTCATACTTCTGAGCGTTTCTGTTTTCATGGCCTGAGGAGCCGCAGACAACAGCACCCACATCACGGCCCAGGCTCTGGGACACCACAGCTCCAGGATGGAGCCCCGATATCCAGGTGCTCCCCATTCATGTGGGATGCTCTGATCACCCCCATTCTGCTCTATTTGCTGGGGGAAGCTCCTTGTCCCAGTGCCAGCTCATTGCCAGCCCCCATCTCCACAACCCCCAGAGCCTCTGCACAGCCCCAGCATGCAAAGGGTCACCCCCCCCCCCCCCCAACACACACACACAAATACCAGCCTGCCAGTCGACACAGAGTACATACATCTTAAACAAACACTTGGCCGGGCTGTTTATCTCCACAGCCTTTAAACAAACTCTTTCAAAGGTTTCTGCTGATATGAGAGATTTACTGAAAACCATTCGCCCTTCTTAAAAGCCTCTCAGTTTATGCTGCTATGGACGAAACGAATGGTGTTTCAGCCTGGAGTTTTCTGTCTCCTGACCGCATGTTTATCCGAGGGGCCGCTGTCGGCTTTGATAGGAGAGCAGCACGGACACAAATCTTTACGAGGGAAAATATAAAATAAACCCAGAGACGCTGTGTGTGCACACGTGTGCGTGTGGCACGGGTTGGGGGGGCCGAGCAGAAGTGTGGTCCTCACGGTGTGATGGTCCCTTCACCTCCTGGCTGCACCTGGGGCTGGGGGAGTGCAGTGTGTGTGTCCCGGGTCACCACTGTGGGCTGTGGCACGGGGACAGCTGTGGGCTCTGCACAAGGTGCCCCATCCCATGGAGCTGCACTGAGCACAGCGAGGTACAGACAGTCCCTGCCCCACAGACCTTGGGGTGAGGCAGAGCGTCCCTTTCTCCTTCCCCAAGCAGCTGATCTTGTTTTCCCCGGTGCTTTCCAAGGAGATGACCGGGCATTTGATTGCTTCTGCTGCAACGTGCCCTGCAGAGGAGGAACCCGCTCCTTTGTTTCCAGCAGCATTACGTGTCACTGCTTATTTACCGTCCTCCCGCGCGTATGACACACTCAGGTAAAGCCCTGTTTGTTGTCAGCATGACACCCACGTCGGTACACAAGGCGAGTTTACCCAGCCATCCATCAGGCCGCTATCAATGCAGGCACAGCTCTGCCAACACAACTGCGGGGTGGGAGCTCACGGCCGCCCGTACCCTTGGGGCTGTGCAGAGGGCAGGGGCTGCTCTGACACAGCTCAGGGCTCTGCAGGGGTAGGGCTGCAATAAGGCCGTGCTCATAAAGGGTTTATTTCTTTTATTGCTGCAGGACAGCATGTCCCCCCTGCTCTTGCAGCATCTCACCGTGCCGGGCAGAACAAAGCCACACAACAGGTTTCAGAGCAAACATTGCCTACCATGAGGCTTGGATAGACTGCACAGCCCTGAGCACCCGGCCCCTGCGAGGCACAGCCCTCTGCCTGGTGGGCCTGGAAACCAGAAAGCAAATAAAGGGAACCCAACTGACTTATCGTGGCTGGCTGTTATCAGTACTGTGGTGTGGCACCAGCTGGAGGCCTCCCATGGGACGTGTGAGTGCTGGCACGGCAGCGCTGCTCTCCCATCTCCACTCAACCCAGGGCAGGGTGAGCATCGATGCTCCCAGCTCTTGGGGCTGCAGGAGGGAGGAGGATGCAGCTCCAGATGTGCAGGCAGCTCCAGATGTGCCCCGCAGCACCACGCACCCAAGCACCTGGAGCAGGGTGCTGCGGGCTGCACAGCAGCTATTCCGTGTGCTCCGCACTTAGGAGAAACCCGGCAAAGAGTAAAGGTCAGGAGAGAAATGCTGGTATTTATTTATCCAGGAGAGCTTTGTGAACAACATGTGTTTGGGAGCCTTTCGAAACAACAGAACTCACCCGCAGAGCTGCTCAACCAGTTTGGTGGCGACGCTCCTGCAGCACTCAGGACGCAGCGCCAGGGGGGTGGGAACCTGCAAAGAAGTCCCACAGCTCACCCCAATGCATGCGTGGGGCCATAGGGCTGTCTGCCCATGGAACCCATCTGTGCTGCAGGGCCCTCTGCCCGTTGGGGCTGGTTGACCCCATCTCAATGACAGGAGAGGGGCGCACGAGGTGGTGTTCGCTCTCTCACCATGCCACTGAGTTGGCACAAGGGAAGCTGTATCACACCCCAGCCCCATTTTGGTATCTGCCACAGTGACAGTGGCAGCCCTGTACCCATGGCAGCCCATCCTGATGGCACCCTGTCCCACTGGCAGCACTGTCCCCACGGCTGCTCTGTCCCAATGGCAGCCCATCCTTGTGACAGCCCATCCTGGTGGTTCCCAGCCCAGAGTCCCCACGATGGTGGCACTCATCCTGCTGGTGCCCCATTCTTGAGCCACCCATCACAGTGGCCGTGTTCTGGTGGCACTCTGTTTCACTGGCAACCACCCCTGTGGCACCCCATGGCAGTGGCACCCCATGGCAATGGTACCCCATGGCAGTGGCACCCCATGGCAGTGGCACCCACCCCCTGCCAGGTGGCAGGGACAGTCCCCAGGCGGGGCGGCCCCGCTGCCGGCGCAATGTGGGTAGCACAGGCAGCCCTTGAGCATTAGGCAAAGAGAAGCCTTTTTGTTCACATGTGTTGGCTCAGCTCAAATAACTCTTCGGGGACCCGGGCTGCAGGCTGGAAGGGGAAGAAACTCTCTCCAGATGAAAGGATGTCAGAAAATTGTATTTAGTCAACTGCGTGTGTGTGTTAGAAAGGGGCGGAGGGAGGAAGGGGCCGCGGAGGCTGTTGCTGTGAGTGACTTTCTGACTTCTTAACTTGTCAGCATATCCTAAAGTTAAAAATGCACATGCACACAGGCCCGCAGCCAAGGAGGCCGTCTCGCCGCAGATCCAGATGTGGGGGCAGCCAGCCCTGCTCTGCCTGAGCCGACTTTCAGACTAAACAATTGTGACTTGGCTGTGAGAGGCAGCGCAATTCCAGATGCTGCTTTCCTTTCACGTTGTTTTAATTGGGCTGGCAGGCGCGAGGGCTCTTTCAGTGAGAGGAAAGCTTCCCCCCGGGACCGCAGCGTTTTGGCAGAGCTCCCACGCTGCTACCTTAAGGGGGGAGGTGCTGGTGTGCAGCAGAATTGGGAGCGGCTCCGGGAGGTGTTTATCGCTCCGAGTGGCCGACATTTATCTGCTGAAATTCTCACCTTTTTCATTTTTTTTGTTGTTTATGGGGGGGTTGTTAAGGAGGGGGTGGGGGGGTGGGAGGAGTTGCTCAGCATCACCTTGGAACAGGGAAACAAATGCACAAAGCACTGTGCTGGGAAATGGGGACTGCCCAAAGCACAGCGTCCTGCAGCTATGGGATGGGGTACCCGGGCTGAGGGCACCACTGGACCCCGGCTGTGGGCATCCAGACTGCTGGGCATGCAGACCAGCCCCATGGGAGTGCTTCACCTCAACCTGCCCCGAGCCCCACAGCTCCCAGCCCACCCGGCTGGCACAGTGGGCGAAACCAACACGCTTTGGTGCTGCTCAGCACCCTCCTGCTCATCATCCTTCACCTGCAGCGTGGCCAAGACCTGGGCTCTGTATTCCCTGTGGTGATGGAACCCCAAAGTGCCGTCAGAGCATGTGGGTTCACAGTGGCTGAGCTGATCCCACAGGTTCAGCCCAGGCCCCGCTTCTCTCTGCAGCCAGACTGAGCTCTGCCAACTGAGGCACAGCCATCTCGGGTGGGATTTTAAGGAGACATCTAAATGGGAGCCTGGCATTGCAGGGTGCTGGAGGGATGCACGGAGCTGGAGCAGTGCTGAGGGGCAGAGCAGCTCTTGCAGCACCCGTCTGCTTGCAGGATGCACGGCACTGCCAAGAGGCAGCGGTAGGGATTGACTTTATGGGGGGGATGCTGAAATCAAGACCGTGAGGAGGGGTTGGCGCCCACTGCAAGCACTGCACCTTAACTCTGTGCTCCTCAAAGCAGCACTGCAGGTGCTGCCAACCTATGGGGCCACCGCTTGCTTTGGGGCCGGGGCTGCAGCAATGCCCACAGAGCAAAGAGCTGAAGGCGCTGCCCCACAGCCAGGCTGGCTGCCGAGCCAACACGCCGGGAATGCTAAAACATAACCAGGAAGGTTTTCTAGACAGGAAAAAAAAGAGTCCCAAACACATCCTCAGCCCGCGCCCTTATGAGTCCCTTAACTCTTCTTTCTCCCAGTCTTGGGGTGTTTTCTCACGTTGTTTTATTGGGGTGTGGGGGGGGTTGGGGTCGTTTGTGTGGTTTGCTTTAAAACTTCGGCCTCATTGATTGCCTGAAAAATAAAAACAAGGGGAAAAAAAATAAATTTCCCCCCCAATAAAAGGAAAACATGGAAAGAAAAACAAACTATTAGAAAAGAGAGGAGGGAGGAAATGTTATTTAAAAGGTTACCAGACCACATCATTTTCCAATGATATTATATACTCCCTGCAGTATCCAAAATATATACGGGCCTCGGGCCAAGAATGTAAAAAAAAAACTGGAAAAGGGGGAAAAGAAGGAAAAAAAACCCACCCAGCGCAGACACAACATCTGGGCAGAGGCTGAACAAAACCTCCATTTATCACACTTGATCCTGCAATGAAGCAGTCAACAGTTTACTTCTGTTTTGCTAATTTAGCCGCTTTCATGCTTCCGAGGTGGAAAAGCCGGAGCCCTGATTTCAGCGTCACTCTGTGGGGCCGCTTCTCCTTTTTCTGTTGTTTTTTTTTTCCCCCCTTTTATTTTATGTTTTTTCACCAAACTTCCTTCCCTGTCCTTTTTGTTCCAGCCCGGCGCTCTGTCGGCTCGCAGCTCCCCGCCTGTGGTTGCTGGGATCGGGAGGAGATGTGGGGCACGCTCTGTGCCCGGAGCCATAGCAGGGGAGCCCGCAGCCCCTCCGGACCCCAAACTGGGGTAGAAGTGCGGCCTCGCTCTGGGCGATGCGCCCCACAGCTCCCCCTGCGCCGGACGGACCCACGGAGCGGGTTTGCGCCGCGTCACCGCGCACCTCCACGCGTGCCGTGCGCCCGTTTCCATGGGACGAGCAGCGGCGCGGTCCCATCGCCCCCTCCCTGCTGCCCTCATCGCTGCATTTCAGGGCGGCTCTGAGCTCTGTTTGTTCCTTTTCCCAACACAAAAGCCCGACGCTCCGCGTTTCCAAGGGAGGAAAAGCCCCTCTTCCTGCCCGGCGCACACATCTGCCTCACACCCCGCTCCGCTCCCGGCAGCGATTCGCGGCCGTCGTGTTGTAAGCGGGGTCGAACCTCTTCCTTCCCAGCAGCCGACCCGGCCCCAACACCGTGTTCTGGGCTCGGCGATGATAGCAGCGACCGCAGCACAGCGCAGGGACAGCATCCAGCCATGTGTCCGCACAGAGAGGCGCTGGGGGAGGGGGGTGCTCCGTGTCTTCTGCCTCACTCCAGGTTTATTTTGGGGTTGTCTGGTTCCCTGTGAGCTGCAGGGAGTGGGGTCAGATGGCCTTGATTCCACTCCCTGCAGTGCACATGGACACCCACGGCTCCATCAGTGCTCACAGCCCCGTCCCTGCCCATGGGGTCTCAAGGGATGGGGTACCACCTCTGGGCAGCCTGTGCAGCACCTCACCGCCCTGACTGCAAAGCACTTGGTTCTTAGATCTGACCTGAATCTCCCCGCTTTCAGTTTGGGGCCGTTTCCCCTTGTCCTGTCACACAACCCCAGCTACAGATTCTGCCCCCTTTTCTTACAGCCCCTTCAGATACTTGCAAGAGTTCTACCCACCCAGCTCCACCAGCAAGTGTCAGCACCCTGCTGTGAGCACGGCCACCACCAGCTCCATCCCTTGGCCAAACGCTGATCATCAATAACCACACCGTGCACCCTCGTCTCCAAGACCCGACTGTTTGCACGCATTTGGGGCCACGCAGCCCACCGGATCCCCCAGCCCTGCAGCACTGTGAGCACAGAGTGCCACTGCGGCCGCATTCCCACGGCTCTGCTGCACAGACAGACTCTCCCAACCCTCGCATGTCGCTGCGGGGTCACCCGTGCATGTTTACTGTAGGGGAAGGAGGAGGCAGCAAACATTCCTCCCCGGTGCCTCACCCGGGAGCGCTCCCACCTCCCTGGGAAACACAGGCTGGTGCTGGGAGCCATGCTGCACAGCTGCAGGTGCTGCTGGTGGGGACATCCCCAAAGCCCCTCTGGGGGAGCTCAGAGATGGGAGCCTTTGGATAACGCGCCCCAGGATCAGCTGTGCAGGGATGTGGGAGCACTCAGTGCTGCACAAACAGCTGCTGGGATCCCCCCAGAACAGATGGAACCTTGGGGCAGAGGGGAAGAAGAGCTGCCACATCTTGGGGCCACCACCCATGACAGGGACGGAGAGGTGTGTGCCACAGTGTGTGCACTGCCAGGTGCTGTGAGCACATGGCATCACACTGCTGTCCCACACACCCTGGAGACCCACTGTGCTGCTTTCTGCTGCGAGGAGCAATGAGAGCCCACGGCCCAGGCAGCTCTGGTGTGTTGGACCAAGGGGACAGTGTTGGGCTGAGCATCCCTCTGGCCAGCACCGCACCTCCGAGCATGGGGGCTTCGAAGGCAGGTTGTTGTGTCACAGTGTTTTCTTTTCTTCCGTCTTTAATATTAATAGTAATGACTGTGGCAGTAAGATAATAAGCTTCGGTCAGATTAGAAGGGGGTCGGCTCTTATCTGCGCCCGCTGAAGACGCATGTCTTTCACCTGCTCCTTTAATATCCCCCATCTTTCATTCCTACCGCCGAGCCCCCTCCCACCGCCCTAGAACAAAAAGGGTATTATTGTCCGGGGTCTTTTCAGGCTGGAGCCAGGAAGACCTCCTCCTCCCCCAGCCGCTCCCCCGAATGCGCCGCAGTTTGAAATGAGCCTTTTTCCTCCGCGGCAGGAGATTAGCTCGGTTTGACAAGGCGGTGAACTTTAGGCGGGGTGAAATGGGGTCTCCTCAGGGAGTGGAGGCAGTTCAGCCCTGACTAATGCTGACAAAAAGAGGCACCGAAATGAAAAAAGAATTAAAATAAGAAAAACAAGCGGGTTGGGGGGGGGGGGGGGGGCACTGAGCTCAGCTGGGCAGTGGATGGGGTGGATGGGGTGTATGGGCTCTGCTCTGCGCTGCGTTCCCCAAAGTCCTTTTGCAAAAGATGTTTTAAATGGCAAAATGAGACGCTGAGCTGCTGTGGCCGAGGTGGTTGTTTGGAATGGAAACAAAAAACAGATCCCAAAGAGAAAGAACCCAAACTGATCCTGCTTTCAAACGCTCTCTGTGCATCGGAGGCCTGAGCCTGTACATAGCACGTGGTGTGATGTGCCTGGGTGGGGATGGAGCCGACGTGACATAAGTGAGGGATTAACACAGGGAGGTGGCAGGGAGAAAGCACGTGGCTTCATGCTGCTTTCTGCCCAGTGAGCCTTTGGGGTGATGCAGGACTGGAAGGGGGAGAAGGGATCTTCAGTGCTCAGAAGGGATGAAGGCACCCATGGCACTGCATGCTTCGAGCACATGGGGATGGGGTAGCTGCTGACATGCCCCCAACAGGACCTGGTGCCAGCCCAGGGCTCTGCATGGGGCATAGTGCAGGTGGAGAACCAGCTTGGAACAGCCCAGAGTGGGGGGTGGCTTGGGGTGGCAACCATAAGCCATGAAACTGTCAGAGTGATTCAGGATTTTAGGAGGCAAGTGCTTGAAGAAGCGCAGTGCACTGCGGGGCTTCCCCATCCCACACAGACACACACGGGTATCACTCACAGAGAGATCTATAAGCAGGCACACGTGTAGCAGGAGACGTGTACCACATGGAACTGGGCAGCTTGGGGAGCAGAGGGGCACCCTCAGCACTCAGCGTTGAGCAGGGACCAGGGCTGAGCCCTGACCGCAGCTTCTGGCTTAACCCAGCTCTCCAAACGCCTTTTGAGCCCCTCAGAACAGGCTCCCATCCCCAAACACACCAGTGAATTCTCTCCTGAGCTGTTCCCTGTTGCTGACCGGGACCTGGGCAGCAAACCAAAGCAGCCATCATCCCACCCATGGGTGCACGCCATTTCCAAGGTGTATGGGAGATTGGTAATCACAGCCTGAACCTCTGATTAATCAGCTGAGGCAAGTATGGGGTCAGCTGTGGGAGCACAGGTGAGAGTGATGTAGCTGTGCTCCCGGGAGGGGTGGAGCTTGACTCCATCCCCTCTGAGACCTCATTTAAGGGCTGACTCCCACTGGAGCAGTATCTCTTGGAGATCGCTCACCAGGGAGGACTGCCCCAGCTTCTTCAGCCAAGGCACCACTACTGGTGAGTTTTTCCTTTACTTATTCATTTATACCTTCTGTACATTTTGTTACCATCTGTACATTAAAAACCAATACACAAGGGCACCAGGTCTGGGCAGGTCTGAGCCCAGCGCTGCCCCTCGGCCCCGCAGGACGCACAGCCCACATGGGACATTTCCTGCCGGTGGCTCAGCAAACCCCTGAAATCTCCCCGTCCTGCCAGGAGATTCCTCCCTAATGCTCATTAAGCCGCTTGCAAATCCCCAGCTGAACATGGCTGCACAAGTTTAATAAAGCAAAAGACAGATGCCATCAATCATGTGGGCCCGCCACACATCTGGGGGAAATCCAGGGCCACGACTTTCCTTTCTTCTCCGCACCTTCGTGGCCCAGCAGCTGCTATCCCGGGTGCTGTGCAGCACTGCCCTCCCAGGTTACTGTGCTCCAACCCCGGGCTCCTCTCAGCTCCCCACCGCTGAGGCCAACGCCGTGCCCAGCGCTACGAGGCCATTGCATGTGGCACAAGTTGTTTTCCTCTGGCCAATGGGATTTCCTTCTTTGCAGCCAAATTTGTTGCTCTGTGAGACAGGGAGGTCCCGTCACAGCAGGGCAGGGAGCTCAGCACCCCTCGGCCATGCAGAAGGGCTCCACCGTGGTTTCTTGGTTTGAATTCAGTCACTCATGCTCCCATCTGGAGCAAATCCACACCTCTGCTCAGCTGCTCCCATCAGATGGGAGATGCCATTTTCAGAGCAGATGGGGACCTCACTGGTGTGTCTGTGTGCACACAGCCCTGCCTGCACTTCATGGAGCAAACAGGAGAGCACCCATTTATTTTGGGCAAGAGACCTTCCTGGGATGGAGAACAGCGGGATGTAAAAGCCCTTCCTGGCCGATTCAGGCCACACTACCTGGTCAGCCAGGCACAGCTTCCTCAAGGCCACACTGAGCACTGAGTTTGCACTGATGGGCACGTCCTGAAGCCTTCCCTACAGAGAGGATTATACCTCTGGCTGCACCCCTGGGCTGCGACGGGAAATTCCCATCTATTTGCTTGGTGCTGAGACCACGGGGAAGCCAGGAAAACAGTCAGAGCTCAGTTAAAGCTGCCCATTAAATGAAGTGGTCTTTAAAGGTTTAGTGGGGCTCTTCCTGCATCCCCAGAGCTCGCTGTGACCATCCCCACGGTGAGCTCTGGAGCAGAAGCTCTGCACGGCACAGTGCTCTCATTCCTGGTTTGCAACAAACTCAACAGGAATTTATTAATACTACTAATAATAATACAATAATATGTCTTCTAAAATATCATAGAGATGTGAAAGGATTTGAGGATCTGATCTGTTTATGCATGCCCACACTTCACCAGACCTCTCTGGCTTATCCCATCCTGCTTCACCCCATCCCACCCCACCCTATCCCATCCCATCCCTTCCCATCCCATCCCATCCCACCTCATCCCATCCCATCCCACCCCATCCCACCCCATTCACTCTCCCCATCAGCGTGGGGCAGGAAGCATCCATGCTGGTCCCATAATGCCGGGCTGACTTTGCAGGAGCTGCACTGCCTGGCCATGGGCTGCACGCCAAGCCGCACATGTGGGATAGATTAGGCACAGTGGCTTAGAGGGGCTTCTCTTGCTGCCACTCACCTATCCGCCCGTGTGGCAGAGGGGATGGCAGGAAGGTTTTCACAGCTGGAATAAATTGCGAGGAGGAGGAGGAGGAGGGGTTCGGGAGAGACAAAAAACAACATTGAACTCACGGTGGAAGAAAGACAGTATTAGTGGAGGTAATGGAGAAAATATGTGTGTGTGTGAGAGAGGGTATTTTATTTACAGCCTGTTTGTTTGGTGCTGCCCACACACGGTGACAGCTGGGCAGTGGCCAGGCTCCAACATCCCAGCAGGCGCCTTGGCTTGGCAAGGTAAGGAGAAATAGGGGAAGGGAAGAGGGAAAGATGGACAGGAGGAGATGGGATTAGGAAGGAAGGCCCTGGGAGGTTTGTCTGGATGGCACCTAATGGATGGCTCCCACCAGGACCCTTGCCATCTGCTCAAACACATTTGGTGACGGTGGCAGTGCCATCAAGGAGCCACGGCAGTCGGCACCGACCCCTCCGTGCCTCCCGGGCAGGGATTACACAACCCAGAACTCCCCAGTGGGAAGTTTTATTCTTCACCCTCTCCCTCCCCTCCCCGTCTCGTGAAATATTGGAATTAATATCATAACACATCTTAATAATATTATCCCTTGTCGAGTCCATAAAAGTCCCCTCTTGCATTACGGCATTTGAGAGACTATTAAGTTTTAAGGCCACGAGACCTCCATGAAGGAGAGAAGTCATTTCCATTTTCTCTCTTCTGAGGGTGCTGGGCTTTACGGGGCAGTCAGTGGTGGGGACTGACGAGGCAGCACGAGGGGCACCGCAGTGATGGGGACCCGGCAGGACATGGAGTGGCTGAACCTTTCCTTGTGCCTGGCTCTTCCCAAGCCCCGTGTTTCCTTGCAGATGCGACGTCCAGGAGAAAATGAGGCGATGCTTTGACCTTCAGTGTTGTGAGGATCTGAAGCAGGCCAGCCATCCTCACGTGCATCCCTGGTGCGTGTGGGAAGACTGCAGAGGCAGGTGGGGCTGGGAGGGTGTCTGAGCTCTGAAGAGCTTTTGGTTCTCAGTGGCAGGATCTGGGTGTTCCCTTCTGTGCTGTCAGAGAAGTGAAGGCAGCCCTCAGCCTGCAGCGGGGAGATCTTCACCAGAGGGTGAAGCAGAGAAGCTGCAGAGTGACTCTGACACGTCAGTAAGAACATCTCCTCGGTGAGCAAAAGAGAGAGGAAAACCAAAGCCAACAATGAAAGGAACGGAGAAGGTGAAAATTTCTTCCTTCTTAAGCAAAAGTATTGCTGCTAGTGCTGCTCACAAGGGTGATTTTGAGCAGCTGGGTAGACTTAAAGCACCGGCTTTCTGCCCCTATAGAATTTGATTTACCCCACGTCCAACAGCTCCCATATAACAGCAGCATATAACAGCTGCTCCCCAGCCAACCCCAACCCCAACCCACGCAGCACAAGGCTGTCACAGCAACTCCTGGCACTGCAGCTCCTCTGCCTCTTTGCTGTGATGCCACGGAAAGGTCTGGTGAAAAGTGTCCCTTTTCTCCTACAGCAAAATGTGACCAAGATTGAGCCTCATAGAAAAACCCCTCCAAGAAACAAACAGAGCATCCTGCTGATGGGGGGGTTGAGCACACGACCACCCCAGGCTCCAAAAACAGAAGGCCAATTAAAAAAAAAACCCTTTTGCATTTCTTATTATGTAAAATCCGACGCTCTTTAGGGCAATCTCATGATTACGAAGGGGTCAGGGGAACTGATTTATGATTAGAGAGCTCTTGGCATCGGCAATATTGTATATGTTTTAATTTTGAACCTTAATAATCCATCCAATATGCAGCACTTGATCATGACACTCATTTCTCACGTATAATTTTCCAAGGCTCTACACGGACACCTTCACCTCCCCTCCCTCACACCGAAATCCAAAGTCCTGTGCTGGGGCTGAGCTGAGTCCTGCTGCTGGGGGGGGCTCAATAGGGGGGTGAGGGGTGCAGGAGTCCCACCCTGCCCCGCTCTGATGGGATTCCCCACACAAAGCCACCCAACCCATGTGCCCTCCTCACCCTCACGCCCATCTCGGCTCCTTCTCCCATCCGAGGTGTTTATTTAATTGTTTTCCCCACTCCTCGGTGGCAGCCATTCCCTGCCATTAAACCCTGCCAGCCGCGTTCTGACTGCGTAATTTAAAGCTATAGTTAAATTATGACTTCTCTGAACCTGTTGTGGCACTGACGCATAACCCTAATTAAATGATCACATCCATTCTAAAGCCAGTCTTTTCTCCCCTCAAACGTTAATTACAACATAAGAGGCTTTAATGGCTCGCCTCACCTCCAGCTCCTCGAAAGAAAGGTCATGCGATTAATTTTCGTCATTAATCTTTTCCCAATGTGGACATTGTGCTGTCACTGGAGCCTATTAAACCCCCTTTGTCCCCCTCCCCTTCTTCTCCCTTCTCTCCCCTTCTTTCCTCCCCCCCATCCCTAAGTGAACAAGAGAACAAAAATATTTAAGCTCCACTTTGGCTCTGGTGCTCCTTCAGGTGAGCAGGGCTGGGGACGGTGGAGAGGAGACGTCCCACATCGCACCTCCAACACTTCATGTCCTGCATCCCGTGTTCCATGTCCCACATCCCACATCCCACATCCCACATCCTACATCCCATCTCCTGCATCCCACCAGCACCACCCCAAGAGCAACTCGAGGGCGGGTACAATTTTGGGCTGCTGGGGATCCCCTTGAGTGCAGCATAGCAAAGCCAACACCCTGCTAACAGAGATGAGCAACCAGCCCTGGTGGAGGCCTTGCAGCAAGGCTCCTTTTTCCCCCCCTTTCCAGAGGAGATGGGCATTTTTCCTAAGCTCCACAACATTCCTTCAGTGATTTCATCCCCCAGCCCTGGGCGCAGGTCCTGTTTCTCCCTGCCTGCACCGTGCGAGCTGGAGTGCAGTGCACGTTCTGCTCATTTCCAGTATTGTTTCAGCTGAAATGAAGGCCCCGAATAATTCCCTTTTCTGCAGGGTGATGTAAGTGAGGAACGAGCTGCTCCCCGGGGCTGGGGGTGCTGGCAGCAAACTGTTGGAAACGGCCAGTTTGAGCAAGAGGGAAAAAAAAGAGCCGTGGGATGTGGCGGTGGGGAGGTCTGAGCATCAGCTGTGTGCCCCACTTTGAGGGGCCGAGTGCTCCTGGAGGGTCTGACCCACTTCCCTGCCGCTCGCTGACATCCTTCTGGCTGTTCCCAAGGACGAGGACTCGTGGGGGGGAATCCTGGAGTGCTTTAATAAAGAGGAGACAGATGGAGTCACCTCGCTGGGTAAATATCGGAGTGGTCCAGCACTGAGGGGGTGGGTGAGCAGGGGGTGCTCAGTGCCCACCCAGCAGTGGGAGATGTTTGGGGCTCTGTGGTGGTGGGGAAGCCAGGAGAGCCACGTGCTGGTGCTGAGGGCACAGACAGGCTCTGCTGGGGCTGTGCTAAATCTCCACAGTGTGATCCCCGTACAAGGGTGTGAGGAAAGGGATGGTAGCCCTGGGCTCATTCTGGTTGCGGATCCTCAGGTGGGATGGGAGATGTGCTGGCAGCAAAGTCCCAGCGAGGAGGAGGGGGCTGTGGGTGGTGATGTCCTAAGGCTGAGTCTGTGCTGTGATTGTGGTGGGGGCCGTGCTGCCCATAGACCTCTGGGCAGGCAGCTTGGATGGCTGACGGCCTGCTCAGGGGAAGAGCTTCTGCTCTCAGAGCCAGGGACGCTCCTTTTCCCCTAACACAGACAGCACAGGGAAAGGTAAATCCCTCCAGTGAGAGCCGAGACAGCGGATTTCATCCAGAACAGCAACCACTGCGCTGCTGCTGGGAGCTGGGATCCAGGCAGTGGCACCAGCAGTGCTGCCTCGTGGGCACAGGGCGCTGCTCCACCAGCCTGTGTGCCTGGGGACTGACATCCTCCTGCCAAGGTGGCATTGCCACTCCAAAGGCACAGCAGGACCCACATGTGGTTCCGTGTCCCCATGAGCATTTAGGAGCAGCGACTTAGAACAGTGTGGGCAGCAGCGCAGCACACACAGCACTGCCCAGGGTGGGGGTCCCACTCCTGCCCGGACCCCATTGTGCCAGAGGGGGCAGAACCCCACAGCACCTCACTGCCCGCCCCGGGCACCCGCTGCTTTTTATCCCTTTGTCCCAAGGACGTTGGGGACATCACGTCCGCACTGCTCTGTGTAGCAGGATAATAATAATTAATAACCATTAGCAACAATAAGGATAATACCAGCACCAGGCCGGACTGACTGCGCAGAAGAGACACTTTTTTTTTCCTCTCCCCTCCACTTTAATGAAAACAATGATTTGACTTTGAGGAAAGTGACTTTTTTTAAGTGAAAGCTGGATCTGCCCCCCCCCCCCCCCCCCCCATCAGCTCCTTCCTCGCCCCCTCCCTCCTTTTTTTTTTTTTCCCCTTTTTTTTTAACTCTCCTTTTTTCTCTTTCTTTTAATACTCTGCGTTCTATCATGCAAATCCCCTTTCAAATTATGAGAGTATTAGAGCCATCAGCGGTAATGTCACCGCCACAAAATGAGAGCAGGGACTTAAGCACCTAACGAACAATGAAATGTGCGAGCCCTGGGACAGGACAATTAAGAACTGGGCTTAGCCAGCCAGGGAAATTTATTGCTATCAAATCCATATTTCTATTTTCCCCCTGAACAGTAACCTATTTGAATATGATTAAAGGGTTTCATTAGAGCCGGGAGAAAGGCCCCGTGTCCCGCCGTTCCCCGTGAGCTCACAAACACAGCGGGGGGGTGGGGGGGCAGAGGGACGGGGATGGAGCGGGGTCAATGGGACGGGGACGGGATGGGACGGCGGGGAGGGGATGTGGATGGACTCTCGGCACCAGCACCGTGTTAGTGTTGGCCGTGGGGCTGCCCTCAGCCTGGCGGGTGAGGGAAAACAGAGCACAAAACTTTCGGAAAGAAGGAAGAGAAAACGGCTCCATCCCTGCGCATCACCCGGCGCGGCGCCGTGCGGAGGAGCCCAGTTACCCCGGCGGTGCTTTGGGGTTTCAGCGCCGCTGCCAGGAGTTGGGACGCCGCATTGCCGCAGCTCCTCCCGTAAGAGTTCGGCTCCTGTGCGCAGCCCTCGCCCTTAATGCAGCTTACCCCTAATGCAGCTCAGCCCTAATGCAGCTCACCCCTAATGCAGCTCACCCCACAGCACTCGGTGCCCCGACCCCCCTGCCCCTTCCCCACACCCAGAGCCGGCCGCGCAGCCTGAATAGGAAGCCACGTCCACCTGTTTGTACCGAATGTTTGTAAGAGAGCAGAAGAGCCCTGAACTCAGCTCTCAGTTTCTCTTTTCTGGGTAAAAAGGGGTTGGTTTCTCTGCAGTACTTCACTGCTGCAAGAGCAGAACCCGGTGAGTGCTGGGGTTGTGGCTGCAGGGAGCAGAGCCCAGCAGGGTGCAGGGACTGAGGGGTGGGCATGTGGCCGTGCTGCTTTTCCTCCTAACCTCAGCTCCCAGTTACCCTCAGCTCCCAGCAAACCTAGCTCCCAGCAAGCCCAGTTCTCAGTAACCTCAACTCTCAGTTACGGACAGCCCCCATGATCCCAGCTCCCAGTAACCCCTGTGCCCTCTGACCTCCCCCCCAGCCCTGGGAAACAGGACCCCCCTTACACGATGCCACTCACTGTGCTGCAGAATTCCCACCCCCAACATCCCATTTATTCTCAGCACCCAGAAGCCCCATCTCCCAGCTAACCCATCTCCCACTTAACCCATCTCCCAGCATCCCCAGCTCTTATTAAACCCAGTTCCCAGTAACTCCAAGTCATTCCCAGCTCCCAGTAACCCCATTTCCCAGCTAACCCCACCTCCCAGTTAATCCTGCCCTCAGTAACCCCAGCTCCCCTTAACCCACAGCTCTCAGTTATTCTCAGCTCCCAGTTAACCCCGTCTCCCATTAAACCCCATCTCCCTTTAACCCCAGCCCACTGAGCTCTCCCCACGCCCCATAGGGGGCTGCCAAGTTGTGCCCCCCAGGCCGGAGCCGCAGTGCTGCCCCCCCTCCCCACGGCCCTCCCACCGCCGTGCGCCCACCCCCACCCCGGCGCAGCATCACAGCTCCTAACGAAACGGAACTGCTGCCAGATGAAATATATTACTATTAAATACTTAATTCTTCTAGTGAGCGGAGAGCAGCCAGTATGAATACGATTATTAAAGAAAATTACTTTGGCTGATCAGATATTTCTGCATACTAATTTCTGACCCTTCTTTCCTCTCTGCTTGCTTCTCATCCCTTAGAGACCAGGACAGATAAAATTCCATCACAAATAGCTGATTACTGGGGCTTGCATTAAAATCAAATTTTTTCCTGCCGGCGCTCATGTCCTTGCCTAAAGTGGAGGCAGCAGCTGTCAAAAAAAGAAAAAAAGGGGGAAAAAAAAAGCCTAGATTGCTCCAGATCTGAAAGCCCCAAACTTTGAGGTGATGTCACCTCGGTCCGGGGTCGGGAGGAGGGATGGGCTGAGTGCACGGCGTGGGGAAGGCAATAGGAAGAGCACGGCTTTGGGTGCACGGAGAGGGGTGGGAGCCACGTGGCATCGTGCTGTTCCTGCCCCCACAGACAGACAGACAGACAGACAGGCCCTCCCAGTCAGCCCTTCTTCCCACTGAGCCCAACAAACTGCCCCACATCCCACGTCCCACCCATCTCCCATGCTGCGGTCATCCCACTGCAGCGCAATGATGCCACCGAGAGCAGTTTGCTCCCTTCCCCGCTGCCTCCCCCGCACTGTACCCAGCCTGGAAGCCTCCAATTTACCTGCTTTTAAATAAAGACACTTGGAAAGGTGTCACGGCGCTGAAGCCCTAATTACAGCCTGAGCATGTTAATTCGCCCAGCGGTTCCGCAAGCGCCTGTCGGAGCGGGATCCTGCCTGCCCCCTGCCTCCCCCCGCGTGGGGATGGCCGTGTGGGCTCAGGGCTGTGCTCTGGAACATCACATCCTGATGGGAAGGGTCCCTGATGGAGTGAGCTGCTCCGGTTTGGGGTTGGGACTGGACAGACTTTGAGATCCCTTCCAACCCAAGTGCCGTTCCATGGCTCTGTGATCATCAGGTCTGACCCTATGGATATGGCTTTAGGGACATGGCTCAGTGGACATGGTGGTGATGGTTCAGCAGTTGAACTGGATGGTCTTGGAGAGGCCTTTTCCAACCTTAATGACTCTGTGGTTCAGTTTGGGGGCATGGCTTAGTGGGCATGATGGTGGTGGGTTGATGGTTCAACTCAGTGCTCTTAAGAGGTCTTTTTCAATCCTAATCATGCCGGTGATGGGTCAATTGTTGGTTGGACACAGTGATCATTGAGGTCTTTTTAAACCTTAATGGTTTTACGACCCTATGACTCACTACCGGGAAGTAGCTGG
This sequence comes from Excalfactoria chinensis, assembly GCF_039878825.1. Lineage (NCBI taxonomy): Eukaryota > Metazoa > Chordata > Aves > Galliformes > Phasianidae > Excalfactoria > Excalfactoria chinensis. The sequence goes on along the minus strand of NC_092847.1, from coordinate 3,843,317 downwards.
AGAAGGGAAAAGGGAAAACCCGTTTGTAGAGGGGACACGCCTGTAGCCTCCTGGTGGCCCTAATGGAGGACCTGGGGCTCCAGCTCCGGGCACCATCTGGGATCCCCTCTACCAGCACTGCACCCGGGGAGGTGTGTGCACCAGGGCTGGGAATGTTTGTTTTTCCTTATTGACATTCTCCAAATAAACGTTGGGCAGCAGAAAGGGGCTCAGGCACAGCTGTTTGCCAACGTGTCTGTGATAAAAACCCTTCTCCATAGGAACAGGTGACAGCAGGCCTGGAGGGGCCTCTGCTGCAGCTCCTGGCTGAGTGTGGGGGCTGGAAATGTGATTGGATTTGGAGTGGGTGACCCCATGACATTGATGTCCCCATAGGATGGATGCCCTCATGGCTTGAGTGACCCCATAGCTGTGATGTACCCGTAGGGTGGATGCCCCATGGTTTGGGTCCCCCTGTGGGTCCCCACACCGCTCCCTTTCTTCCCAGTGCCACTGGGCTGAGCCCCATGGGGACACTAAGGATCGCTCACAGGACCCTTCCCCGTGCCCCACGCTGGGGCTCAGCCATCACCTGCAGCCCTGCTGCCCCCCCGGCCCCGATAACTCATGGCAGCAACACTTGCACAAATCTCTAATTGTTTAGTTTAAAGAATTGTGTTTTGACCGCAAGGGGATTTTGGCTGGAGCTCAAGAGCTGATAATGATATTTCGCTGCCAAGACATCTTCTTGGCTCTGCCTCTGTTAATGTGCGCTCACAAGAAGCTCCAATTAACTGCATCAGCTCTTACGGAGCGAGCAAGAGTGGGAGAGATGCTTTCTTTTCCTGAAAGAAAGGAAGAATGAGAAAGGAAGAGAGAAATCAAGCAAGCAATCAGTGCCAGCAGCCCCAATGTGCCCACTGCAGCCCCGACCTCGCTCCATCCATTGGCAGCGCAGAGAACAGCCCTTGGAACAATGGTGACGGAGGGCCAGGAGGGGCTGCTCTGAGCTATCAGGGTGCCCAGATCCAGGCTGTGCTCCCAGGCTTCTCCCCACCCCACCCCCACTCTCTGCGGGTGCCATAAGCCCGGAGATGGCGGTGACCGATGCGTGTGGGGTCCCCGCTCAGCCCCAGGCCGGTAGGTGCTGCCTTTGGGGCTCGGGGTGCAGCGGGGGCTCCTGACCGGGCTGTGCCCCCAGCAGCAGGGCCGGGTCCTGCCCCGCAGCTCGCCTTACGGAGCGCGAGGACAGGAAGATTTAGGAGCGGGGATGGCGCACAGCGCAGCGCGTTGTTTGTCCTCCTTTGAAATAGGAGGAGCGGGAGGCACCGAGCACTGACTCACAGCTCCTCGCTGGCGGCGGGGGGACCGCGTCGGCGCTGCTCGCCTCTGTTGCTTCAGGTGCAGCTCTGTTTTCCTACATGTTAATTTGTTCCTGTTTTATTATCCCATCCCTCTCCCGCTACCAGAAACCCCGCGCCGGCTCTGGGAACGCTTCCTGCAGCCGGGACACCTCCGGGCACGGACTGCCGGGCATCGCCGCCGTGGTGGCTCGCAGTGGGGTGGCATTCGGTGGGGCGGCGCTCAGGGAGGTGGCACTCAATGGGGCGTCCAATAAAAGCACCCATCGGCCGCGGGGAGCACCTCTTTGTGCTGGGCAGTATCTCGGTCCTTTGGGCAAGGTGCAGACTCTGGGTTCAGCAGCAGAAATAGATGCAGGGCGCTCTGCAGGAGGGGAGGGACTCCCTGTGAGCAGGCAGTGTTTGCTTTGCCAGCTTTTCCTTCTTTTTAAAGTGTCCTTTTAAAAAGGGGAAACTTTCGGGTGCGCTTTCTCAAGCTTTCCTCTGCTTTAATGGAAGATTCTCTCCCTTTGAGTCAATAAAGATATCCAGGACACAGATTGCCATTTGGCCCTCTGATCATCTGCTGGATTAATTTCAACTAAATTATGGGGAAAGAATGATTGATTATTGTGATGATTAAGAATTTATCCTCATATAATACCCTTCATCTGCAGAGGTGCACCAGATATTACAGCCGTAGGGATGGGAAGAACCTCAGTGTTGATTCCAATGACCCAGCCCATAGCAACCGCATGGTGCTCACAGCCCGGCAGTGAGGAGGGGCAGAATGGGGCAGGTGGGGCAGCTGCATCACTGGGTCCATCTTTCAAGAAGGAGCACTAAGAGTCAGCTTGGAGGTGGGCTCGCACCTTGCTCTGCCCATTGACCTCGTGTTGTGTCCCCAGTGGGTCCATCTGTGGGTGCCCAACCAGTCCCATACACCAGAATGGGATGGGAAAGGCTCAGCTCAGTGCAGTACAGAAGGGCTTTGGCTTGGAGCTCACAGATGAGTGGAACTCGTGGTCCCCATGGAGGGGCAGCTCTGGTGGTCCTGCACTTCTCCAACCTCTCCCCAGTGCCCCCGTGCCCACCTGACTTCGGTGTCCCCATTCAGGCTCTGGGGGCACCTGTCCTTCCCCCAGCTCCTCCTGTCCCATCTGCTCCCTTAGGGAAAGGACAACGTGGCTGCAGCCATCTTTCCCAAACGCCCCCATAGCGGCGCAGATCCCCTCCCCGCCCCGAGCCCCCCCTTTCCCGGCCCCTTCCCCGGCCTCAGACAGTCCTCAAACAACAACTGTCTGCCCGCGCCTAATCCCTCACAGGTGACCTCAAGACAGCCGACGCCTGGGCTCAACTCTGCATTCCTCCGTGCTGCTTTAACCCCTCCGGCCCCACGGGGCTGTGCTGGGGTCCTGCTGGGGGTCCCTTCCCCAAAGCTCCCCTTCCCTGCAGGGCCGGGAGCCACACGGTGCCGCCTGGATCAGCCCTTCCCAGCGCTCCCGGTCAGAGGTTAAAAGCCTAATGTATGATTATAAAGCCCAGAAGAAAAAGCCTCGCATTCTGCCCTATAAATCTTCCTAACAACTTCAGCACATGTGGGAGCCAGACGATGCCCCAGCTCCGCTCCTGTACCCACTGCGCTCCGACTCATCACCGCGACCCCGCGCTGCACCCTGCTCCTCCTGCTGGCCCTGCCCTCCAGCATCTGCTCCTTGCCCAGTGCTGGGAGGAAGAGAAGGGGAGGAAGAGGAGGAGGAGGAAAGATGTGCACTCCTTGCCCATCACCTGGAAGGAAGAGAAGGAGGAAGAAAGCTTTCACCTCTTCAGCCACCACCGAGTCCCTCAGTGCACTGCAGGATGCTGCTGCACAGCAGGTGCCATGGCACAGCAGTGATACCCCATGGCACAGCAGTGATGCCCTGTGTCAATGGGGCTGCGTGGTCTAAGCACAGCCCCAACCCAGGCCCCATGGCACAGCCCCATGCCCACACACCACTCTCAGTGTTGCTGGGGTACATCAGCTCTCCCACTTCTGCTCCCTTCCACTCTGGGCATTCATTTATGTGTTTCTCTTTACCTCAGACAGGACATTGGGAAGCAGATCTCTCCCTGTGTCAATAACCCGACTGCAGCAGGGCTGTGCCCATAGCACCAGACCACCACTGCTTGATCAATAAGAACATTTATACCTGCACAGAGATCTGCCACAGCATGACAACAGCTGTGGGGAACAAAGGCTCTGCTTTGCTCTTCTTCTTCCCCACCCTCCACCCCCCTCTTTTTCCTTAATATATACACATATTTTTTAGGAGCAATGCCAAAGTTTCCGGAGATCAAAGTGAAAGCAGTGTCCAGAGATGATGGAGACAATAAAATGGGAGAGGAGAGGAGAGGAGAGGAGAGGAGAGGAGAGGAGAGGAGAGGAGAGGAGAGGAGAGGAGAGGAGAGGAGAGGAGAGGAGAGGAGAGGAGAGGAGAGGAGAGGAGAGGAGAGGAGAGGAGAGGAGAGGAGAGGAGAGGAGAGGAGAGGAGAGGAGAGGAGAGGAGAGGAGAGGAGAGGAGAGGAGGACGCCTCGTGCCCCACTCAGCTCTCCCCCATCAGTTCTGTTTCATCCACTCTCACCTGGCTGTGCTGGGAGGGCTCTTTCCAAGAAGAAAGGCAGCAAAGCACCAACCAGAGGGATCTGCCTGGGAACAAACACTGAATTGCGCCCAAGTGCCTTTCAACCTCCAAATCCACCTAAGCACCACGAGCCAGAGCGGATCGATGCCACTGATCAAAACCCCGAATGTTTGTTGCCAGAGCTCCCAGCTGTCCCCCAGGCATTGGTTATTGGGTAACGTGTTCTGGGAGCAGCCCGGGGAGGATCGCTCAACTTTCACAAGATATTTGCTCTCGGCTCCTTTCTTCACTCTGCTCTGAGCTCGGCGCTGTGGCCGTGTCTGTGTGACGGGGCTTTAATCCCAGCCATCACGGATCCACAGCTCTGCCTCTGACCCAAAGGCAGCCAGCTTAATGCCAGCAAGGAAAAAACACAGCTGGCTTGCTGGGTTCTGCGTTATCTCAGCCGTGAGGACACAGAAAACTCCTTTTTACGTTAAAAAGGAAAGAGCCGAGAGTTTCACTTTGCCACATGACTGTCCAGGCTTTAAAAACCTCCCAATTTTGGGAGAACTGCTGAAAGTGGGGCTGACCCATTGGGCCGCACAGAGCACAGAGGGCAGAGCCCACGTTCTGCCCATGGCGTGGGATGGGATGGGTGCTGCTCTCCTGGAGGACCCCAGCAGGGCTGCTGCCACGTGTTGGGCATGGAATGGGACGTCTGCAGGCAGCATTCGATGCTGATTCACTCCCAAAGCTCCGGGCTCAGCCGGAGGTGCCATGCCATGGCTGTGCCCTGAGCTCTGTGCTCCGTCCTCTCCCGTCCCCAGCACGTGAGCTGAGGGCTCCCAGCCCTCCATCCCCGATCCCCGATCCCTTCCCAAGCCGATGGGAGAGATAAGTGAATCCCCCGCGCCGCCTGACAGCCGGGTAGACATTAATAATTATGTACTATTTAAGGCTGATTGAAAATGAAGAGGTGGAGGTGTTGGGACAGATGTGGCAGTGCCAGATGGATTGTGATTAGATTAGCACCGTTCCATTTGACGGGATCTGAACCATGCTTTAATCATTTATTGTGAAAGCTCCGCTCGGCACCGGCACGCGGGCGCACACCTCCCTGCAGCTCCGCTGCCGTCGATGGGGCTCAGCTGACTCCGAGCCGAAGCACGCTGTGTTTACAGCCGTGTTCCAGCCCTGCGCCCTCCCTCTGCCTCTCATCTCCTTGTTTGTACAAAGCTGCCCGTGCTCGATATGCTCCTGGAGCAGCACTCCCTGCTTTGCCGGTGCCCATTGCACCCAATGCATCGCAACCGCTCTGAATGCAGCACTACGGCAGCTCGGGAGGAAAGCAGAGAGTAAAAGCAGAGCCAGCATCCACTGCAGATCCCCGGAGCCATAGCAGGAGGCAGAGCAGGATTAGTGGGTAACTGGAAAGGAGCTCAGGACCCTCCCCGGTAGCGTCGTGCAGTTTTAATTATCATAAGCGGTCTGGATCTCAATGGATGGAAAAACGTATTATTGTTATGATTCCCTTCAAACGCAGCAGGTTTTAGTTAAACACACACCCATATCTATTAATCATGCAACATTTAAGATGGAGCCGAAGTAATTAGCCAAGAGTCAGGCTGCAGGGATCACCTTAAAATCACGCATTGTGCCGGTGCCTCCTGCACTCCTCATTGCGCCACTTTTATTTAGGTTTTCCTGCTCCTTACACTTCAGATCTGGGGCACAGCAGGATGGGGATCTTTGGGTCCCAGAGCATCCTGCATCCTGGTCAGCACCTCTGGGATGCGCTGTGCTGCACCACGGCAGGGATGCACGGGGCTGCTGCATCTCAGCAGCAGTGAAAGAGGGCTCTGCATCCACGTGACGTCCGTAAGGCACGTCCAGATGAAAGGCAGACAAACTGCAAGCTATTATTATACTGTCTAATATAGTTTAATATGTGTGCACTACTTTCTATAGAGTGCAGTACAATCAAAACCACATTACATCTGCATGTGGGTCGTTTTCCTGTGCTGAATGGTTTCCAAAACAGATGTGAGCCCTTTGCCCCTCTCCTTGCTGAGGACACAATGTCATCTTTGCTGATGATGCAAAACCAGACCCCACTGAGCCCAAAGCTGTCGCATCCTCACAGGTCAGGGGCTGCGGCACGACGTCCCACCCAGCCCCAGATGTCCCCACATCTCCAAAATGGGCACAAAGTGGACACATAATCATTGAGCTGGAGTTGGAAGGGACCTCAAAAGGCAATCAGGTCCCGCTCCCTGCAGTGCACAGGGACACCCACAGCTCCATCAGTGCTCACAGCCCCATCCCCCACCCTTGGGGGTCTCCAGGGATGAGGCACCACTACCACTGGTTGCCACAATGAGTGTGAATGGAACAAATCCTTGTGCTGATCGCCCCAACCTCAACCCACCCTCCAAGGGTTTCGGGCTGGCGGCCGGGGTTGGGTCTGTATCCCTGCGTGCAGCAGTGAGCAGCACCCCCAGCCAGCTCCATTCGGGGCAGCACCTCGCAGGGTCGTTGCAGCCACAGCCCCGTCCCCTCCCCGCGCTCACCGGCCCCGTGCTGGCGGCTGCAGGCAGAGCGGTTCTGCCGCTGCGCTCCTGTTTACAGAAATGGGAATTTGCATGATGAAAATAACCCGGGACGGATCTTGATTTTTTACTGCCCTTGGCAAAAGGTTCGGAAAAAAACGGCGCATAGTCAATTACTGGAATTTTTAAACACAAATAATATTTTATGTGATCAGTGGGCTGGCTCGCAGCCTGGGCACCGCGCTCCAACGGCACTTATGAAAGGAACAAGCCATCAATTGTGCTGCCGCGCACAGGAGCCCGTGGGCAGGTGCAGCCCGTGTTGACCTTAGCGCGCAGCCCTCGGCTCGCTTAACCCGTGCGCAATGGGCCGGAGGCGCGCGAGGCTCCGCTTGGCTCAGCCTGCTGGAAACTTCTCCCCTCCCTCTTTCCGCCGGACCCCGGGCAGACACAGAGCCGAGAAACGGAGCGCAATGAGCGCTCGGTGCCGTCGCCTTCAGAACCTGCCACCAGCGTGGAAAGGGTTAACCTACGCGGGGCCCCACGCGCTCCCCCAAACCCCCCCGGCTGGCAGCCGCCCCAAACCAACAGCCCCGGGACCTCGTTCCCAGAAACGCCCGAGCAGGAAGGCGGGTTCCGGGAAGGACCCGCACACAGCAGCGCGGTGCCGGAGCCCTCCCAGAGCCGCAGCATCGTTACGGGACCGGAGCTGGGGAAGCTGTGCTGGCCCAAGGGGCACTGCCAGCAGGGCCGGGCGCTGCGTGCGTCACCGCGGCGCTGCCATGGATCCTACCCCTTCAGGGGGCAGGACAACATTATTTCATTCACTGGTCATAGAGATGTTTGATTTTCAAGCATGGGGCACAAAGAAATGTCCGTTTCCAGACCCTCTGCCAGCTTCATCCCCCCCACATCCCCGAGGTCCCGGTGCTGTGCAGCCCTGAAGGTGCCATCCCTGGGCAAAGTGACCGCTGCAGATAACGGGATGGTGACAGCAACGGGCCGCCTGCCTTGTGCAGGAATAGGCTGGAGGGAAAAAAAAAGCACTGTTGTTGTTGTTCCAGGGCCAAGGGGAAGAAAAATTCCTTCCCTCTGCTGGGATCTTTAACACCTGGGTAGGGTTTCGCCTCTCTTCAGGGTTTGATAGTCACTTCCTAACAGCTCCGGGATGGATTCTGAGTGCACCAAGTCAGACAGATTCTTTCCACCCATCCCACTCAGCCCAGACCGCTCCTGGCAGACCCACAGCAGGCGCCAGGCTGCTCTCATGGGTCTCTGGGTGCTGCTATTGGGCAGAGCACTGCTGCAGGGAGAGCCCCATTGCTGTGCCTGCCTGCTATGAGCTGTCAGAGAGATGCTGCATGCCCCCAGCAAGGGATGCATCTCGTTAGGGGGAAGAAATGAACCCTTTCAGCGGTGGTCACAATTGGTAAAGGCTTTGGGACACATCCAGACCCTGGCGGTGGTCACCCAGGGCGGACTCCCCACCCATAAAAGAGGCTTTGGGTCTGCATGCTCGGCACAAGGCAGCCTTTCAGGGAGCAGGGCAGCATCTGAGAGGGCTGGGAAAAACATCTGGGGAGGAAGAGGGTTGGGGAATGAGGCCACAGGCTGCCCAGCCCACCCCAGTATGGCTGCTGGCAGGAGAGGGACCCTGCAGGGCACTGAGGAGTTGAGATGAATCCATGCACGGGGTACTCCGTGTTGGGCAGAACTGCGGGCAGTCACTGCATGCACAGAGCACCTGGTGGCTGTACAAGGATTGGGGCACAGGAGCAGAAGCACACACAAAATGCACCTCCTTGGCACAGACAACCCCGAGAGGTGGAAGCAGGAGCCGTCCCCTCCAGGTCGCTGTGCACAAACATGTGTGCCAAGTGTGCAAGTGGGTGTGCAACAGTGTGCAGTCCCACATGTCAACACGGCAGCAGCAGAACTACTGCAGCCCCCAAACTTGGCGCTCCCAGCGCAGCGCAGTCGCGAGGTTAAGTAAATATCTGACTGCAGGCTGAGGAAATGAGTCAAAAAACATTGAGAAAGAAGAAACACAGATCTCCGGAGGGACCGACGCCGCTCAGCACCCGTCCCTGTGCGGCTGCGCTCCCACCCTGCCCACCCCACTGCCATCCCTGCGTCCTCCGGCAGTGACCCTGCCATGTCACAGCGCATGGAGCTCCCCGTGCACACAGGAAACCCCAGAGCTGGGGAAGAGCAGCCCGGCTGCTGGCAGCCCCTCACTGACAGCCCCACGGGGGATGGTGAGCGCCAGGAGGGTATCTGTACAAAGGCTGAGAATGAAACAAAACCAGCAATCACGTCTGATGGGAGAGCATGGGATCCTGGGCTCCCCTCGCTGCCCCCCCTCCTCCCACAGCCCTCTGTAGGACCGGGCTGAGTGCAGCTGGCTCCGTTTGGCTAATTGGCTCTGTCAATCATGTGTCAATCAGGTCGGCTGCTGCCCGGGTGCCAGAAGCTTCACTGCGGGGGCTGCGGTGGGTGAGCGGCGCTGTGTGGTGCTCAGGGCCGGCGGGGATGGGTGCTGTGTGCCTCGGTGTCCCCACCAGCACGGCTGACCCGAGGAGCACTGCCGGCTGCAGCACCAATCCCACCAGGCTGCAGAGCCCTGTGTGTGCCCAGCAACATGGATTTAAGGCTTAATTCTTTGTTCCTCGGGCAATGTGCGTTCAGCTATCAGCTATCAGGAGGGAAATCCCTGTTCCTCCTCTGGGGGGTGAGGGAAGGGTTAATGTGAGGAGGAGATGAGGTTGGCAGATCCCCCCCCACCATCATGTCACAGCAAGGAAGCGGTTAAGCCGGAGGTGCCACCTGGGAAGCACAGACAGGTCTGAAGATGCTCTGCCAGTCACTGCACTGTGCAAACAGCTTTTCCTTCCTGTCCCACCACACCATCTCTCCATGATACAATAATTACCCAAAGCGCACAGCCAGACAGAAAGGAAAGAAGAAAGAGAGGAAGGAAGAAACAGCAGATCGTGGTGTTGGTGCTCCCAGCAGTGCAGGGAGGGGACAGACAACACTGCTGCTCCGAAAACAAAAGGAGAGACCTCGACTGCGTGTGGATCCGGGGTTTGCTTATGGAGAGATCAAACCCTGCAGCTCCCAGGTGCAGGAAGCTGAGCGTGGGGCACTGCCAGGTGGGCACTTCAGCTGCCCCATGGATGTGGCACTGCGGGCACCGCACCACGCACACACGTTCCTCTCTTTTTGCAGGAAGGGAAACTGAGGCACGGCGGGGTCAGTGAGGGGTCCTGAGCAGTGGTGGGGAAGGGACATCCGGCACAGCTCTGCTGCTCAGACCGCAGCAGCCAGGAACACTCAGTGGTGAAAGAGTTAAAAGCTTGGGGCCGAGCAGTTTGTAGCCCGTGGCTCCTTTCCCCTCTCCCTCTGCTTTACAAAACCAACCCCACATTATCAAAAACCTGCCTGGAATCCTCTCAGCCAGTGACACAGAAAATTCACATTGCGGAGGCTGCCAGGGCGACAACAAATAGCAACAGTAAATACAGCTGCCTGGGGCCGGCCGGAGCCCTGCCATGGGCAGCCGTCACGCTCCAGCTCCGCTCTGTGCTGCGCTTCCAGGCGATGGGGATGCTCTGCTGCTGCCTCTGCTGTGGGCTCTGCTGGAGCACCTGCAGCTCCGGGGTCTCCGTGCCCACCACAGCCGGGTGCCCCCTGAGCCCTTCTCTTTTCCATCCCTCTGCTTTCCATCCCTGCAGAGCTGGGGTTGGGGCAAGGATGAGCTCTCCCGGCTGCTCCACAGTCCCCATCACCCTTCCTCATTCCTGCACATTCCCCTTTTCCTCCTGCAGACACCACTCTGCACGTCACACCTGCCACGCTCACATTAGCACCAGGTAACCAGGCCCATAACCGGCCATGCTAAAGGACACACGCATTTCCCTGCATTCATTTTCCCCCATGCCGTGGCAGGCTCCCAGCCCTGCTCTGCATATCTGATGTTTATTTTAAGTCAGTCACTGGGTGGAAGCAGCATCCCTGCAGTTCCTGTTCTTAATCTCTGCTTTTCTCCCTCTTTTCCTTCTCCCACAGGTTTATTTGTCACTGGGCTCACGGGGGCCAAACCACTAATTGCTGTGTTACTCAGAAAAGGAGGTGATGCTGAAATGGGCACAACCCCATGGGCTGCAGCCAAGGCAGATCCCCCCGCAGAGCATCCCTATGCCCACCAGCCCAGCTTTGGGTCCATCCCGAATGCTCCGCAGGGAGCAGAGCAGCAGCACCATAAGGGCTGAGCGGGGCGGAAGGAAGAGAGAGCCAAGGCAGGAAAACTCCTTCCCCATCATATTTACTGAACTGCTCTGAGTTATGACTGGAGGCCAAGATCTGGCTTCAGGCGATTGCCTAAATCATTTAGGAGCTGACAAGGTAGGGAGGGGGGAAAATGTTCTTGTAATTCTTCAGTCTGAGGTACATTAAGGAGCCATAAGCCATGTCGAGAGCTTGAATTACATTAGAGAGATTATCCTGTTACAGTTCATAATCCTGGATAATATACCATCCCGCAGCACACCTGCCAATGATAAATCTCGCCCCGTAATGGGGCAGCCGTGACCCCAGCGGTCCCGGAGCCCTCCTGGCACAGAGCGGTAGCACCATGCAGACAGATGGAGTCAGGAGGGAGCGCACAGCAATAACAGCCTGGCAGCAGCGTGGGGAAATTCATGGCTGGGAGCTCTGCACGGCCCTCACTGAGCCACGGGGGGGAAAGGACACCATGGGCACCCACAGGATGAGGACGTGCCCCAAACAAAGGCTGAAGAGACCCCGGGGTGGGTTGTGCAGCTCCCTGCCCATGTACCTGGGAACAACCCAGAGACCTCTCCTCTCCACGGCACAATCCTCCCTGTATCACTCTGTAAGATGCCAGCACGCACCAAACCTTCCCTCCAGCTCCTGCAAACTGCACCCATCCACCCCCAAGCGCGGAGGTGGCACTGATTTACACTGACTCCCCAATACAGGGGATGGGACCGTGCCCACCTGCTGCTGCATCTCCCATCTCCCATTCTCTCCTGCTCCTCTCCAGCACTGCTGCTCGCCGTGCCCTTGGTCTGTTCTCTAACAGCTGCTCACAGTCTGATCCGTGCCCACCCACCCCTTCCCCAGCACCCATCACCTGCCCAGCCCCAGCCCTGCACACTGTGAAGAAAGAGCCCCTCTGTCCTGTGGGGATTTGCAATTTCCCCCTATCCCCGGCGGATACTTGACAGAGCCTCTTCTCTCAGGCTTGTGTGTTTTGTTTAAGTGCTTTGAGATAAAGCCCTTTTATCACGTTAAGAGCCTGGTTGCCCTGGTTTCTTCCTCTGGCCTGAAGGCCATTCTTTTCCTCCCTCTTGTTTTTGACCTCAGGTTCAAGAGTGCCAGACCTCCCTGTGCTGGAGCAGACCTCAGGGCGGGCAGCAGCGGGGTGGGAAGAGCGTGGCGAGGGCTGCAGGCAGCCCACCTCATCCAGGGAGCAGCTTCCGATGTGTGCAGGAGTGGGGAGGGGAGAAATGGGAGAGCAGAGTGGGATTAGCATTGCTCCGGGCCTCCGCTCTTCTCCCTTCTACTTCTTCTCCCCATCGCTTCCCTTTATTGACCCCCACCCTTCCCCTCTCCTCCGTCCCCTCCGCTCCGCGCTCTGCCTTTCCCTCTCCTCCTTTTCTCACCCATTTCACTTTCCTTCCCTCCTTCTTTCCCTCTCCCTTCCCCTGCGGCTTGCCAACTGCCAGCAGATGACATCTCCTTTCATGTTTGGGGCTGAGCGGAGGCTCTGAATGTTCGTTTGATTCCGTTAAGATAATAGCTGGTTCACTGTCAGACGCAGACTGATCAGTTAAAACCTTAATCACTGCCTGTCTACTCACATGGCACTTATTTTTTAAGAGATTAATCCCCTAAGCACTGCACCAGCATACATTCAGGCTCAAAGAAAAGGGTGGGTTTTTATTATTATTTGATGCGTTTACTGTTGGTTTTTGTTGGCTTTTTTTCCTCTCCCTTTTTTTTCCCCCCTTTCCAAACGCATCCTCCTCCCAAGTCTTTTTTTTTATCTGATTCTCAGAAGACAAATGACCCCCAGCACCGTCCCCTTCTGCTGGGCACCAGGGAGATGGAGGCTGTGCTGCTCTGGGGGCTCACGGGACGTGGTAGGGCTGCAGAGCCCCAGGGGAGCTGAGCTCTTCTCAAATGGGAAGAAAAGGAAGCACCGAAACCCAAGGTTTCCTTTGGCAGGTTCAGGAAAAGTAAAACCTTTCCTATGTCTCAGGTGACATTTTTCAGCCTCCCATTCTCTGGGAGAAATGATGGATTTCTGCATCCATCCCCAATTCTAACCCCAACCCTGACCCGACCCTAACCCTAAAGATAACCCGAACTCCAACCCCAACCCCAACCATAACACCCTAACCTCAACCCCCACCCTGACCCCTATCCCAAACCCAACCCCAGCCCCGACCATAACCCTACTCCTAAGCCCAAACCCATTCATAACGCCGTAACCCCAACCCCAGCCCCACACCTGCAGCTCCATCACTGTCACCAGCTCCTGGATGAAAGAGGTGGGTCTGCTGGCAGCAAACGACGGCTCCGAATTTGGCAAAATAAAGCTGCAATTATACGAGAAGTTTTTTTGTCAGCCGCCTTCGGCATTTCCTATGTCAAAAGAAAACAGTGAGAGAACAGCTCGGAGTGTACTTTGGCAATTTGCAGTGGAATAAAACAAAACTGTCAAAAGAATCTGTATTTATAGGTGCAGGGAGAATTCACCTGCAGCCCCGGCTCTGCTTAGTCCCCAGGACATTCCTGAGGCTGAGGTGCAACGGGTTGGGAACAGAGATTGAAATAAACGATATCCAGAATCACAGGGATAAACCTGAAGGAAGCTTACAGAGTAAACGGATGGAGATTCCTTGCTGCAAAGGATAAAGCGATCTCCAACTCATGGAGATTAGGAAGGAACTCTCCCAAAGGACGAGTTATCCCATAAATTAATAGAGTCAATAGTGTCACGGACCCGAGCTGCAGGGTCCCAACTCATTGCACTGAGTGCCACGGGGGCACCTCCCTCAGCAGCTGGGGCTGCCTGCCCCCCCAGCCGGCTGTCCCGGCTTCCAGGGCGATGCCAAAACCAGGCCATAGTAGTAAATGAGTAACAGCACATGAATCTTTTCTGGAGGAAAGGGTGTGAGCTCTAACTGAAGGCTGACTTTGAATGAATAGGTTCGAGCTGGCAAGCCATTTCCTAGGTACACACAAGCCTCCAGCCAGGCGGGCAGCCATGCAGAGCTCCTGCCAGCGCTATCTGCACAGATACGAGCTGTGTTCACAGCAAATGCTCCTCTCCTGCAGATTTAAGCTAACACACCTGCTTGCAAAGTGGCCTGATTACTTCTCATGACAATAAGTGGCCTGAGCTGCAGGTCCGGCCCTTCAGGTGGGTGTGAGACCCCTCTGGATTCTCTCTGCCCTGTGGTATGTGGGTACACAGCTGCAGTGATCTCCTCCTGACTCACAGCAAGCAGTCACAGGGTTATTTGCAGCCCTCGGTCGCTTAATGACACTTTGGCACACTGTTTTGTTAATGAAATGCAGGCAGTTGTTTTATCACAACAGCTACACCTTTGCTCCCAGCTCTGCACTGTCAGATGCACGCTGTTGCATAGCTACGGTCTACGGGGGCTCTTAATCTACCCTGGGAAGCAGATTGAACATCTTCCTCTCTTATCAAACCACATGGGGATCCATCCCTGCCTGACACTGGTGCCGGGACACCCTCCTGGTGCTCAGCAGGATCCCTCTGCTAACACGGAGCCCACCTGGACCCTGCAGAAAGGCACCTCGTTAGTAACAAAAGGACAATCACCCTCATTCAAACCAGCTCGCTTTCTAAAGGTAGCAGAGCAAGAGCTGGCTGCCCACACCTCCCCCACTCACCACCCCTGTGCACAACCAGCACTGCACGCTGCAGCCCCGACCTGCACACCTGGCTCAGCAGAAATCCCAGCCTTTCACCTGCAGCCCTGCTGTGCTGTCAGTGATTTTCACAGCGTCCCCTCGGTGCAGGCACTGCTTTCCCCTCCACGCTCCGGAATGTGAATGTTTGAAACAAGAAAATCTCGTTAAACTTTTAAGATATCGTGGAAATAACGACCCAATTAGTTTGCTGGCCAGTTACTGTTGTTGCTCAGGCTGCGCTTATTGCTTCACAGCTAGAGTTGAGCTTTGCACTTAAGGCTCGATATTAACAAATAACAGCCGTTAATTAACGAAACGCCTTTTGCCACCTTAATTACATACGTGGGCTTTACGTGCCTCTGTGCTCACAGCACTGCAGGGCAGGTTATTGTACACCATTGCAGGGCAGGTTATGTACACGGACAGGGCTCTGGGAGGTGGCACTGAGCTGTGCTGGGCTCTCGTCCCCTCGCTGCCACCCCTCTGCCCCGAGCCCAGGACCATCCCTGCCAAAGGACGGACCACTCAGCTCCCAGGAGGCGTTTCCCACATCCCCATTGCTGGGATGTACAATGACAGCAATAAATATCCCAGCGGCAAACACACTGCGCCTCATCTCCCACTTGTGCTGCTGTGAAGAGCTGGGATAAATGTCCAGCCGGCCCTTTCCCTCCGAGGGGATAAATCCTTCAGGAGGGATGCCCTGCTGGGAGGCAGAGAGCAGCCCATGACCCCGCGGGATCGGGAGCCAACAAGTGGTGGGGTTGGGGTCAGGGGCCGGCATGGGGCCGAGGGATGCTCTGTGCAGAGCCCATCTGCCGGCAAACAGACAGCAATCACCCCAAAGGTGCAGCATGGATCAAGCTCCGGGACTCGAATGTTTCTTCCCCCAGACAGTAGCAATTATCATAATCAAGCAGTTGACTCCAATTACGCCTTCCTCTCATTACAGTCGAGGGGATGGACGCAGCCACGGCAGCAAAGGGAAAGTTCGCAGCCGTGTCGCCTTTGCATATCTTAATCTAAAATGACAGGGTGTGACACGGGGGGCCGGTGACCCTGCCAGCCTTCAGCTGTTCGTGTGGCAACAATTTCCAGCACCAAATTACTCCCAGGCAGGGCTTGATTGGAGGTTCAAGGCAGCAGGAGAGAGAAGCCATTTAGGGGACTGAAACATTCTTCACAGCCCTATTTAAATACAATTTACATTCCGGGCTCTGCTGTTTGTGCATTGTTAATTGCATCTTGTACCTTAGTTTATTTTATAGTTGAAGGGTTTTTCTCTTTGCTGTTGTTTTTCAAAGACCTGCTTTCCTGCCTTATTTTTTTCTTCTTCTTCCTAAGGGGCTGTTGTTCTCAGAATGTAGTTATATTTCCTGGAAGGGAAAATAGATCAGTAGATTTAAAGGCCAGGAGGGACAAACAGATCATCTCGATGACCTCCTGCAGAAGACAGGCCGGGACATTTTACTCGGTAATTCCAGTGTCTCCATTTGTCCAGACTTTACCCGATGCCCCGCGTTGGGTAAATACCCATTTTAGAAAGCCCTGATCTCAAACCTGCAGCCCCAAAGCAGCTCACGGTGCCCAGGTTGGCCACTGCAGCCCACACTCACCAATTGCATGGGGCAGCTGCAGATGGAGACGTGTGGAGCTGCAGGGGCACTGCGGTCCCTCAGACCTGCTGGTGCTCCTTCCCACCTGTAGGACATCCCTCCCTTTTCCCCATCCCGCTCTCAGTGATGAGATGCACTGATTTGGCACCCAGAGAACGCAGGGATCATTTCAGCATCCTTCCTCTCCGCTGACCGCGCTGCTGTTGGTAGGAGGTGGAGCTACAAGGGAACACGGGCTCAGTTAGACTTAAGGAAAAAGCCATGCAGGAGGCAGAGAGGCTCTGCTTCGAGCGGCCTTTTCCATCCACTTGAAATAAGGCACGTAAACTGAAACAAAAGCATCCATCCAGCTTTTTGCATGGCTGAAATACAGCACGGAGATCAGACTTTCCCTGTCGCCCTCAAGCCTGCAGATGCTGGCAATGAGCTCTTTCTTGGGGCTGAAGCCAACCAGCAGCAGTCCAAGCCCCACCAACACAGCTGGCTTTCCTGCAGTCCCATATTCTCGCACTAATTTTGCATTACCACATGTGACCACACATTGTGGAGGCTAAGAGGAGCCTTTCTGGCACGACTCGAACACGAACCGCATCAGATGTTTTACACAAGGGTAATTCAGTGAGAAGCTCTGAACTCTGAACTATGGGGGCACCTCGGACCAACTGTGAGCTGCCCAAAGGCTGCAAACCTCAAGGCAAAAGGTTTTGCAAGTCCCTTCTCCTCTGCTCTGCAGAACGAGCGGCTGCAGAAGTGGAAAATGGGGTTTGAATTTCCAAGTTCGAGTGGAATTTCAAATCTTAGGTCTGGCCGTCAAACCCAGCCAAAGAAAACACCTGTGGGGAGAGCACAGGGTTAAAACCTCGCCAAAGTTTTCACTCTTTTTTCCATCTTTTTCTGCTCTTGGGTTTGAGGAGCCCGTGCCCTTCGTGAGGGTACTGCGCTACTTGTGGCTGTGGGCTTCCACCAGCTTGAAGGCCAACTCTGGCTGCCCTGCAGTGGAGCCAGGGACCATTTTTGCACAGCTTCAGTCGGGCTGTAGATGCCTGGAAACCAAGAAGTGTCACCCAGGTGGCAGCCAGGAGAAAGGCAGAATGCAGGGAGACGTCCTGCCCATGGGGAGGTGTGATCCTGCCCGCAGTGGCACCCAGCAGCACCGTCGGTTTGCTGCCTTTTTGGCATTCCTTTCTTTGAGCCCCATCTGCTGGAGTCCCACGATTTCATGACACGTGTTATCATTCATTTCTTCATTTTTAGGCTTTGCAGCCAAGGACAGAAGCCATGAGAGCAAAAAAAAAAAACCCAAACCCCAAAAACAACAAACAAACAAACAAACAGAAGGTTTAAATCTGCATTATTTCCAAGGTCTGAATGCTCATAGGATAGCGGGTGCTGCCCTTCAAACAGCCTCCAGGGCCTGGTTCTCATTGCCACAAAGGTCCCTTCGCACCAGTCTGGCAGCGCTGGAAGCTGGTGTGATGTATAAAGAGGTGTTGGTGTCAATGACAACTAAGCCCACTTGACCCTGCTGAGCCCACTCCTAATTTACTCCAGCTCTGGGGAAGTCCAAAGCAGACGTGGGCTCGGTACAACTTGACGGAGAGACAGACAAATGGACAGCCCAACCTGCTGCTGCTCCAGCGGCCTCCGAGCCAATTACTTTGGTGATCTCAATCCTCCCTTCCTTCTTCTCTCTCTCCCCCCTTTCCCATCACGTGCTCGCTTCAGTCCTGCAACAAAAAGCAGCTCCGCAGAGGAATGCGGAGGGTTTGAAAGCCCCCCGAGAGCAGGTAGATCCATCTGAGCCAGCGCTGCCTCCTCCGAGCCAGGAGGGGAAGGCAGGAGGGGATCGGTTTACATAAGTACTTTGCCATATGAAGAAATAATTTAGTGGTATTAATAGAGGTTAAAGTTTCCCAGGAATCCCAAACAGGCCCCGCAGACACAGGTGGGTTCTTTCACTCGCAGGGATGGGGAGCGTAACCTGACTCCCTCTGGCCAAAGGGAGACGGAGGCTGATGGGGCAGAGGCTGTGCCGTGGGGGTCCGCTGTGGGGCAGGGCTGTGGGGCAGGGCTGTGTGTGGCAGGGCTGTGGGGCTCTGCTGGGGGATGCAGTCACCCCTCCATGCAGCGGTGCAAGCTGGCAGCGAGACTGAAGCGGAGCTCCAGAACAAGCACTGAGGAAGGGATCTGCACGATGCCGGCAGCACACGTGCATGCAAGCATGGCCCAAGCACTATTCTGGTGTGGGGCAGCGAGCACATGGCCCTGCAGGCACATGCAATGTGGATGGAGCATGCAGCAGGCGTGCTCTGCAATGTGTGCACCACCACCAACCTGGCATCCCCTCGTGCTTCTGCAGGGTGTGCTGGTCAATGCACAGCAATGAAACGCCACTGATGTCTCCTGGGCTGCAGGACCTGACTGCAGCTAACGGGATGAAATGGCACGGAGCACAGTGGGGCTGGAAGCGGGAGACGAGCGAGCCTAAATCCCCCTTTGTTTGGGTTGGGATCTGAGATAATGTCGCTGATTCTTATCCATGGAGCTTTTTACAGCCCAGGGAGTTTGAGGCCACCCCAAAAATAATAATCCCTCAAATCTCAAGTGACTGCAGAACACTCACCCTGCAAGGCACGCAGTGCTGCGCTGCCTGGCACCAGTTTGGAGATGGCCCACGGCCTCCTGATCCCAGACCTCAGAGCACGTGGCTGCTGTTCTGCCCCGGAAGGGACTAACAAAGAAACAAGAATATTTGTTAATGTATTTTTTTTTCCACTGCAAAGCAGTTAAACCTCCTAAGACACTTTTTCCAGACATCTAAATCCTTTAAAAATATTCTCTAGACTCCATAAAACTTACATTTTCCCTGGGTTCTCCCACGAGTTATTAAAAAACTGAAGTCTCTACCTTAAGAGCTTAAAGTCTGGTCATGATCAGAAAACCAACTATGTGGGATGGCACCTTGTTGTGCATTCAGAGACACGTCTACAGCCTGAGCAGGGATATCAGAGAGAACTGCAGACCCAGAATGGCCAAAGGAGAGCAGCCCAGACACTAAAACTGCGTGACCTGTGATTTCTGGGAGCTTGGGCTCTGCTCATCATATGGGATGATGGCAACACAAAACCAGTGTCCTCTCATGGTTCCACCTGATAGGCACCAGGGTACTCGCAGCCATTGGGAAACAGCGTTATGTTATTGAATCATAGAGTTGGAAAGGACCACCGAGATGATGAAGTCCAACCATCAGCCCCTCCCAGTATTCCCACCGCTCACTCTTCCCTCAACCAAAGCCTGACATGGTCAGCATTTTAATGGCAGCATCTTTGGTTTCTTCCAAAGGGGCCCTTAATAATGAAGACATTCTCAAGGAGCAATCGAAGAAGGAAACTTCTGGATCCAGGCAGCACCTGGGCACAGCCCCACGTCCCACTGGGCTGCGATGGGTGCACGGTGGTGTCCCCTGTTCTTTGGCTCCACAGACAGTCCCAGAGGGGCTCTGCAGGGTCAGGAGAGCTGAGATCTCTGCCAGCAGCAGCTCCTTCTTTCCCCTTCTTTCCCCTCCTCTCCCTCTTTGCAGTGCTCTCTCCTTGCCCTGCTCCCTGTCTGCCTCCCCGCAGCCTCCCAGAAGCGCCGGCGTGTTTTTAACCCAGGCATGAAACAATCCCACAGCCACAGATTGTGATGTTTCAGATAACATACGGAGAATGTAAATCCTGTCAGCAAGTGCAACAGCCATAAAAGGCTAAAATGGATTCCTGCGGATTAGGAATAAAACACAGAAAGGGCCCTGTTCTCTCACTTCCCTCATCTCCCCACCTCCCTGAGCCCTCCCTTCTCCCCTTTAAAAATCGCCTGGAAATGCAAAGGTTTGGGTTGTGTTTTTTTTTCTTTCCTTTTTCACCAACTTAAAAAGAAAAATAAAACACATTCCAGGAAAAGGGCTGCTGCTAAGAAAACTCAAACCAGAAAATGCTTAAAGATGTTTTAATGACTTAAACACAGGGCCGGGATTGTGCCTAAAAGTTTCCACATTAATAAGAAAGAAAAAAAACAACCCCAAGCCGATCCAATATTCAATGTCCCCCCTCCTCAGAGCCGCGTTTCTCCCCCCAGCCCTGATTTAAGCCGTGTGTTATTAGCGCGGCCAGCGCCGACAGACCCCAGCCTGCAGCCAGGCGCAGTTGACGCTTCTGTTCCAAAGTAAAAAGGCACAACTGAAAAACCCTCCTTAAAAAATAATGAAGGCCACGTGAGCGCCGGTCCGAGAGGCTGTTAACAAGCAGCTGACAAGTTTCTGCTCGAGGAATTAGACCCTCATTTAGAGGGAGATTAGCGGAAATCTTCCTTCTAATTGCAGAACAAGGCCGGCGATCGCCGCGCTCGGGATGTGCGGGATGCGGGCGGTGGGCGCGGAGCCCCTCGGGCCGGGGCGCAGCTCAGGGCTGCAGGGAGCGGGGTCAGCACTCAGCCCCCCCCCCCCACCCTGAAGCCAGCCCATGTAATTTGTCACGACCAGTAGCCTGTGTTGTGTGGGGGCCTGGCTGCTGATCGGGCATGAAGGGCTGAATCAAATCCTTTCACGGAGCGGTTCTGCGAGGTCACGGCAGAGGTCAGGGCAGGGCAGGGCGCTCCAGCTGCCTGCAGAGCGTTTGGCCTTCCGAGGGGTTCAAAGAGGGAAAGCCCCGCTCTAAAATGCTGCCCTGAGAGCAGGAGATAAACCTGGTTAAGGGCGGCAGCCAAGGAGCTGACACGGAGCTGTCTGCATTGGGAGCCTTTCACTTCAGTGAGCTCAATGTCAGAGCTCTGGGCTGAGCTGAAAGCCCCAGGCAGATGGAGAAGTGCCCAGAGGTGCAGCAGTCCCTTTGGGACAGAACCAAGGGGGCTTCTTGTAGCTCATCCCAGCTCTCCAACCACATCCACGGGGTCCAACCCTCTGTTTCTTTCCAGCGTGACACTGCCTAAATCTCTGGGTGACAAACCACCTGTCTCCAACAAACCGGTGGCCATCTCGTGTCTGAGTCACCTGGAGGTGCGATGGAGCTCCAGCTGACGACCTCAGTCCTTTCCACCTGCAGCCCCACCATGAAACCTGCTGCAATTGGAGCTGCCGTGGAAAGAAAACAAACAGCGTTTAGTTTCTTTATCCCTGAAGTCAGCCCTGACAGACCGAGGTTCTCCTAACAGCTCTGAGAGATGGAAAGTCCTCCCCTGTGGGGAAATAAGCCTGGATGGGATGGGGGCATCCACCAAACCCAGCTGAGCACGAGCCTCCCCCGCTGCAGCCCATCTCCCTTCTACAGAAGGAGCTGCTGAAGCTTGAGCCCAAAGAGCAACCACTCCCCCACCTCCCTCCAAAAGCTCATTTCTCTTCCCAGTTCAGCCCTGGGGAGGGGCTGCTCGCCTGCTTTATTTGTGTTATTTTATTGAGAACGTGCGAGCGTGTTCGAAACCCAGATTTCCATCCAAAAGAGTAGGAGGCCGAAGTCAGACTTCCCAGACCACAGAGACTCACGGCTCGACCCCATTCCAGCCAGTTTCCATTGTGCTCTTCCCAGATGGACTTTAAACGTATCTGTGTGTGAATAGGTGTGAGTGTGAGCGGCTGTTTCTCTTCTTTTAAAGCAGAATAGGAAAAAAAAAAGGCGAGTGAGTGAGCGAGGCTTTTAGGAGGTTAATAAACCAACCTGCTGCCAAGCTGGATATGAGCACGGAAGGGGGGAGTCGAGGGTTTTAATCCCAGCTTTTGATAAATAGAAGACATTCTAGTCATAATAAAACGTGTTTTACACTTGGGGGGGGGGGGATAAGGGAGAGAAAAAAGGAAAGTTTTGGCCAGGCACTGCAAGCTCCTGAGCCCAAACAATGAGGTTAAGAAACATAACTGTAACGCATTAGTAAATTGACAATGAAATTGCAGTTACTTCACTGGCTCTTTATTAAATAAACACAGCCTGAAATGGACCTGTCTGCCCCGGAGGTATTTGTATAGGGTTCATATTACTAACTCAACACTGCTGCTAACGCACTCTCAGGCACTGCACACCCTGGAGTGCAAACACATTCCAGAGCAGACCCTGCAAGGTGGGGCCGACCTTGCTTTTCCCCTTGTCACTTTTTCCCTTTCGTTTAGACCCCGGATTTTACAGCCACTGGCTGCTGCTCTGACATTTTATCCCCCCTCGCAGCTCCTTTCAGGACCGACTGTGAGATCAGTGTGTGCGAATACACGTGTTTGGAGCAGCACCCACCCCGCTCTGTGCTCCCTCTTCCCCCCCTCACCCCAGTTCTGCTGCCCTGTCCTATCTAACCCTACCTGCAGCCATCCCCGCACAGTGACAGGGTGCAGCTGGAGTCCACATGGACCCCTGCACTTGGAGATGCAGCTGTGCAAAAGCCATCTCCCCAACCCTTTGCCATCCATAGACACGAGCCCAAGCAAATCCCAATCCCACTCTGCAGGCGGATCGGGTAATCCCTGCACACACACGTGTTGGAGACAATGGGAACTTGAGCATGTTCAGCACCTTGCAAGGCCTTGAACAGCTGCCAATGTCCTCTGGAGATGCGCCAAACCAGTTCATAAGATGTGAATGATAGAGATTCTCAGCAGCCCATGGGGTCTGCAGCAGGCTGTGCTACTGTTGGCTTGCATGGCCACGACACGCTTTTCCCCTTGTTCTGAGACAAGCCTCCTGCAGAGCCAGGTTTTCTCAGTGAGGATTTCTGTTCCTGCCTGGAGCTGGAGTGAAATGCTCTGCTCCTCTTTCATATTTGACCAAGAAAAAAAGAAGGAGAACTGGGTTAAGTGTTTCCATGCTCACACTGCCATCAAAGGCTTTCAGGGACAATATCAGACTCCCACCGAGGTAAAACAGAGAGACAGAACCTAACGAAGCACACAGACTTCACCTGTCACCGATCCCACCCAGCCAGGCTCATCTACAGCTGCATTTTCCCAAGGCGCTCAAAGCTTCTGTTTGCAAACCTTGCAGAAGCGGAGAAAGTGCACCAGAAATTCAGCTTTTCTGGAGCAGTTTCTCCAACATCTTCTCAGCAGACTGGAAAGAAGAAGAGCAGATGCTGGGCAGCCTTCAAGTGTGCTCCAGCAGAGATGCAGCCGCTGATGGGAAATCATATGGAAGAAGAGATGGGCGTTTTGGGAGCATGGCTTACAGGCACGGAAGATGAAACAGCACAGTATAGCAACTAGAGACGTGGCTTTAGTGAATCTAAATGCTAACTAAAGACGAGGGTAGGGAAGCTTTGCAGTGCACTTACAGATGGGGACCATTGGATAGTGATGGTTTAGGCTCCTCCTTTTCTTCCCTTCTCCTCAGGTGCCAAATAGCATTAAAAGCCATCAGGGCTCAGCTCACGCTGCTTTCTTAGTCATCCTGCTTTTCCATATGAGCAAACGGAGTTGGCACATCTAGCCCTTGGAATTGCTACCCAAGGTGGGAAGAGGCAGCAAATTCCCACTTGTTGGGATCCTTAAGGCCAGACTGGATGGTTCTTGCTGAGAGGTGATGTCCCAACTGCACCAGGGACAGCCAGGAGCTGAGCAGAGGGTGGGAATCCCTGACCAGCCGCAGGCAGGAGGTCAGCCCAGCGCCGAGGGATCCCGTCTGGCCTTGAAGCTGAATGTGAAATCACTGAGACGTCTCCTATTTGCCAAAAGCAGTTTTAATTTTGCAAGGGAGTTGAAAGGGAGAAATTTCCACTTGGTCCTTTTCATTCATATAGGCTGGTGGGTTTCTACTTCTGTTTTTTCTTTGGGTTGTTTTTTTCCCAACCTGTTGAAGCCTCCAAGTTTCCCTCTGGAAATCCCATCCTGAGATGGTTTTCTCTTTGTCTGTTGCCTCCAGGGGCCGGGATTGAAAAGCTCTGCAAATTTGGTGGCTGCAAATAGGAAGCTGCCTTGCTCGTGCATTTGGACTGGATCTGACAGGGTTCTCCTGGACCTGAATCAAGGTGGGCTGCGGATGGGAGCTGTAAGGAACTCGTATCCTTTGTGGACATATCCCAAAGGATAAGTCCAGAGAGAGAGAGCAATGCCACTCAGTGCTTGGACTTTCCCTCTTTCCACATCCATCCAGGTGTTTTTACACATCCTCAGTGTTTTCTCCCTGCTTTCACAAAGCCCCCACCTTCCCCTTGCCCATTTTCTAGCCATTCACTTGACATCTGGTATAGAGGGATATAAGCCACTCTGCAATGAAATCTTACCCTGCCTCTTTTTCCAGCCTGCCTGACACAGAACAAGTCAGCTGTGGGCCTCACCAACAGTTTTAAACAAAAACCCACAATCCAGCAGGTCAGGCCATTTTAGCATATGTACCTTTTATTTGTAGCAGACTGTTAATAATTAAGTGATGCCTTTCATACAGACATTTACAATAATTTAACCTTGCCCTCGCTGTGTAATTTATTCTTTGCAGAAGCCAATAAAAATAAAGGCCCCATATTTCGTCTCTCTCTCTCTCTCTTTCTCCGTACATATATATAAATATATATATATATACACATACATCCAGAATAGTGTAATAGGTTTCACATATTGTTCCATAGGTATCATTAGAGTAACAGAGCCAAGAGTCTCAGTTCATATGACTCTCTTTATAGGTGCCTTATAATCCACATAAAATTGACTTTATGTTTCCTTTCCATCCGCTGATTCTAAAACAAGATGAGGACGGGTTCTCTCTCTCTTTCTAGTTTTCCCTTCATGATTCCAATCCTTGCAGCACCAAATTCAAGATTAGCTACTGCCAGTAAAGCTTTGTCTCTAAAGAACCCAACCGGACCGGGCAGAACCGATGACCCATCGGCTGCAGTGTGTTACCTGCGGCCACGGCAAGCATCAAAGCCTGCAGGAAAAAGCTCTGAGTAATGCACACAGAAGACAAGCAACAAATGGCCTGCCTGGAGAGGAAAATCCCTCCTAAGTTGGTGAGTGAGTCATTACTGCTGTTTCCAAAGCCACAGAAGAGAAAACCCAGCAGGTAAGTGGAATAGGAACAAGGGAAGGGACTAAAAACAGAGATTTATTTCCTCTCCAAAAAAAGAGAGAGCAAAAAAAAAAAAAAGCAGAGGACAGGCAAGAAAAGGAGCCAAATCTAGTGGTGCTGGCTTCACTTATCCCAAAAGTCCTAAAGAGGTTACGCAGAGAAACAAAAGAAAAATAGTTTCTCCTAAAGAAACATTAGCAAAAACACATTTATGAAAGCACAAGAAAATTCCATAACGCTTCAGAGAGCCGCTGCTCTGGAAGGCTCAGGGCTGGAAGGCTCAGGGCTGGAAGGCTCAGGGCTGGAAGGCTCAGGGCTGACCGCTGTGTGTGAGCCAGCAAAGCCGTGTGCCCAGCAGTGCTCTGCTCTGCAGGCTGACACAGGAGAGCTGCCAGCACTGCCTGCCTCAGGTGCTGTGGAAATGGGCCCGGAGCTCAGCTGGACTGCACTCATTGTGCCATGCTTAACCGAGACACTCAAGCTATACAGGAGAGGCTGAGATCCATCACTGGCACTACGGCTCTCCTGTAACACGTGTGGCCCAGAACCTATAGGTCCTATTGGAGCTCTACAGCCAGGGCAGTGCTGCAAGAATGCTCAATTCACAGCTTTTGTTCCAGCATCCTTTAGAACAGCAGCTGCTCAGGGACACAAAAGCACGTTCCTATTGTTATCGTCCTTATTGTTCACCATCGTGGCTGGGGGACAACGCAGCTACTGGTCCCCTGTGCGTGTTCTGCTCCGCCTGGTCCATATGAGGTGATGGAAAACTTTCCTTGCATCAGGTGTTGCTGCTGAGTGTGAGCTGCTCCAGTTACACTCTCGGCAAGTGTTATAAACACACAGGCACAATCTAAATATTTATGGCACATGAAATCTCCCGTCTGCTGTTCTTCAGCAGAAAGAGAAGAGAGGAGGGAGGGGGGGGGGGGGGGGGGGGTGAATTAAGAGGTGATTATTGTGCAGGGCCTGTAAAATCAAAATATGAAATCAAGATGTAGTCGGTCGCCAGGAACGGTCACCACGGAGAGGAGCCAGGTGTCAGTTCACTGATGCTGATGTAAGAGCTCTGGCCCAGGCTGGGTCAGCCAGCACGCCCGTGGGGCAGCACTCAGCCATCCCCAGCTGTGCCACTGTTGGCTTAACCCCGATGGAAACGTGGCCATGGTGCTGTGGTCTCCTTTTTCCTCCTGAGAGACTCTTTCAGCCCATAAAACCTTCCTGGGTCTAGTGAGGGAGTGGAGCAAGCTGGGAAATCATTTCTCTGCCCTTAACTGAAAGTACGAGAGAACTTTTGTTTTCTTAATTCTATTTTTTGCTCAATCTCCGGGGGTTTGGTTAAATGCTTAAAAAGAATAATAATAATAAAGCAGACTACGGGAGTTCAGCGTGTTTCTGGAAAAATGGCCATTTATCCAACGTGAAAACCGCTGAGAGTCTGAGGATGACAGGACCATCCCAGCAGAACGGGGAGCTGGAGCTGCTTTAGGAGCAATTATTCACTTAACAGAACCCGGGAAGTTGGTACTGGCAGAAATCCTGCCTGCAGTTGTCTCTGCTGTTATCTGGACTGCCTGCAAAAACCTCTTCCAGGTCAACATAGAGACCTGATGGGGAGAACATGCTGCAAATGCACTTCTTGGACTCCCACCGCTTTCTGCACAGACGGGGACACCAGAAAGGCTGATGGTTTCTCTGGGCTCTGACGGCTTCTCTTTCTGACTGCCAGCGACCCAGACAGAAGGAGCACGTGGGACTTTGGGACTGTTTGCAAGGAGTGCATTCACCGAAGGTGGGGCCCCCGGCGTTATTTTTAGCACGGCACAAATAACGGAGCAGAAGCTTTGACGTTTTTCCTGAACAAATCCCAGGACCCAGTTAAAAAATCAAGGCACTTCCAGCTCCCAGCAGGAATAATGCAGCCCTTTGGTCGGTGCTGCCGATGGTGAGTTTGGGCACAGGTTGGTGGCAGCGATGTGAGGATGGGCAGGAAGAAGCGCACGGAGTACGGCTGAGTTCCACCAATGGAGATCTCGTTTTTCTGCCCCGCATACAGGCTCTGCAAAGCTGCTGAGCTGCAGCTCTTGATTTCAAGGAAGTGCTGCGGTGCCTCGCAGGGCTGACAGCTCGCCGCTGCCAAATCTGTGTAAACAAACCCATTTCCACGTCCCCCGGAACTGCAGGCACGTCAATAATCACTCAGGAGAAAGCTGAAGTGGAGCTGGGCGCGAGGAATAACAAAGCCAGGGCACGTTCGAGTTGGCACACCCAGCTGGATGTTTACACTCACACCCACGGAGGCGCCAACCCCAATCTCCTTCCATTGCAGTGACAGGTCTGACTTTGCAGGCCTTCCAAAGGCAGAACACCTCCTGCCCTGCGGAGGAATTTTGCTCCCAGAAGGCTGGGAACGTTTTCCATCGGAACCTGCCATTGAGAAAGGCGCTGTTTTCCACGTTGCAAAACACGCGGTGAGACATCGCCTGCTGCTCGTGTTCCACGGGCCACACACCTCTGTCAAAAGCTGGAGCCAAAGTACGTGACTTCAGAAAGCTGCTTCTGGCCTCACCGGGGTTGTTTGTCAGTGAGACAGTGGGCAGTTCTGAACAGAACTGCTCTTATTATGTATTTCCAGGGTGTCTCCTATGAGCCTCCCCCTCTCTGCAATCAACCAAGGGAAACAAAGGCAAAGCTACTGTGGACAGTAAGGAAGCCTCCACGCTACCCAGTGACTGGAGCTGAGATCTCAGAAAAGCCAAAAAGTCTCGAGCTCAAACTAATAGACACATCTGCCAACAACTTCTTCTCATTTTTTGGAACTGCTCTATAGATTATTTCGCTGCCAAGAAAAAGAGGAGATATTTATGAAATTCCAAGTCAGATCCTCGGTGGTGTAAACTGGAGCTGGTCCAGTGGGTCTGGGGGACACTGCCAATTCATACAGGTTGAACTGGCTCTGGGGATACCTGCCTGGCTCCCCAGCTCCCATGGACAATTAAAGGAGCTCCCCTCCAGCAGGCCATCCTCCGACCTGATGGAACACAGAGAAGCAAACACAGAAGTAGAAACCAAACATTTGCTCCTACCTTGAACTCAGATGTCACTCCCAGTGAGCTTTAGTGTGAATATGGGAGCTGAAAGCTGGATGGACAGGGGATCTTGCAGGTACGGACTGAGGTGGTTCCCTTGAAGGCACCGGGTCTGTCCTGTAAATGGAAGGAAAAAACATCTTGAGTTTGTAACAGTGTTGCAAGAAGTAAAAACATGCAGGAGACGGAGGTGTTTCAATACCAAAGCAACAGGAGCGTGGGGGAGTCCTGGAGATACAGAAAACACGTGCTTAGCATTCAGCAGGTGCTTAGGTTTCTATAAAGAGCAGCTCAGTGAATTTCCTTATCTTCCTGTCCTGGGGTTCTTCACCAAGAAAGTTTCCCCAGATGGGTCTTACTCCGAATCGGGGCCTTATTTAACATCAGGGAGGTTCTTTTGATCTGTCAGTCTTCTGGTTTTCATTATGACCCAGCCATCTTTTCTGGAAGGTTGAGGAAATGTGTATTAAATAATGGCCTGGCCTTTCTTCTTAGTTTCTGGAATAAGAAACCGAGGCGTAGAGTCAACAGAGAAGGCACATGCATCCTGACAGCACAAAACTGAGGATGCTCCTGAAGGTCTGCACTGAACCAATAGCAGACCGTGGTGCTGGCAAACACAACCACCTATGAATAACTCTATGTGTTGCAACAGTCCCCACTGCCTTCAATGAGCCACACGGTGAAGTGAGTGTGGCATGGGTGAGAGTGCTGCAGGACCGGTCCTGTGCACCCCACCGGGCACTGTCATAAATTCCAATGCATTGAAACCCTTAATAATGTAAACCAGTTGCGACCTCTTGGCATCCTGAGCTTAATGTGGAGTCCTGCCCGTGCACACAGCAAACCCTTTGTTAGATCCCAACACGCTGAATTTAATCTCAGAATGAACTGCTGTGGCCAAGAGGTAACACAGCTCTGGAAGGGCTGGTAATGGAGAGGCTGACACGATCTCATCACCCTGCTCACAGTGGGTGAGCCCAATAAAGGCCGTGCCATCCAAAGGTGCTGTAGCAGTTGGAAGGATCCTCCCCTGACTTCAGAGCTCTGCGGATCAGGCTCATGTAGCTCCTTTATATTCATTTGGACCCTTGCTCAGCCAGATACCTGAACACGTGCTGTTTATGGTTTGTGCAACCTGGAGCCAATCCCCCCTTTCAAAGTGGGGCGTAAGGAATTGTGGTGCCAATTGCTTCTCAAATGAGGGAGCTCTTTCTTCAACATGGTACCACATTACGGACCGTCCTGCTGCTGCCCATTGCTTTGATGCACTCACCACCCTTGGCGTGGTTTTAATGCATTGCCGTGATTTTAATGCCTTTTTTTGTTAACCTCTCCAGTTATTTAGGATCTTTTTTTTTTGCCCCTATTCTGAGGAACAGGAGACACCCAGGCAAATAAAACAGAGCAGAGAGAATGGAAGGTTGACAATGATCAGAAGGGTTTTGGAGCAGCACGGCTTCACCAACAGCCGGGGGATGAAACTGCGCCGAGCTCCGAAACTTTACCCTCCTTTAATTACCCAGGTGACATTTCAGACACCGAGTCGGAGGTTTTTCTCTTGCATCTGCATATTGAAAACACCCTTTAAAAATACATTAAAATAATAATAAAAAAAAAGCTGCTACAGAACATTGATTTGGTGAAAAGTAAATCTTATAAAAATTCAATTGCAAAGTAGTTCAGGTATTTGAATTTTTATTTTATTTTTTTTAAGGAAGAAGAATCCCAAGAAAGAAAGTATTTGATGGCTAATAATCTCATTTCAATATAATAGGACCTTTCTTTTGCAAAGAGCAAGACAGGTTAAAAGATATAATTATGACTTTGCAAACTCTCCCAAGTGCTACGAGATCATCTGACAGTTCTGATCCCGGGCTCAGCTCTCAAAGGGGAAAAGTCTTTGTCTAGTTAGAGAGTTAAAGAGACAGGATCCCTATTCCTCCCTCTGCCTACATTGCAATTTAACTGTCAAAAAAATCCAAGCCGCAGAATTGTCTTCTTCCAACACAGAGCAAGGGAAGAGAGAGAGAGGTTTGAAACTGACCTGTCAAAGGCAGCCTGTTTAAAAATGTATCAGATCTTTTAAAGGAGGGTTTTCTTTTTCTGGAGGAACTCAAAGGTTAAAGATGTGCCAAAGATGTAGGATGGGGGGTTTTTTTGTGTGTGTTTTTTTTAATTCCCCTTCAGTGCAGCTTTTTAAAACAATTAAAATAAGAATAATATAGAAAAAAAAAAATCGTTTCAAAATTAGGGATCATCAGTATAAAAAAAAAATCCCCCGAAGATCAAAAGGAACACGTTAGAATCACATTAATTCCGATGACAAAGAAAAAGAGGGAGAATAAACCCCCTTTTTTCAATGGGGAGAGAAACTTTGAGGACGCCGAGGTGTGTTTTCATTGTCAGAATCGACTCGAAGGTGGAGCAGTGCCTGCAAGAGAGGAGGGCCAAGGGAGCTGTGAGCCAGCCGACAGCCTGCCCTGCTATCGGGGCTCTTTAAAGCTTTGCTTTGCTTTTCCAGTGTTTCAAAATAGTGAAAGGAGGAGGGGAAAACATTTTTTTTCCCCCAAGTAACCAAACAAAAGGAGCCGTTTCTTAAGGGGGGTTTCCAAGGAGCCACAAACAAACAACTCGCAAGCATTTTTTGACCAAATATAGATGGCAAACAGACAGCTGGATGGGACCAAAGGCTTCTGCACGGTGCCACCGCCTGGCATGAGCACCGTGTGTCACCTTGCAGCCTTGTGCTGCAGCAGCTCCTGCTCGGGAGCACCTGCACAGGGGGAGAGATGGCAGAGTGGGACACGTACCGGCACTTATCTTCCTTATTTTAATATCTATTCAATCCCAGAATATCACGGTGTGATCCAACTGAAAGAAATGAGAGCGGGGAACCTTACTGAAGCATCACTGCAAATGTTAAGACTTATGTATCACCTGATGGAGCGGACTGCATTAGGAAATGTGTCAATACAGGCCTGTGTTTCCATAGGACCTGCAGGGTGACCAAGCTTTAAGCATTACTCACTGAAAATTAAGCCAAACTGGACTCCTGCCCTAGGAAACTCGCCAAATTGCTGCTCTTAAAGGAATGATAAGCCTTTGTGATGCTGCTCTTCTGACTGTGCAAAATCGAGTCTGGGATAAGAGTGCCTCATTAAAGAGCTCCAGTCCTACCTCCCTTAAATCTGGAGGGAGGCCTTCCTCCAAGAGCAGGACCAGGAGCCACCAGCAAGATGGAGATGCCCTCCTGACAGCTCATATGGACTAACTGAAGGCAACGGGCTTTTGCAGAGGGTGTTCCTTCATGCCCACAAGAAAATAAAGCCTTCCCAGTCCTTTGCACCGAGCTCTGCTCCCAAATTCTCTGAAAATTTGCCTCAGCTGATAAAGGGTGAGATGGTGATGGAGTGATGGAGTGTCCCTGGTGCACCCATGAGCAGGATCTCCTTCTAGGCCCGTATGCTAAAGCTGGCTTCCTCATGCCACTGGAAAGCTGCCACGATTCTGTCCACATATGAACCCAAACTCATCTGCTTTGCACATTTTCCCCTGGACCCAACCTGTTTTCCAACTCGTCTTTTCTTGTTTGTGCTCCTTCGGGAAGGATCTGTGACTTTGTGCCTGGCAAAGTCAGGCTGATGCAGATAACGGCACCCAGAGCGACACAGGTGTCCAGAGGGAATTCCTGCCATGAATTCCCTCCTTCCTATTGCTGCAGAAGCCATTCCCACCTGCACAGCCCTAAAGCCCACTTTCCAGCTGGCACATCCCTTACAGGCCAACAGAAACCAAAGGCCACGGTGAGCAGCAAGAGCTTTGCTGGAATTTTTCCTAACACGGTGTAGTGAAGCCGGTGGTGCTGGCTTCCCCCGGCAGAGCACGGCTCCATGGAGGCACAGTGCACGTCCTCAGAGCAACGTCTCACCATCCAACAAGCCAATTTCAGCCGAGCTGTGAGCTGAGCTGCCTTCAGGCTGGGACGGGCTCAGGCGACGTCCCCGCTCTGCAGTGGGTCCCCCTCAGCGCACGGCGCACGTTTTGGTTTGATTGATTTTGTAATTGCTCGTTTAATTGAACAGTTACAGCAACACTATCAGGAAAAGGTTTCAGGGCTGGGAAGGGGGGTGGGAGGGGGTGGGGGGTGGAAGGGGAATTGGAGCCGGGGAAGGAGCAAAATAGGTTTTTTCCCTTTCTCTCCAGATGAAAACAACAAGAAGAGGAGTCGAGTTTCCTTTAGCGGGCACTGAGGAGGAGCAGAGCTGGAGACAATAAATGAGAAGGAGAAAAATTAGAAGTGGATTGAAAAGTGTGGCAGGGCCAGAGGGTCCCAGGGACTGCTTAGCCTCTAACTGACGTCCTTTTCCTGCTGGCTGTGAATGCTGGCATGAGGAAAATGGGCCACAGTGAAGGAAAGCTGGAAAGCTGTGTGGGCTGCAAGTGGGAGAGCAAGCAGCAGAAGATGCCTGTCTGCCTAAACAAGGCACATGAGCAACATGAGATGGGGAAAGACACACCTGTGTTGGAGAAGGGAGGGTATCAAAGCGAAACAGATGTGCACAGGTTTGCATTTCAAAGGTGTGCAGAGACAGAGGTGTATAAACCCACTGGACAAGGCATATAGAAAGGTATATGGGAAGGGTGTGGTAGTGGTGCCACGTCCGTGTAAGAGCAAAACATCCAGGGAATGGGAGAATGCAGCCTATAGGAAAGCTGGGGTGCGTAAGAGTGAAGGCAGAGTGCACATAAAGATAGGCAGGAAAAATAGGGAAATAAACACCTCCATAAAGGACAGAGAGTGTGAAGAGATCAGGGCATATGCTGGCCAGTTTTCTCAGCATGCCTGCTGTAGGACATGCTGTAGGACACGCTTTGCTGCGTTTCTGGTTGTGATCTGAGGCTGCCATGTCATTGCACATCTGGTGTCACGTTGCTTTTCATACGTGGAGATGTGGGGGCACTGCTTGCACGTCTGTGCACTTTCCAGAGTCCTCCTGCCTCTGATCAGCGTACATTGCCGAGGTGGGTTTCCCAAGGCAATGAACAGCCTCTAGCTGTAGGACAGCAAGTGTCTGCTTCACTTTTAAGAGTGGTTTTGCAAACCTAATTGAGCGGACGTGCGGAATAGTGTGTAAATCCAGCCCGTGCCCATCTGTGCTGTGGGCACGGTGCACCTTTGCTGTGGCGTCACTGTGTGCCCTTCAGTGATGTGTGTGTCTGAGCAAGGAGCGTGTGCTTGTTGGGTGTGTGTCAGGAAAAGGACAGGAGAATCCAGACAGGGTCAGGGGGGAAGGTGCACACAGAGGCCATGGTGCAGCTCCAAAGCAAAGGAGATCAGGTTTCAGGAGAGCCTGGAGCTCGGGCTGGAGGGGGACAGGAGGTGGGCTCTGCTGCCTGCATTCCCTGGCAGGCAGCACAAGGCAGGTTTAAAGAATATCCTTCCATTTAGGAGTTTGTTTATTATTCTTAACTAAGCAGCTCAGACAGGCAAGCCAGCAGCACCATATCCACGCTGACTTCCCAGGAAGGCAGGGAAGGGAGGGACAGGAAGGCAGATTTCCAGGCTAAGGGACAAAGGGATTTATGTACCGCTGGGCTGGGGAAGGGGGTAAGGCTGATTTGCCAGCTATGTAGAAAGAGGGTGGAAGACAGTCAGCTTTGGGATGGTGGAGGGAAAGCTGGGTGCTGTACAGCTCGGGTATGGCAAAGTGGCTTGAAGCTGAAGTGCTGCTCCAACACCCAGCAGCACTTCTCAGCTGGCTGCTCTTTTTACCTTCAGGAACTGTAGGCAAACTTTGTGAGGACCAGGAGCAGAGACTCAGCTCTACCTCCTAAGGACAAGTCATCTCCCTCCAGTTCAAATCCACTTCTTCAAGCAGAAGTCACGAGGCACCACAATATTGGTACTAATAGAAGTTCCCTCACCTTGCGAGCTTGTCCAGAACAGGCTGTTAATGCTCGTCTCTCAGCTCCGTGTTTTGGGTTGTCTGGCCCATCTAGCAATTTTTCAGCTACTGCAGCGATGACCAAGAACACAGCAACCTAGATAAAAAGGAGAGCCGTGATTGGTGTGCATTTCTCACAGGGAGATGCCATATATATCGGAGGGCTCCCTTGACATGTAGATAATGG
Organism: Excalfactoria chinensis; assembly: GCF_039878825.1. Taxonomy (NCBI): domain Eukaryota; kingdom Metazoa; phylum Chordata; class Aves; order Galliformes; family Phasianidae; genus Excalfactoria; species Excalfactoria chinensis. Next base: position 3,809,014 of record NC_092847.1, on the reverse strand, counting down.
AAGGGGGAAAACTTCTGGTTGTCTGTACAGAGAGTGAAAATACACAGGTGTAATTTTCTGCACGCTGCTTTTGCATGCACACCAGTTCAGCTAAACATCGCCCATATGAGCAAAGATACATAGAGCAGTGTTTTGCAGCTCGCACCTCCTGTGTTTCTGGGCTTCAGCATGCAAGACAGCACTGCGGATTCAGATAACAGGTACCTGAGCAGCACACAGGCACACAGCAACCCTACCCCATGTGCGACATGGAGCACCAGCGTCCTTGCAGCTCAGAGGGCAGGACTGCAAGGGAGGGAGGATTGCTGCCATTCGCGGGCGCTGATGTGTGTGCTCACACTGTCATGAAAATGAGGTCAGCGAAGGTCATTGGGTTCAACAGTATAAATCAAGGAGGAAAGTGGAGTGGAAGCCTGTGAATTCTTGGGAGATCACAGCGGTGGGGGGGCGGCCGGTGGGAGTAGAGGAGCAGCTAATGAGGCCGCAAATGCCACACAGGGGAGAAGCAGAAAATAAGGGAGGCTGAAAGCAGCCAAATGGCAGCAGCCAAAACAGAAGGCAGGAAAGCGCAGCCTCAGGTCCTTCATCCCGCACTGTAACCAGCGCTCCGTGTTAACTTGCAGGATTCCTGTGCCAGAGCAGGCAGAAACGCTCCACACCCTCCACTCCCAACCCGCTGACAGGAAACCTTGCACTGGAAACTCGCTTGCGTTTGGTGCAAAGCGTCTCACTTCTGTTAGCAATTTGTTCCCCATCGCAGGCATTCCTGGGAGAAGGTCGGTGGGGGAAGGAAAAGGACCAGGAGTGCGGGGCTTCCACCTGGAGACCTGCTTAACAACACGAAGGAACAGACGCCGGCCTTTCACCGCCTCCCTTCTCCATGTCCCTCATCCCACTTTTCACCACCTCCCCCCCCATATCTCTCCTTCCTCCTCAGTTTCTCTCTATCTGTTCTCCCCTTCCGCTCTTCTTTCATCCTTTCCTTTTTCTCTCTTCCTGCACATTCAAACTTCTCTCCTGCCCACAGGTCTCCTAAACCCACCACTCACACCCTGCTGCACTCTGAGCTCGCAGCGGAGCTTTGCTTTCTTAGGCCGGGTCAGAGAGGCTCCAAAGAGTTTTGTGCTCTGTTCCCCCCCAGAGCTCTGGACAGAACTCTCTCCCTCTTCCCTTCCCCCTCGCTTTCTCTCCCTCACATAATATTTTCCATATGAAGAAGCCTTCCTGAAGCCGCACACTGCCCTCTCAGTGAGTCTTAGGCGGGTTAGAGGAGACCCTGGGAGCCTTTAATCCTCTCTCTCTCGCTTGCTTTCATCCTCAGCCACAGCTGGACGCCCCATTGATGTGGAACAGACCAAACAGCCTCTCGCTAAGCTGCTGCTGTGGGGCCTCTTCTCCTTCAGAGCTGCAACGTCCTGCACACAGAGCGCCCGTCCCGCACCCTGCAGCCCCGCACACACAGCCATCCCGGCTCTGCCCGGCTCCTCCCCAGCCAGGCTCTGGCTGTTGCTGCAGCCTGTTTCCCTGGGTCACCCCCTGCAGCCTCTCTTCTCCCTTAACCCAGCATCCCTTTTCATTCAGCATCAATCCCCGCTGCCTTGCATCCCTGCAGAGCGTCAGGCTCGGACGAGGATCAAGGATGCGTTTGTGTTTCCCTGCTGGCGATGCATCCCTGGAAGAGCCTGGCAAGTCTCACAGAAGCAGCCCTGGGACGGCAGCCTGCTTACAGTGTTAGGAAAGGAGACTCCTTGGCTGCCCTCTTCTGCTCCCTTTGATCCCTCGAGCCTCTTCCAGCTGTGAGGCCGTAACTCGGTGACTCCCCAGACTCTCTTTGTGCACCTGCCCGCTGTACCAGCCCGGCACGGATCTCGCTGAGCAGTTCATTTCCATTCCGCGGGCCGGCAGCTCCGCTCGGGGCAGTGCCCGGATCCCGTGCCCCATTCCTGATCGCCCTCTGCCCTCTAGCGGCCCCACCGGCATCGCTGCATCTTCGGGGCCATCGTGGGTTTCACCGCAACGGGAGCGAGTGAGCAGGAAGGCAGTTTGCGCTGAAGGCAACAAGTACAACAAGGCTGAGTCCTCGATTGGATGCAAAAGCTCTGGAGGAAGTTAAGGACCCCCAGGGATGCCAGGAGGATCGATGGGAGAGTACAGAGAACAAAAATGATCCAACCGGTTGGGAACAGCTCAGGAGTGCAAATAAAATGGTTAGTGCTGAGTGACAGACGGAGGGGAGGCAAGGCAGGAGTCCTCGCACACAGAGCAAGAGAAAGGGAATCATCTGTTCTCCGTGTCCTCGGCAGATACAAAAGGGAGAGAGGCACTCAAAGAGCAGCGAGCTTCAGGAAGAGCTTTCAAATCAGGACGGTGCAGCACAGCAATAAGTCACCATCAGGATGCTGCAGCCTCGACTAGTTGCACTGATCTCCAGAAGTGACACAGGAGGAGTCGATCCTACTGCGCGTGTCACTGGGGTGGGCTAAGTGATCTCCAGAGATCGCGTCCATCTCATTTACTGCAATGCTATAATTAAAATCCACATTGATCCTCTGACAGAGATGCAGCAAGGGGACCAACTTCATTACTTCCCAGCTGCTCCAACACACTGAGCCTTACACGATGCCTCTTCCTGACCCGTCCTGCTCCATAGAGCTCCTGGGCTGCAGGACTCAGCCTCCAACAGGCACAGCAAACACAGATGTGATGCCTCCTCCCTTCCCGCAGCACAGTTCTCCGCTCAGTTTGTTGGCAACCAGTTGCAGAAACTGAACTAATTGCAGACCCGTGGGATTTGTTCATAAGAGAACCACCGCGTTCCCCCTTCTTGTTATTCAGCATCAAGTGCCTGATGAGAGAGGGATTTGGGGAAAAGACAACGTGAAGATATCTTAGCACAGAATGATTAGCTGGGATGTATTGTTAATAAGCTGCTTATTCATATAATTGGAAATTATTTGCAGCCAGGGTGTCAGAACAGACTTTCTCTGCTCTGGTGGAGCAAAGCAGGTAGGCACTGGCCCAGGGGACACCGCTGTGAGTACATCTGCTGGCAGCGGGAAGGCAGAGGAATTTACTGCCGCTTTATTGTCACTGTCTGAAGGGCAGAGAAAGGCACAGCAATTTCAAGGGGAGCTCCCTGGATTCTGCCTAATGCCTCCACGGCTCCTGAACCGGCCAAAGTCTGTTGACACGGACAGTTTAATCACTCATGTGTGAATTCTGGTGTCAAACTGTAGAGAAGGATTTCGATGCTAAGCCAGGTTGGTAGCCACAGAGCTCAGCCACTTTCTCCAGCAGTGCCAGTGTGGGACAGAAGGGTGCAGAGAGAAGATACCTGCTGTTCCTCTGATCTTCCTTCAGCACTGCCCTTGGCTCCAGCACAGGCACACTCATGATTCCTCCTGCTTCGGCTCTTCTGTTTTTCAGGTAAGGAGTGCAGCAGTGCAAGAGAAGAGGGGGTCTCGGGCACAGTGTTCCTTCTGCATTTGTCTGAGGTCCTGTGCAATGCATGAGAGTACTGGTGTACTCATCTTAATTCCAAGGGCCAAGGCCATGCTTCATCTCCTACACCTCGGAACGCTCAGAAGACTGCTCCATTGCCACCAGTGTGGGAGCAGAGGGGGGACAACAGCTGAGCGAGTGCAGCAAAGAGCCTCTCCTTTCAGGATGGGCTGAGCTCTGCCCACAGCCACTTCCCCAAATGAGCCCTGAAATAATCGTGGTATCAGTTTCGTTGCAAAATATGGTGAAAGATTTCTGAAGGAAGGCAAGACCTCAGGCACTTCCTCCAGCAGCACCAGTGGGAGGAAGGAAGGCTCACAAGGCAGACGCTTTGGAACAAGCAGGTCCAGCAGCCCCCAGCAATGCCCCTGCCCTGTGCCTGAGGACGGCATGGAGCTGAGAGTCCTCCTCCTGTTGCTGCTCTGCTGCCCAGGTAAGACGAGGGCTGGGCGCTCCAGGGGCTTCCCATGGGACACCCCTCCCGGTCCTGCAGTGCTGAGGAAGGGCAGGGGAGGGCAGTGCAGGGCAGGGGCAGCAGCCCCAGCTCTCCCCATCCCACACTGGGCTCCTCAGTGCTCCCAGCTGAAGTCGTTCTGTGGGTGCAGAGCTGTATCCTCACCAGACCCCGTACTTGCAGGTCTCCCAGCCCAAACACGTGAAGATGAGATCAGCCAACGGGAAGGAAGCACGTTCTCTATCCAGTGTCCTTACACAAGGCATCTTGACAAGCCACAGAAAGCCTGGTGCCGTATGAGAAACTCACACTGTGAGCTCATAGTGCTGATGCTTGACTCAAGAGAGTACAGATACTCAGACAGAGCCGTGCAGGGCTACGTTTCAATACAGGATCACAACAGGACTGTGTCCATTACCATGTTTGACCTCCAGGTAGAGGACTCAGGCACATATTTCTGTGCGTATGGCGGCAACTACGTTCCACTAAAGACCATCTTGCTGAATGTTTACAAGGGTGAGTACTACTTTTTGCCCCACACAGACTCTCATCCTGTCAGAGGACAACTCTGCTGCTGCCCCGCTCCATCCTCCTGCCTTCCATCGACCCCCTCAGCCTCCCACCCTCACCCACCGCCTGCCCTGCTCACAGTGCATGCTGTGAAGGAGCCCCACTGAGCCCACTGCCCTGGGGGCACCCAGCTCCCCCCTGCCCTGCCCAAAGCCCCCTGCCCTGTTGATGGCTGGTCCCAGCCCCAGTGCCAGCTCGGGCCAAGAGCAGGATGCCCTCATGCCCACCACTTGTGCTCAGCCACCAATATGCTCTTTGCAGAGTTATACATGTGGGAGATGGACAGTCTCTCCGTGCAGTGCCCGTACGGAGCCCTGGGCTACAGCTGGGGAAGAAAAGCCTGGTGCCGACTGCGAAGTCAGACTGAATGTTCACTAATAGTGAGCATAGATTACTGGGACAGCAGTAAAGCCCAGAACAAAAGCATCGTAATCCAAGATGATAACCAGAGAGGGACTGTTACCATCACCATGGACAAGCTGCAGGCACAGGACTCTGGTGTGTACTGGTGTGCACGGTACACCCCCTATCAGCGCCCTCTAATCACCAGGATGATGGAAGTCAGGCTCTTTGTGCACAAGAGTGAGTACCTGCTGGCAGATTCTGGTGCACACGTGTGGACTTATATCTGTGGTAGCAATGGCAGGGAGGGTTAGATGCTAATGGCATTACAGCACAGTAATTGGTCTCCTGTTCATGTTTGTGATTGCAGTACCAGCTGCCACAACTTTCTCAGTTACTACAAGCTCGAGTCACAAAAACTCTTCTGGCAGCAGCTCACAACCACGGTAAGGCCTAAGAAACCTGCTGAGTTTGCGCACAGACAAGTTACTGATGTCCTGTTCATGCCCGTCTCCCTGGGGTATGCAGGGCCTTAAAGGTCAGCTAACTCCAACCCCCTCCTTCCCAGAGTATGAAAGCTATTCCTGCCCCTTCTTTTGGTCACTGTTTTGTAACGGGCTCTGATAACTATTGGCAATTAGCAATGGTAACTTCTTTGCTCTTGCTGCAAAGGAACACCATCATAATCTCTGTGGTTCTGTGTATCCTGCTCATCCTGGCACTGGCCGTCACAGCAGCACTGTGCATCAGGCAGCGCAAGAAGCTGAAGTCAGGAGGTATGTGGGAATGGGTGACTCCTGTTCTGTGGTTCTAGGGCCTTTTCTAGCCATCGGTTTTCCACTTCAAACAAGATTATTCCCAACTCACAGTTCTCTGGGGAGGATAACACAGGCGCAGACTGGGAAGCCTCCAAGGCAGGCTCCTTGCTGTGACCTCCCAGTAAATCAAACCCAAGTTCCCCAAGACTGCACAAAACACTTCTTAACACTTTAGAGAGGTAAACTGGGAGGAACGCGTTTACCAGACTGAGGATAGATGGGTCCCATTGGCACACAGCCCTCCCCAAAGCAGCCAGTGCCCAGGCACTGTTACAGCCTTTTCTGCTTCTAAAACCTCTAGCTCTTTCCAAAGGTAACAGACAAGCAGAGGACATCTATGACAGACCAGAGAGCCCAGCACAGGTAAGGAGTATGACTGGTTTCCGTTTGGTACCTGAATCCATTACTAATAGGCTGTGAGGAGCTGGCTGAGCCACATGATGAAGACCCATGTTTGGTTTTGAGTGTGAGGGGAAGTAGTATTTGATATCACCACGGACAGGAAGGTGGGGGCAGCAGAAGGAAAATTCCACTGGAAAAAAAAACACCTAAAAAGCAGCTCAAGGTGCAGAAAATTCTGTTAATCTCTGAGAAATGACCGAAAGATTAGAAAGAAAAATGAGATGAAGCTGTGAGGAGGGAGAAGATGGAAGGAAAGGTTTTCTGTTATTTCTTCCTCTGCTGTGACCAGAGGTGACTTTTCACACCACTTCTCCTGGAAGAATCTCTTTCCTTTGATAGCAGCTGTGCCTTGGTACTGGAGGATCCTAACTACTGTTTGCCCTTCCTTTTTGTAGCTTGAGAGCACAGAGAGAATGGGAAGAGCCTCAGATGACAGCAGAGACCTGAACTACATTACCCTGGACTTTAAACCCCAACCCAGCTCTGACGAACCTCTCTACTGTAACGTTGAACCGAGTCAGGACCCCAGGAAACCCAGAGATGAAAATGTGGAATATGCCAACATTGCACTCAAGCAGTTACAGAAGAATGACAAAGGATGAAGCACAGAACCATAAACAATCCAGACATGGGAGAACTACAATAACGAGTGGGAATGGAGAACTGTACATGGACACTGGGGAAAGAATTAAGGCTTTGCTGCCACGTGTACGTTGCCTGTGTGTTTTAACACCTCCCTCCTAGTAGGAACTTGTCACAAGTGTGTGGATCCTTTTGGGTCAGGGAGGTGCTTGGGAACTCAGGATCAACTGCATGTTTGCTTTTTTGATTCTATTAAAATGCAGCCTCTCTGGGAGAGGCAGCGTAAGGGTGGCTAATGTAAAGATGGTAACAAAGATGATGGTAAATATTCAAAGGTTATTTGCAAAGGAGAACTCACCAATGTCAATGCCTTGGCTGGAAAAGCTGGAACAAACTCAAGCTGGAACAAACTCAAGCTGGGAGCAATCTCCAAGAGATGCTGCCTCAGTGGGGGTCAGCCCTTAAATGAGGTCTTAGAGGAGGTGGAGTTGAGCTCCATCCCTTCTGGGAGCACAGCTAAATTACTCCCACCTGTGCTCCCATTGCTGACCCAACACTCGCCTCAGCTGATTAATCAGAGCTTCAGGCTGTGATTCCCATCCAGGCTGGTGTGGAGAACTCTCACCTTGCTGCCATTGGGTTCGTTTGCCACGTAGTGGGTGGGGGGTGCAAGCACTGGGTTCTAAGGAGTAAAGCAGATCCAGCACCTGCCTGAAGTACTGCAGCAAGCTGGAATGCTGCACTGCAAGCTGTGCAAGCTGAGGGTTCTGCTGTAAGAATCTGAGCACAGAAGGTCTAAGAACAAAACAGCCGTGAGGCACTTCCACAACACATACAGTTTTCCCCTACGTTTATCAGTCTGCTTAGGTAAGAAATAAGATGGAAAGAGGCTTTCAGGCTAAAGCTCAGTGCCCACCTGAGGACAGTCCATACAGACAGCAGCACAGAGCAAAGATCTGACAGCAAGAAACTGGCAATCCTGCCCATGGTGGTGGGGTGGAAGTAGATGATCCCACAGGTCCCCTCCAACCCGAGCTGTCCTGTGATTCTATGACAAGCTTAGCAAAGCTTCAGGAAGTATTGCAAAGACAACAGAGGAAGAAGTACGAGCACAGGACAGCTGTTTTCAACATCAGGTGATACAAGAGAAAGGAAATGCTGGTAATTCAAGAGTGGATTATTTGCAGATATAAATGTCCAAGTGAGTTGGATACGTAATGCATTTAGAAACCACTGGTGCAGCTCTGATGCGGGCTTTCTGTTAGGCCTCTCTTGCTATGGCTGCAGTAGAGATGCTGATCTGTTCTTTGAGACTGTCAGAGTTGACACATTTAACTTAAAGAAAGGAAGACAAAGTAAATGCATCTGGACAGGGATCACTCCGCCTGTAACTCCACTGTTTGCTACTTGTACAGTCAGTTACTCTGGGTCAAACAGTGGAAGAGTAATGGTAGGAGATAATAAAGTGCAAGAAATGCATTTTCAGGATCACAGCTGCTTCTCATGACAGAGAATCCAGAGTTGAGCTTCTTGGTGCAAGAAATGACAAAGACGGAAGTTAGGAATCCCCACAGAGAATTTTTAGGTACCATTTTCTTAAACAGTAATTAAAGCAAACAAGGCACATTTATTAACAGGAAGATCTGCAGGTTTATCTGCCTGTTTCTATGAGATAAGCGAGGTTTTATCAGCATTTGCATGGAAGATCTCCCTGTAAACCAATCCAACAAATTAAAGAGGGCAGCCCATCAGTTCGCTAACGATCCTGGAGGCCATCACATGACGCTCTCCTTCAGGCTGCTTAGACTAAATTGTGGCTGATGCCTCAGTTTTCAGCCAGTGAGAGCAATGCCCATCCCTGGCAAATTGCTCAACATGCAGGACAAAAAAGATGCCAAGTTCCTCTGCTCATTCCTTCCGGCAGAGGTAGGAGGGGAGAAAAGCAAACGGCTCTTGGGCAACAGTCCTCTTCACTTCTGTCTGGACTCCTCTCCTGCCCCCTTCCCTGCTGGACAGACATGGAGAAACTCGTGCACCTCATCTTGGTCTTCTTCTCAGGTAAGGAAGCATACGTGGCCTTGGGTTATGGTAACAGGTAGGGTGAAGGGCTGATGCAAGAACTTAGTCTCTATCTGAAGCGTTATCACCTCTATGAGATAATGATCACAACAAACAAGACTGCACAGGCCTTGAGATGCAGCGGCTTTTTCTGGAAGCAAAGTTACCTTCATTGTAGCATGCAGCTCTTTGGATAAAGCACTACAAGCATTTACTACCTGTCTGTACACTGCAAGGTGCAGCGCAGTGCAAGCAGGCAGAACCTGGAGCTTTACAGAGTGTTCTGCACCCTGCTCTTCCTCCCTTGTTATACTGCAGGGATGTCAGACCCTTCCTTCCAAGTTTGCTCTGTACCCTTAATTTAACAAAGGGGCTGTAAGGAGGCAGAGGACAGACTCTGTAGCAGGGTCTGTGTGACGGGACAAGGGGAAATGGTTTCAAATTAAAAGAGCAAAGATTTAGGATTGGATGCAAGAAAAACACTGTGATGAGGGCAGCAAGGAGCTGCACAGGCTGCCCAGAGGGGCCGGTGGTGCCCCATCCCTGGAGACCCCCAAGGGCAGGGATGGGGCTGTGAGCACTGATGGAGCCGTGTGTGTCCCTGTGCACTGCAGGGGAGTTGGAACAGACGGCTTATAATGATACTGAAATGATTCTCCCATTCTCTGACCCAAACACTCGGCTTTCCTCACTGGGATCCTTTTGAGTCAGAAGATGAAACGTTGCTTACGAAAGTCTTGTGTGCTTTCTCAGAGTGAAACTGCACAATTCTATTTGCATTCGTAGGAGGTTGAACGTAAACTGCAGCAGCTGCGGTTCAACAGGAGGGAAATAAAACTCAGTGGAGGAGAGGCATCCTTTGGGCATCACAAAGGAATACGTGAACTAGGGAGAGCATCTCTGTAGAGAATAACACTCCCAGTCTTTGCTCATTTTCAGCTTGGAGAGCAATGGGAAACACAGCACAGGATCCAGCCGGTGTTCTCAGCTGACAGGCTGCTCTTCCTAGGCAAATTCTGGAGATGCCAGATTCCTGGAACAGAGCACATATATATATATATCCATATCCATATCCAGGCTATGGGAGCACAGAACCTCCGTTCTGACTGAAGTCTGAATGTGGAAAAAAGTCCGCTGTGCTTTTTTTGGTCGCGAAGCAGGCAGGAGGAACACAAGCAGGGTCTGACCTTTCAGCAGAAGCGGCTGCACTGATGATGACACAAAGTTTTCCGCTGGGCATCAGCAGATCTTCCAATGCCGTGACCATCGAGGCAATGCTTTGCAGCAGTATTTCTGCTGCACAACAGCAAAACCTGGGGCTGCTCCCGGAACTGAAAGCTCAGCTGAACCAGGGAGGAGAAGGGTCTGCAGGAAGAGGGGCAGTTACAATGTTCACTTGGCCCCCAGCAGGGAGGTAAAACCTTCTGTGATGGAGGTTTGCAGGTGTTGGAGGACCAGAGAGCATAGATCCATATTTATGCCTTCCCCCAGCACAGCCTGAAAGACCTTCAGCTCTTTTATTTCCCCAGCTCACAAAGCACTCAGAAGGTCTGCAATTATTGTAAGATGTTTTATGATAAGGCTCTGCCAACACAAAGGCCTCACAACAACCCATGTTTTAATCTGCTTCTGTTTTAGCCTTATTTATCTTGCCACAGAATCTACATAGATTTCCAGAAATAACACGCTGCACTTCTCTTTCTAAGTATTAATAGACTTTCCCTTCTGCCTTTGCCCACTATAAGGAGGAAATGGAAATCAGAAATAAGGAACTAGAACAAAAAAAAAAAAGCCAAGCAGTGCAGACCAGTTATCAACAGGATTAAAATTAATAGGCTATTAAAAGGACAGGATGAAACCATCTGCAAAGACTCCGGAATCAGAAGGCAGGAATGCGAATAAGAAGCAACCTGCTAAACAGCTGCACACTTGTTTGTATCTCACTTTGATTTCGGCACCTGCCAAGGCTGTTTTGCTTTCCTTTGGCTCCATAAAGGGCCCTAAAATTGCAATGAACTTCACGGGTTTTACTGCACAGCAGAGCGCGCATCGGAGCCAAGCCTGCACCTCTGAACATGTATGTGGAAGGGTTGAGCTCGAGGCTAAAGCCCGAAGCAAGCTGCCTTGCTGCAGCTGTTTGCAAGTAGGCAGGCTGCATGCTTCAAAGGAGGGGTGTTACAGCAAGGAGAAACTAATGAGAGGCTGCTGAGAAACAATGAGTGACTGCTGGGTCAGGATGACCTGCCTGGACACCCACCTGCACAGCCTGCTGTAGGGAGCCTGCTTTGCAGGAGGTTGGACTCAATGACCTCTAGAGGTCCGTTCCAACCACAGCAAACACCCAGCTTTGTGCCCCTCCAGACTGCAGGAAAATGCGAGTTCCTCTTTATATCCCCTAATCATGCTGACAAACTGGCTCCCTTTGCTGGGCGGGAGCTCAGTGACCACAGCAAGAGTGACAACACCGAGCTCCAGACTGCACTGCAAAGCAGCCGCTGCAGGGCCAGAAGGGGAAGATGAGGAGCACAATTTGCTGAGCTTCAGATCTGCAAACTCCCACAGGAAAAGCTGCTTGGCAAGAGCCAAATGATGGCAGCCAATGGCTTCACTGCGGCTTTATCCCAAGGAAGTCTGAACCTGAGTGCACTGCATTCTTCTCACCAGGGCAGCAGGTGAGCCGGCCCCACAGCTGGCAGCAGCAGAGGAAAGCAACATTTGTTCAGCACAGGTGTAGCAATAAGGGATGGATAGATGGAAAGCTGTGGCTCACCACCTTCTCCTCCTCTCCTATAGCATCCTGCGCTGCGGAGAACATCACTACGGTGTATGGAATGGAGGGGGGAACCATATCTGTGAACTGCACCTACAACCCCCGGCAGCAGCGGTGGAGAGAGAAGAGCTGGTGCAAGCAGATGGATGGCAGCGAGTGCCAACGCGTGGTGAGCGCCCGGCGCTTCTGGCTGCCCTTCCTGAAGAACAGGAATGGCACCACGTCCATCAGCGACAACATCCAGGACGGGATCCTGACAGTGACCATGAGGAGACTGAGGAAGCAGGACGCCGGGCTGTACCAGTGCAGAACTGAGTACCTGGGGGAAGCAAACACCCTGCGGAAGGTGCAGGTGGATGTGCTGACAGGTAGGTGCTGCGGCTCCGAGCTTCACGAGCTCCTACTTTAGTTCCACATCCCTGCAGGCAGCAAAGCTGCACGTGGGTAAACATTTACTTGTGTCTGTCTCTAAGGAAGTCCCGAGTCCGTTTTGATTTCCCAATTTACAGCAACACAAACTGAGTGCTGCAGGACATGCAACACAGGCCATCTGCCTCCACCCAGAACATCTCCCAGTGCCCAGCCTCGTTTTGTCTGTCTGTGCCCACCTGGGGCGCTGGTTTTGTGACACCACTGAATATCACATGGGAACATCTGCAGACTGAACTGTTCTGTTTCTGTCACCAGCTGTCCTGGAGACCCAAATCCCAGAGGAGCCCAGTGCTGTGCAGAGCATCTCCAGGTAAACCTCAGCATTCCTTCGTCTAAGACTGAACTAGATTAGCACCTGTAATCCCGTTTGAAGCTGAGAATACCAGCACAGGCACATCCTCTGCCCCTTCCTAATGCATGACAACTCTTGTAGCTGCTGCACGGTTTCTGAACGGAAAGCAGAGCTTCAGGGCCAGGCAAACCAAATCTGCAGATCATAATCTATCCATACGTGAGATCTGGCAGTTAAAACCTATTACAGTTGTTCTAACCTCGCAGGTTGTGCCCAGGCAGGGAGTACCACACACAGGAGTTGTTCCCACCTTTGCACTTTTATCCTGTCAAAATACAAGGGTTTATTTAAAGTTTGAACCACGCTCTCCCTTGCTAAGCCTCATTCTGTTGTGTTTCTGTTTCCCCATAGCATCCCTCCCGAAGCTGATTTCACGGTCCTCTACACCATTGCTGGATTACTGGCTACTAAGTTTGTGGTGGCTGTGCTGATCTTTATCATTAGCAACAGCAGGAAAAACAGAGAGGCAGAGCAGAACAAGCCAAGCTTGAATGAACAGCAGGTCCTCCGTTTCCCTGGTGACCTCGTGGAACATGCACATGGTGGGATCAGCCCCTCCTGGGAGAGCTCTGCTTAGAGCCAAAAGAGAATCAACAGGGAGATGAACATCAAGCTTTATCCAGCAAAGCTTTGCCACCTGCTGTAAGAAAAGCACTGCCTACCAAATATAGGTACTGACAAACCTATCGCTGTGGAGAGGGAATGTCACCATCTACCACCTTTTCTCATTGCTCCTGTCCATACTGATGTTTCTGCCATACTAATGGCAGTGCAGTGCTCTGCTGTCACCTCCAGTCACAGTCAGTAACTGCACCATGTTACCAGGCACTTATTTCAGGTGCTTATATCCCCTCCTCGGGTGAGATCTAGCAGTGCTGTGTGCTCAGAGTGCTGTTAGGGGACAGATTCTCTTTCTAAGATCCCAAAGATCTCCTTGCACAGAGTAGATCCTTAGCAGACAGTCAGAGTGGAAAGGAATACGGAGCTGCAGAACATAAGAAAGGGATGTGGAATCTGCACACAGCTCTGAGCTGGATTCTACCTTCCCAAGGGGATCGCTGTTCATCATTCCCCTAAAGGAAGCTGCAATTACCTGTCCAAAGAAGAACCCAACCCAGGGCCATTCACACTTCTTCCTGCATTGCCTACAAAGCTAAATAAAATCAATCTGGTTATCTTACATAGTGTGGATTCGTGATAAAGGGTTGGAGCACACTGGCTCACAATAAATCACCCAGATATAAGAGGTGACACTCAGAACATGCTGCTGTGGTTCTGTGATCTGTAGCACAGACCAGGTTTGTGTCCTGGCTCCAGCCCTGACACTTCATGTCGGGCCACTCACTGCCTCCGTCACCTTGGGCACTTCTGAACAGGGATACAGAGTCTGAAAACTCTTATTTCTTTTGCAGCCCCACAGCCCATCTGCCAAATATAGCTATCTACACAACAGTGTGTTTAAAGCAAATAAGCAGCCAGTCAACACGAAGCAGTCTTCCCACCCAAGAAGGCAGCTTGTGGTTCAAAGATGTCCTTAGCAACTCCAAACTGCCACCATCGCTCCAGGCAGCAGACAAGTGTAAATGACAAAGCAAGTTTAGCTTCCTCTGAACCAGAGAATCCCTCAGTGGTAGCGAAGCCCTGCGGTACATTCTCTTTCCTGTGCCATATCCCACTTTCTACTGCAGGATGGGCCGTTTTCCAGCCCTGCTGCTCCTGCTGCTGCTGCCAGGTAAGGCTTCGTATCACTCTGAGGAGCCCTCAGTGCTGCTGTATGCACTGCACGCTGTTATTTGCTTGAACACTCTTTATTCAGGCCATCTGTGGCCAGGCACAGGATAGCATTGCCAGATGTCAGCAAGAGGAGATGTTCAGCCTGAAATTTGTTTGTTTTATTTACATAAGCTTAAGTTTCTCAGTCTGAAATCACCCAGCATATGGGGAGGGAAATCTGTGTTTGTTATTTCCTCCTGAAACAATGATGGACGAGGTACAGTGAGAAACGAGAGACGGGCTAGCTGCTGTTTGCTTTCTTACAGCCAGCAATATGAGTGCACAGAGAGGAACAATATGAATAACAATGGACAAAAGGTAGTGGCACCAGCTCTGGGCATGAATGCTTTTCTATGCAAACCTGCAGAGGCAGATAACTCTTCTCACAGTCCCAGAGGTATCAGCAGGGTAATGCAAGAAGTGGCACAGGGAGCTGCGAGTACTTCTGGCATCAATTTTCTTCTTCCTTTCAAAGGATCACACGTGGCAGGAGAGGACACACAAGTGTTTCTGCAAGTCCAGGGAGAGTCCTTCAGAGCCAACTGCTCATACGACGTGCACAAGTATTCGCGTGAGAAGAAATACTGGTGCAAGGAACAAGCAGGAAAATACTGTCCAGACTTAACCTCGGGCTTCCCTTCAGAAGGAAGGACCGGTCCGACCCGAGCTCTGAACCATCCAGCTGAGCTGAAAGACTCCGGAGGCGGCTGGTTTTCTGTCCTCATGACAGCGCTTCGACAAGAGGACTCTGGCACGTATCAGTGCGGAGTTTGGGTTGGAATGAAGCAGGTTTTGCTGCAAAGAATACAGGTGGCGGTTTCACCAAAGGGTGAGCTATGTGGTCAACTGCACAGCGGGTGGGAGGCAGCCAAAATGAATCAGGAATGATGCAGCATCTCCATGTTTTTGTTTCATAGCTAAACGTGGCACATCTCAACATCATAATCGCCCTGGGATGGTGCTGCTGTTGGCCTCTGCTCCTTTGCAGGGTGATACAGACGCTACCACAGGGGTTGGTCTTTCTTGTCTTTCATCCTCACGATTCACCCACTCTATTTTCTTTAGAACCTGTAACAGTGTTTGCTGAAAAAGGGAGATCTCTGTTCCTCCACTGCTCCTATTCCGTGACAGTCAGCATGGGAGAGCTGCAGCGTTTCATTTGGTGCAAAATGGTGTCCCAAATTAGATGTCAACCTGTTGTCAGAGGTAACGCTGATCAAAGGACAGTTAAAGCAGGGAGGGCTGAAATGATGAACGACTTCGGATGGAAAATGATTAGAGTGTGGCTGAAAAAGCTCCAACTTAATGACTCGGGAGAGTATCATCTGGAGAGCCACTTCCAGGGGAGAAACAAACTGCTGAAGAGGGTCGTGCTGAAAGTTTGGGGTGAGTTAATCAAAGAATTAATGATGATCTTCTAAAAGTCAGCAGTTTCTTAATGCTCGACAAGAAAGGCTGCAGGTCGGTGTTGAAGTGCTCCCTTCTGAGCCTCGAAATCTCCTGAGATGCAGAAAACTCCCGAATTTCCTTTTTAAAACCGATTTTCTGATACGTACTAATGGTATAAATTGCTGCCAGTTCTTGGGAGGGGGCAGGCTGACTTGGCTTCACTGACTGACAACGTTTCACATCCGCATCAGCAGATGGAACAGAGTCGGAGAGATCTGAACGCTGCCATCAATTTCACCTCTCTGTCACTGTTAGTAAACTTCTGAATGTGATATTTCCCTTCTGCTTTCAGCCAGCGCAGAGAGCAGCAAACCAAAACGCACTGAGAAACCATCCCATCTTCCTGACCTGAGTGAAGAACGCAGGAGGGGAGGTAAATAACGAGATCCCTTTTGGGAAGGAAAAGATGTCAAGATTTGTCTTCTAAGAAACTTCCTTCCTAGCAGCATTCAGACGCAGCTCAGCCCTCATTGCTGCTCTCTGAAATGACACCACGTTTTGTGGCTCAGCTATTTAGTGACAATGAAAAAACACCCGACCCCAACCACGGCCATTCACTTCTCCTTTTTTTATTTTGTTCCAAGGGGAAAAATGGAAAATAGATGCCGGCCCCACAGATGACAGCAAGAAGGACCAGAGGTAACAAAACAAAGACACCCAGACTCCAATCAATGCGTTCTGGATGCACTGCAGGATTTGAGCAGTGATGAACAGCTGCAATGTGCACACACATAAACACACACACACACACACACAGGCTTCTCCCTGCAGAGTTTGGGTCAACCTGCTCAAGCCCTATTAAAGCCATACAAGTTTCCTACTAGTTTCAGGAGCTCTAGGTGAGGACTCTACTGAAGATGCTCAGTCTCACTGTGTTATCCCTTCCTACCTGCTTAAGAAGGGACAAGTATACAACCCATGCAATGTTACAGTGATTCTGCTCTTGTACAAGCACGCCAGCCTAAGAGCAACCCATAATGATCCCGATCAAAGACAGAGCATGAGAAGGGCTCCTGCATCCCGATAAGGGATGCCTTTGAACTCTAAGCAGCACTGTAATTGAGTGCAGGAAGAGATTTCAAGCTCCTGAAAATGCCCCAGGCTTGTAAAGAACCAAAGAAAATCCAGCTGGGATGGATCCTCTGTGGCTTTACATCAGCACCGACCTCACAGAATCACACCTATTGAGAGACAACAGGGCTGACAGTTGTATGCTGAATTTAATTGCAGTGCACAAAACCTCCTCCCAAACTAACCTCCTCCCAAACTAACCCCCTCACCTCTGGTGCTGGAAATGGGAATGGAGACACCATGCTTTCCTTTGCAGGACTTCCTATGCCGTCATGGTGCTCATTTCCTTACTGGCTACAGCTGCCCTGGTTGCTACCATTACACTCATCACCAGCTACGTTGGGAAGAAGAGGGCAGGTAAAGCTCTCCAATCCTCTTGTCTTTTCCCTGCCCCTGCAGCCTGGTTTCCCAGCACCCTGAAAGTAAAGATGGTTTATTCAGAGGTATCATCGTCTGGGAAGGAAATGCGGCTGAATTGAAAGTGATACACAACATCTGCACTAAACCTTGGGAAGGGAGAGTGGAAGCAGCCATTTCTTACAGGAAAAAAATGGGGTGTGAGTTTAACGCTCAGGAGAGATTCTGTTTTTTGTGGCAGGAAAAGAGATGGACTTTGACAGACATGCTGCGTTCAGAAAGGGAGTGCTGCAGGTAAGAGATCACCTGAAAGCCCTTATTCTTGTGAACAAAGTGTGACTGAACCGAGACCAACATTCAGAACCAAAAACGTGCTGCGTTTCTTTCTTAACTTCTCTCTGTTTTTAAAGGAAGGAAGAGACAAAGCAAGTAGAATGCCAGACAAGGAGCAAAATGAGAGCACGATATATGCTGCAATAAGGCACCAATCTCAACCCAAACCTGAAGATGTTCTATACATCAACACACAGCCTTCACCAAAAGTCTTCTTCCTTCAGGACGCACCAGGGAGCTCACATCCCACGGGGCCTGTGGAATATGCTACGCTAATCTTCAAGGATGCGACTCCACAAGCAGAAACTGAAGAGGGAAAAGCAGGTGCACTGAAAGCAAGCAGCACAAAGCCTGCAGCTTATTGACGGAACGCTGCTGAACTGAGCTTAGGAACAACCCGCTTGTAACCAATTGCTGGAGCTGTGCACACCCGGGATTGCTGAAAGGATGAGACACATGGATGCACAAACCTCCCCTGAAAAACAACCTCTAATGGCACAGCAGCACAACTCAGCTGAACAAACACTGTGGAAGGCTGTGGCACATTCGCTTTCTGCACAGGGCTCTATTTTTAAGCAGTGAGCAACTATAAGCCCAACTCCAGGAAACAGGCTGGCTGTGATAGCAGCAGATCCAGCACTGGGCTGTGAGATATGGGAGCACAGCACTTCCGTTTGGACTCCCAGCTCACTTATGTATCTGTATGTGAAATGTTAATTACTGCCCACTGATGAGGACCAGAACAGCAAAGTGATGAGGAACACGCTGAATTTCAGCACAGCTGTTGTTCCACGCAATGCTCCCAACGTGTTTCACCAATCCAGGGCTTTGCTGCATAGCATTTGCCCATGTAAAATACCTTCATTGTGAAGTTGGGCCCACGGCTGCTGAATGTGATACAGAAATGGCTCTCGTGAAAGGAACGTGAACAGGCACAGTCATCAATTAATCACGTAACAAAAAAGCACATTAAAATCACTGCTAACTATATATATGTGTGTGTGGGGGGGGTGATTCCTTAAGAGCTGCACTGGCTCACACTGGAAAGGATTACTGACTGAGATTAACATCACTTTTCAGACAATAAACATGTTTGTTTGTGTGCAGCCCTGCCATGAAGGTCTGCAATTACGCACACCAGGAAGGGTTAATTAACACAACAGGCACCAACACACAAACCCTACCTCTTATTTAACCGGTCTGAATTCTCTGAAAGCAGCTAAGCTTTGTCCAGCTTTCTCATCTAGCTGCAGTGGCTCTCGGAGTAGAAGACCTTAAAAGTAACACACTGGAAACAACTAATTCATGATAGAGAGGCTTCCTGGTACGCGCTTCCTTTTCTGAGCAAAGCTGAAGATGAGCCACTATCACATGATGAAGCTGACGGGGTTTGTTTGCCAGTTTAGCACTTTGATTGCATCAGTTCTCTGCCACAACATACAGATAAGTAACTGCCAGCCTTAAAGCAAAGGCACTCAGAGGACTGTTTGCATCTGTAGCAGGCAGTAAAGTATATCCAAATGACTGATGGCTGACAAGCACTCTGGCCTAAAGTGGACTATAAGAACAGAACACTGAATTTTGGATGATATTGCTGGGGAGCAACATTACAGAGCCCAGGAGCGTCCTGCTGGATGACATACAGTTGGCTCATCCACACCTTCCCTTTTCCTCTGGAAATCAATGGGGCATGAGAGCATTTTGGGAACAAATGTTTGTCTCCAGCTCCTTGAAATACAGGGAATCAGGTGTTACTGCACGAGGAACAGGGAAAACTCAACACTTACATTAGCACATTAGCAGTACAAAATTCTACCCCGTTCTGTTCAATTGTCCTCAACTTCCTGCCTTACTCCTCTCCTGTCCCCAGCAACTCACAATATTGATTACCAGAACAGAAAGCTAAGCAACAAAGGACAAGATCCCAGCAACCGTGACTGGCCCAAGATTAGCAGATACAGGAACTTCTCTCCAAAGCGAGGGGTTGCTTTCAATTAGTCTGGTCCTGCTCTTGTTAGGGAACTGAAAAGAATTTCAAATTAAGAATAAAGCCAGAAGCTGTGAAAATCGATATCTGAGTGGCTTTGTAATCAGATAACCTATTATGTGCTGTGGGCATTCCCTCCAGGTCTATGATGCCTGCTTATTCCCATGGGCCGCTGTCCTTCATGCTCTTCTGCATTCATGAATCTTCAGCTGCGATGTCCTTGAGGATTTATTCTGCTCTATTTGCCCACAGTCGCACTTGTGGCCTTTCTGCATTTTATCACGACCAGCAGCACCACCAGCATCCATAGGGACACACAGTGACTACAGCAGCACCACCAGCATCCATAGGGACACACAGTGACTACAGCTCGTATCAGAACTGCCTGCTGGAGGCACTCCTAACCCACCTCACCCCTAATGTGGGTACTGAACGCAGGCAGTACATACAGCTGTGCTCTAACAGGAAGGTACTGGAAGAACTCACCAGTTTTCACTTGGAGCTCACGGCTGGTCCAGGCTGTTCTACAGAGAGCATAAAAACGTCGCCCACAGGTGGGTTCATGTGGACAGCACTGTTAAGGCATCCTGTGCAGCAGAAACACGACTTGCAGTAAAGCTGCCCTTTTTGTTCTGCTTGTCGGCAGCAGGTGACACTCATGTAAGCTGAACATCTCTGGTAGCAAAGAGCTGCTTTTGCACCATGGAGGGCAGAACCAAGCCCCAAGAACTAGCAGTGATTCTGGTTCTTTCAACACCTTGCATGAGGAACAAAGGAACAGGCTTAGCACAGTATTTTGCTTTATATATAAATATATACACGGCAGCTATTAACCCAAAGAGCTTTGCAAACAATGAACATACACAAGAACTGCTTCAGCAATGCAGCAGCACGCAACTACTCGACAGGGTACAATAGGCCAGCGCAGGACCTCAGCCCTGATAAAAGTATTGCTGTTATCATTGCTGAAGTTACAACACTGCTGAGAGATCCTGAGCAGCATGCGTGGAAGGAACAGCATGTCTGAGAGGGATTAGCAGGCAGACATGGAAGCTGAGCATTTCTTAAACCTTTCAAAGCCTGCCCAATCCTCTTAAGAGGAAAACTTCCCTTTTGTACCAAAATGCAAAAAAAATAAGCTCTAACAGTCTCCATTCTGTCATATTTGAGCAAATAAAGATAATGGCACGATATGAGGGAGTTCAGGGACAGGAATAAACCACCCTTCTGGAAGATAACCAGCAATACAAAGGAGTAAATGACCCAGTGAGAGCAGCCTTCCTTCCTCCTGCAGCCGAGAGGCCATTTCCAACTCCAGGAGGAGTGTTAAAAGCAGAACCAAAGCCGCTGCTTGCTTTATAAACTTTTATTAGCTGGATAGTGTACACAGTACTTACAATTGCATCTATTAAAGACCAAAATACACTTGAAAAAATGCATTATATAAAAAAAATTATAAACTTTTTAAACTATATACAAACTTTGCCTTACATGATGCAAGTACCTTCCCTCCCCCCCCCATCCACACACACACATCCAGTCACAAAGAGTTTCTTTCCCTCTCTCCCGTTTTTAACATGCAAAGCCTTGAAGTGCTCCAGCATCACTCAAGGACCGTCCTCACAACTGACCTGCTGCAGGTAAGAAACCCAACAGCTGCACTCCGGCTTCCACGTCCTTATCTGAAGTATTAACAGTAAAGCTTCCTAAGTAACACGAATCCATAGGCCTTAGTACACGTTCTACAACAACAGATCAGAGAACCTATATATGAAGGGCTCATTGGGGGGGGGGGGGGAGGCAAAAAAAAAGAGTTCTAGTTGTGTTGGAGACGTTTACGACTTCCTTAAGAAAAACAAGAATTACTAGTTTAAGAGAAATAAACAAAACCCACGTCAGAGCAACAATCTCTGCTTCCATAACTCCCAACTACCTGAGGGGGTTCTCTGGGACACAGATTAGCTGTCAGTTGAAGAGCAGAAACGTTATGGAGGCCGTCGTACTCCAGCACAGAAATGTTCCTCCAGCACGTGAATCTCCTATCGACAAAATGTACAGATGCTTCAAAAAGTATTTACAAACAGTGCGGCAAATCCAACTAAGGAAAAGGTTTTGTTGTTCCTTCACTAAATGAGAGCGATGGGTTTCCTGAAATGAGTGACCTCACGAGAGATGCCAGGTGAGGACTTTACAGTTACTGACTGAAAAAGAAAGAAGCACCGCGCTCTAACTGGCCAAGAATCTTAAGGCAGAAGCAACCAAAGGCACCAAAAATGCCATTAATGCCTTTTGAGTAGCTAGAAAAAACCCTCACGTAAAAGTGGTGAGCAGAATACTGGATTATTAATATAACTTTTGCAAATGAAATCCAAAGATCTGTTTGGAATCTGGGTTTTGCCCCTTCCTGTGGCTGCAGGCCTGCCTAGCAGAACTGTTTGCTTTGCTTCAGCTCACCACATCAGCTGCATAAGGGCACGAATAGAGCTGGAAGCTCAGAAAAGAATCCACTGAACTTCACTTAGAAAATCCAGCTGCCTTACTGTCAGTGACAAACCTGCTCCTCGTCTTCGTACTTGTGCTGGCTGTGTGGCTCACGTGGCTGACCTGAACGCTCGTGTTACTACCTAGACAGGCACTCTGCTTCACAGGTTGCTTGTTTATGAATTACAGATCACGTTTCACATGGTAAGAATGGGGGAAGCTTAAAAATCTGTAACAAACAACAAAACGTTGCGTTGTTCAGGTATGCAGACAGAAACCAGCTGCAGGTAATGGAAAAAAAACCCACAATATTGTTATTGGTTTTTAAATGCAACTACTTCTTGAGTGCCACGTTTTAAAAACTCTTTCTTTTTTTAAGCAGACAGTCTGTAAGAAGCCTGAACTACGTGCCTTCATTAAACAGTCCTTCCAAAGCATCAGTATGCACCAGGTTGAGCGGCCCTGTGCTTCCACCATCATTCAACAGTTCCTCTCTCTATGCAGAATGAGAACTGTAGAACTGATTTACAACACACAGCAAGAAATACTGCCAAAAAGGTGGCCAAGTGTTTTCACTCTGACACTGCAGACTGTATTTCTTTTGGAGAACCATGCATCAGACTGGTTAGGTTAGAAATAAAGATGTAAAAAATAATCCTTTGGAAGAGACTCACTTGGAAGTTCCAATACTTTAATACTGGCATCCACTCTTCTTCCAAAGCATGACCTGCTGGCAATAAACATACCAAAAAACACCAATAAATCCTATTTACTAACTAAATCCCTGTATCGCTAACCCTCTCCACTCTTACTTCCTGGAACAGATACACAATAAATCAAGTCCTGTAATAACCTTGAACTGTTCTAATCACTTTGACTGGATGGCTGAACTTCTCCCAGAGAAAAGCTTGCTGTTTAATACATATTTTACAGAGTGGAGCTTAAGAGAACCCCCTTCAGTTTCTGTCAGTTTTGCAAGTGCAGATGCAACAGTAGAGAACAGTTCAGTAGACAGCAAATCCAAAGATGTAAGTAGTGGATGTAAGTAACAATTCTCTACTGGGAAAACAAAGTACCGTGGTACAGCCACATCAGTGCTGGTTGCTATGAACTGGGTTATGTCGCTGTGCAGAAGGGTCATAACTCCATGACGTCTTTGCTGGCCCTCCTTCAGCACGCCAGTTATTGCTGGTCAGTCAGCAGTACACTCACCATGGCCAATCTTAATGCAAGAGATGTTATAAAGGAAAAAAAAATAAAGGCATGTGCTGTCAGACTGAAATCCCTGCGCTGAATCAGAAGAGTATACCAAGAAAGTCATTAAGTTTCTATTAGTTGAGTCAACTGCAGTTAAAATCTTTACCACACACTGAAAAAGTGGCGTTTGTTCTGTAGAAAAGGAGAGGCTGCGATGTGGTGATTGTCCCATTGAAAGACTTGCTTGATACACTGGTAAGGTAGGACAGACTTGCAGAAGGAACAGGAATTCAGTTACATTTTTATGTTAGCAGTGATTAGGAGACTCTGATCATCTGTGTCATTGCTTCTTCATTGGCCTGAGATGGATCCTAAAGATAGAAAATAAACGTCATGTTGTAATTCCCAACATTTTCCATAACATCAGAGAGTCACATACAACTGCCTGTATCAAGGTACTCCTGCACACCCCTCTGTCTTCAAACATGTTGCATTTCTACTGGATTATATGAGCCACTGTAAGATCACTATGATACATATATATTAGTAATTCCTAACAACGTATTGTTCCTGGTATCTGGGAAGACCTACTGATGGAAGGTCTGGGTCTAGTGTTTGGAAAGCATTCCATTTTAGAGTGGTAAATGTTCTTCCACTAAAGTCACAGGATTACTTTAAAGCTCTGGTCAACAACAGAATTTGCTACTCCCACCCTATGACATTCCCTCCTCTGAAAATCTCACTTGCATTTTATTTGTGTATCTAAGTAGGCAATTAAGAATCAGGCTAACAGTTCTGAATTTTCCAACACGTGTGAGATAAAGGCACGTCCCTTAAGACATGTCCTGGTAAGGAAACTCCTGGTATGCAGTCACAACAGCTGCACAGATCATGTTCCTTAGAACAATAAATGCATGCACTCTCTATTTGTAAAACAAAGTGAATGCATTCCTATCAACATTACTATGAATTAATTACTCAAAATAAGTAGGTGCTTGCACCCTAAACAAAGCAAAAGGGAGGATTTCTTTACAAAGCTTGAACCAGAAATCTAAAGGCAGAGAGAAACAAAGGTCAGCAGTCTAACCCAGAAGAACAAAGAACAGGAGAAATGCTCCTCTAAAATGTAACCTGAATGACTCAAAGCGTGAGCTGCCCAAAGAATAGGCAAAATTCTCCTTACCTGCATATGGGGACTGTCTTTTTCCTTTGGTGAGAAGAAACGTCCTCCTTCTCCTCGCTTTCTGGCCATGGCGTGACGATGCCGAGATTCATGCAAGTATTTCTGTCACAACATGGAGGAGAAGAGCAATGAGAGCAGCCCACTCCTCCTCAGTTCAGCACTTACAGTAATTGAGAACACAGCAGAAAAAGCCAATGCAGATTCTGTTATTCCCACCCGCCCCTGAAATAAAATGCTTACAGTAAAGGCCTGTTTGCAATACAGTGACATTAGATGAGCTATTAAACATATGGAAAGGAAGCACTTACTGCCACCAAGGGACTCAGCGATTACTCCGATGTAGTTTATGAACAAGAAAACAAATGGAAAAAATACTCAGATTCCAGTCCTCATTTTTCTGGCTTTTCCGTGCCTTCCTCATACAGCAGCCCTGCATTAGCTCTGTGTTATATTCTCACCCTTCTTTCTTTGGGAATCTTCCCCTCTGCTTCAAGCTTTGCTCGTGCCTGCCTCCTCTTCAGGATTCGATGATACTGCTTGGCGTTTACATAGAGGGGCTCTTCTTCAAGCATCTCTGCTCCAGGCAAAGGTATCCGCTGGATGGCTGGTACTGATCCAGCTCCAGGTACCATCTGCACAGAGAAGAATGGTTTCAGAACTTTCAGCTCAGAATTAAAAGGGGATGCAGAAATACACTTTGAGAAGTCTTTATGATGGAATGGGCTTGTTTTTTCTCCAGTTAATGCACCAGTTTAAACTAAAAGGAGTAATAAAGTCACTCTCAAACTGCAGGACAAATTTAAATAACTCAATGACACACCATTTGTACTTCCTTCTCCTCCCGATAACGGTAAAATTTCAACACAATACACAATCCTATGACTACTCTACTGCCTCTTGTCTAATTTGCATGCAGGACACGCACATCGCTTCCCCTTCTTTTAGGCTATGACTTATTTAATTTATATGATAATTTCAGAGCATTTCTTAAGCAATTATTACTCATAGAGCTGCTGACATCTAGCGGGGATGAACACTAAAGTTCAAGTTGAAAGGCATCGAAGTGCAGAGATGTAAGAACAGGCAGAAAAAATCCTAAGAATCAGAAAAACAACTACTAAGGAATCCTCAAGAAATGCAACAGTCGATTCCATCTTTCCAAATGTCTGCTTTATCAGCTAACAGCTCATTTCGAAATCCAGCTCCCTGATTTCTTTTTAACTCAACCTGCTGTAGCTGAAAGCAGCACAGAATACACAGAGCACAACAGGACACTGTATAGCTGTACCTTCAAGTTAAATGGAGAGTTAAATACATACCATGACCATTCCACCTGAATTGACAACGTTCCCAGCAACTGGCAGTGTCACTGTGACAGTCCCTTGTCCGCTGCTGGTGGTATTGGTGTTGGCTCCTGCTTGTACAATCTGTGCTCCAGCCAAACTGGCTGCTGGAATGGTGATCATGCCTGTAACAGGGACTGTAACTTTAAGAAAATAAAACACAAAAGAAAAGAAAACAAAGGAAAACACGCACACAGAAAGAAGGGAACACCATTAGTCCCGCTTCTGTTTTCCACTCATTCACCCTTCCATAAGACCTAGAAATGCATTACAAGGTATCAAGCAAAGCATACTTGGTATTATTTGTATCTGCACTGTGATCCCAGCCTCAGGTAAGACAGCAGGTATTTGGAAGCGCAGAAGCAAATGAGCATTCCCATTCTAACAGCTCTTGCCAAAGAAACAAAGGATTGTTCAGTTTTCTGCAGAAAGATCCACCTGCCGAACTCCTGTCCAACAATACAAACCTCTCTTCTTCCATTCGCTGTGCCACCACCTCACAACAGTCACAGCACTGCCAACCACCACTGCACCTCACTGTGTGCACTGACAGCCACTACAAGGCAATGAAAGCCTACAAAGTGGACTTTGTGAAGTCCTGACTTTTTGCACCAGAGCTCATACCTTGTTGGAGAATGGTTCCATCAGCGTTAACGGGCTGATAGACTATGGTCTGCCCTTCAGCCGTTTGTGCTACTTGTTGTCCTTGAACTGCTATTTGTTGCTGAGTCTAAACAAAACAAAGAACACAGGAACTTCAAACATTGCTTCTTTCTCAAATCCCACAGTTCCTCAATTAATACACAGTGCTTATGGCGCTTCAGGCACGTTATTTCTTTTGCTTTATTACTAGCATAAAGAAATAGGATGGAGTACAAACCAACTGAGTTGAAGGTAAAGTACCTGAAGCACGTATAATAAACTTTTCGTATTTAACATTCAGAGAAACAAGTTCCGGGTTTCCTGTCTCATTATCAGTACATTAAATTCTGGTCCTAACCAAAAGAAACAGCAGAAAACCCAGGTATGACTGGACTACTGCACAAAATGGCGCAAGTATGACATTAGCAATACTTATGTTTTGAAATTGCAACAAAGAGACAAAAACAGCCATGAACCAATATACAGAAACACGATGGGTAAGAACATGCAGTCTATTCATTCTGTCCCAGGGTTACGTATGAAACACTACAAAGATATTAATTTTATTCTCAAGTTCTCCTCCACATTAATTTTTTTTTTCCCTTTTTACTTAACCGCATCGAAAGTCATTTGCCAAGTTTCTCTTCCTGTTCCTCTCAAGAAAACCCTTTCATGCTGGTGCAGTTACCTGTGTCTGGCCAGCAGTAACTGCAGTCTGTGGCTGCTGTATAATGATCTGCTGGGTCTGGCCCTGCTGCCCCTGTACCTGTACAGCCTGCCCACCTTGAATCTGAATCTGACCTGGCTGGACCAACTGAATCTGTGGAAGAAAGAGTCAGAAAGGAACATTAACTATGCCTCTTATTTCTCCCTCCTTGGCCTCAGCATTACCAGATCATCTGAGGATGATTTATAGCTGCAAAGAAAACAACAACAAAAAAGCACCGATACTTCTCTTTTTCTAGTTTAAAATGAAGAGTTTTAAATTGCTCTTCCCCGTGACACAGCAGTCACTGACAGAACAGCAGAACGTACAGAATAGAGGAAACTCAACACGGAACGTGCCAGTGCCGTCACGTTCCAGCAGCTCTCAGCTGCTCACACAGTGAAACAGTCAGAAGAAATAAATTCACACAAAACTAGAAATACTGCTCAGGTCAAAGAAGGAGTGAGATTGAAGGTATCTGCAGAGCGTCGATCATCCAGCACATGAGGAACTCGGGACACAAATAAAATGTTGTCAGCTTTGTGAAATCCTTCCACGAGCATTTTATTTATTTATTTATTTTGAGATAAAAGAAACTGGGATGTGGTCTGCAGCTCCTGCTTTAGAGCCCAGCTACAGACCTTCCCCAACAACCACAGCATAAAGAACCTAACACAGAAAATATTGTCTTTCAGCCAAGGAGTTTCAATTCAGTAACTAAATAAGCCTGTCAGGACACCACCACCACCACGTGCCTCCCTGCACCGTGCAGAACGTCACTCCCAAATCTCATTCTCTAATCACTACAACACTTCCAACGTGCTGCTGTTAGCAGTTCTTCCCTTAGTTTTGAGGAACGAGCTTTGAGCACCTGCTGACATTTGTGAACTGGCTTTTAAATAATCCGAAGCAATTGCTTCCAATCAAACCATCACAAATCCTTCCACAATATTACTTCATTTGCAACGGAAATGTTTAAATCCACCTCCTGCCATCACGTGGAAGATGAACTCAAGCACAAGAATTATTTTCAAGTTTTCTTTTTTCAAAGAATTCAAGTGTATTCTAACGGACTTGGAAGGCTTCCACCATCCCTTAAAATACAAAAGCCCAATACAAAGAGTTTTTCAGATCCACTCTTTAATGCAGTTCACTGTGGCAGGTCCACAGCCATCACTGCCCAGGCCGCTCTAACAGCTCTGAGGCGAACTCACTCTAATCGACAAGGCAAGAACACAGCGGTTCATTATCTGCAATGTATCTCTAATGAAATCAGGGCTATCTCACCTGCTGCAGTCCTTGAGTTCCAGAAACGGGGACTTGCATGATTGTCTGGCCCTGGCCCCCAGGCACAGCCTGCACCATGATGGGCTGGCCAGTCGATGTGATCAGCTGTCCTCCGCTCACCTGCACCATTAACGGCTGCCCCTGGACCTGGGGAACAGGAGAGAAAACAAACACAACAATGAAAAAGTCTGTTGGGATGAAACCAGGAACTGGATATGACACACAGCGAACCGCTCACCTGTCCTAATGTAACGACCTGCCAGTCACTGTGCTGGGCTTTAATACCTTTAATTTCTACATCTCTCTCCATGCTGCACTGCTGGATTTTGTAAATTATCTCTTCCTGCTGCACTCTGACCAATACAGCATAAAAGCTGGCCAAGTTTTCCAGACACAATAACTATGTTCGTGCACAGCCCAAGAGCAAAGTGTAATAAAAGAAACTTCATTAACTACATCACTACTAATCTTCTACCGAGGCTCCTAATGAGAAAAAGCTCAAAGAAAGCCATTCTGGCAGAGAGATTCTGCAGCAGCTTCGCTCTCTCCAATTCCATGCTTACAACATTTCCATTTCCTAACCAATACACAGCATGTGATATTCTCAGAGAACTTTTTCACGGCTATTAAGTGAAATCATTAAAGTAATAGCACAAAATGCAGCTCAGTGAGGAAGAGTGACAGAAAATGAGCTGCAGACATTTATTGGACAAAAACTTCTAGCGGATTCCCACATGCACATAAAGGTCGCTGCAGTTGGGCACTAGGAAAAAGCTTGATGAAAAAAGGCAAGGAGAGAAACTCTCCATTTAAACTTAATTAACTTCTAAGTCCCCCAACTCTCCCAAACGCATCTTTGAGAGGACTATAGAAAGCCATACCTCCACAGCTGGAATATCAGTCTTTTGAACCAGGTAATGACTCATTTACAAACCAGAACAACGTGACAAAAAAGTCACAGTTCTTGGGCTTTCCAGCAGTAAAATTCAAGAGCAGGCAGTACCAAACATTCACTCCTCGAGCACTTTCGCTGTAGAACACCACACTAAGTATCAGCACAGACTTTCATCACATTTCACTTATAAAACCCAACAATTTCCCTCTGCATAGTTCAAATACCCCAGTGAGCTCAACCACAGTTGTATCCCAGGGATCAACACCTTAAATAGAACACGGTAGTCTTACAGGTCACCTGATCCCCTCGCCACATCGATCCATTCATCCTTGTAGGTATCAGTAAGTCACTGACAAAAGGGGCAATGTGTGTTCTGAGTTACAAGAGATAAAAGCATGCTCATGTCAGCCAGAGAAGCACAGGCAGCAGTACTGCATCCAATAGGCAGAAAGTAAAATGTGCATTCCAGGATTCTTGTTAATGCATTAAGGCAAGCAAAGGGGGAAAAAAAGAAGAAGCGGGGAGAAGTAGGAGGTCACAGTGATCCAAGCCATTCGAGTCAGCCAGCTTTTCATACTTGAACTCCAAACATAAAAAATGCTGTGTTCAACTTGACACCTGGCAAGACCAATCAAACCTCAAGTCAAACCAACAGTGAGCAACGCACTGCTAAACTACGGCTGTCCAGGGCTCATCAATTCCTTTACAAACTTCCTAATGAGATGACAAATGTGTTTGCACAGCCCAGAGTGTCTCACACTGAAGAAAATCGGGGCTTGAAATGACCATGCATTTCTTCCCTGTTAGTTTCCCTGCAATGTAATACAGGCAAGAAACGAGCTCTCTCAGTCCTGCAGGAGCTAATACTGTTCCCAGGTAGCTTTCCCAATTGCAGATAAAAAAGTTTCTCTCTTCATGCTGGTGGGTCACCCCCTACCTCTCTATCTCCTTTCATGTAGGAAAGAAACCTTCAGAACAACTCACTATTAGTATCAGAAATGTAATCTTGGAAGTTCAGACAGTCTTTAAGCTGTATCTCTTTTTAAGTTGTGTCTCTTGACTTCATTATCTCGGTGAGTTTCTTCCCTTTTGACTCCCATTTCATCCACTATTTGCTTTCTGAATTACAACAGCTGGAATTCATGAATGCACCTGTGATCCAATGAAAAGCTATAACCTCATGGGAAGCCTCACATCAAGCACACGGTATCGGCCAACCATTTTCCCATCCCTATTTCAAACCCTGTAGAAAACACAGCATTAGATATGTGGTGATGGAGAGTCATGCAGTGCTCACAAACACAATTAGAGAGGTCACCACTACCTGGAGGGTCTGGACTTGCTGGCCTGAGGCGGATGCCACCTGGGCCTCAGTCTGCAGCTGGACAGCAGTGACACCACCCTGCTGCTGGGAACAGGAACAGGAAGAGCTTGAAACACGGAAATGCACAGCTCACACCAGAGACAACCACGCTTTGCTGAAGAGGATGGATTTTACAATTCACATACGCTGCTCTTGGAACATACAGAACGTGAGTTAACGAATCTAAGGACGGAATGCTGGCAAATCTGCACATCACGCTGGTGAGCTTCAACATTCCAAACACAAGTTGGTTACAAAACACAGGAGAGGTCATTTTGCAGGGACTAAATTCTCTGCTGCTGCCTATCATGTTTCCTTGCACTGCTCAGACTTCTTGTTAGCTACTTGTTAGCTACAACAAGTGCCACACGTTCTCTCCTGCGAGGAAGAGCAGCACAGCAGACTACGAGTTCATCTGTGTCATCCCTCCATCTATGTCTTCCCACCACTGACCTTGAAGGATGATCTTGAGATGCTGCAAGAGCAGTTAAATCTAAAAGCCTCGTCTATCTTTAGCCTCCTTAGTAAGAGTCCCAAAATAATCAATGTTAACCATGTTAGCATTTTGAGAGACGAAGGGCGGCCTCTCTCCTGAAAGCTTTACAACTGGCTTCAAGTGCAAAAAATCACTTAGAAAAACATTTCACACACAGCAAGTCACCGTGTTTGGGAGCATGTACCTAAAATGAAACGGGTCAGTGAATGTGTTCACCTCTATTACTTTGAAGATACCAATAACATCAAATCCATCTTTGGTTACCTGCTGGAATCAGGTATTTTTGATAACTCTTGGTTTGTCACCTTCTAACTCCAATTACAGTCTTATTCTCACTGAAAAAAATCGAGCTCCAATAAATTCAGTGGGAGAAGCTGCTCCCAGCCATCCAGCAGGCTGATGGCAAAGCAGTGTGTCTCATTGAAAACATGATCCAGCACCTCAGTCACGTACACGACACACTAAGACACACTCCTCGCCCTGAGCAGCTGTAGTGACACAACTCAGCTAAACTCAGAGGGCATCACAAAGCGTCCTGCTGGCTCTGTGTGACTGTGAAGGTCTGTAACCCACCAACACCAGCTCACCCACTGCAACTGCCCATACCTGCTGCTGAATCTGCCCCGCCTGCACAACGATCTGCTCTGTGGAGCTGTTGCTGTTGGCTGTGTACTGCTCCATCCCGCTTCAGTTCCAAGGCTGACCAAGGCACAGCGCAGTCTGTGTACCTGGCAAGAAAGGAGAAAAAACCCACGTGATTATTGTCCCAACATCTGAAGGTTGTTGTGTCCTACAGCAACTAAAAGCAAAGCACCTGCTAACATGGAGGTGGTGCCTTGAGCACGCTCAGATTAGTGGCCATGGTCTAATTGAGGACCTTCCTCCTCGTTAACATCACCTGACTTCAGAACAGAAAACAAGGTGTGAATGTAAAATATAATGATGTAAGAATCGGGACTCTGGGTCAGAACTTTGATGCAGTGATACTAAGCCTGGAGGTCAGTGATAGCCTCAGTAGCAGCAAAGGAAGGCCCTGCACTCTGATGCAGCATCAACCCCATCCATGCTCAGTTAGCAATGGTTTATTTTGCCTGTCTCTACAACATAAGGTAGCACTGCAGTCTGAATCCAGGTGTGCAGGTTGTGGCTAGGAACTGAATGCTTCGTGTGTGCAGGATCACAGCCCTCCAAGGGATGACTTCATTTCCTTCATTGAAACAAATCAGCGCCAGCATTACTCTATCGAAGCTGAATTTTAAACCGCAGCCTTCTCCTCCAGCGGGTGCTCCTCCCACAGCTCATCTCACTTGTCAGCTCCTGCTCAGCAACTGTCTGCACCGAGAATGATTTAAGAGCTCGGTGTTAACATGCACTCACATATGCATGCGTTCGGGGTACTGAACCTCCAGCAACCGCTACCTGCACCGAGAACCGCTTAGCAGCGAAGCACCCTGAGGTTCAATCCCGGCAGGGCACGGGCAGCCCCGGGAGCTCCATGCGGGATGCGATGACAGCGGCACGCGTTAGAGGAGCTCACCGGGCGCTGCGCTGTCGTAGCGGTGCCGGCGCCATCCGGCCTCCAGGTGCGTGCTGGCCCCGCTGCCCGGGCCCGGCGGGGGGGCGGCGGCGGCGGGGGGAGGGGCGGCGCAGCCATCGGCCCATCTGTCAGCGGGGCGGCGTGGAGGCGGCAGGAGGTTCGCCCGCCCGCCCCGCTCCCCCCGCTCGAGGGCGGGGCGCTGCCGGCCGCCGTCCCCGCAGCCCCGCGTCGAGTCCCCACCGAGGCCGGGCCCAGCGGCTTCTCCTCAGCGGCTTCGCCTCCGCCTCCATCGCCGCCGCCCTCGGCCCCGCGCCTCCCGCCGCGCCCCAACGCTGAAGCGCTCTCCTCCCTCGGCCCGCCGGGCTCTCTCTCTCTCTCTCTCTCTCTCTCGGCCCGGGACCGACCGTCCCCGTCCGGCGGCGAGGCCGGGCCGCGTCCCCTCGGCTCCCCCAGCGCCCGGCCGGCCCCGGCCCTGCGAGCGGCCTCCTGACTGGTCACTCGGCCCCGCCAATCCCGGCACTGGGGCCGGCGCTCGGGGGCTCCATATTGGCTGCTCGCACTCACCGTGCCTCGCTCCCCCGGTTCGGGTCCCGCGCTGATTGGCTCCGCTACCGGCCCCCGAAACCCAATCAGCGCCTCCACTCAGCCGCCGCGCAAAATGGCGCCCAACCCCGAACAAAGACAGGGGAGGGGGCGGGCGCAGGCGGCGCATGCGCACTGTGCCGCTCGCTCCGGATGTCCCCGCCCACCTCGTCGCGGCTCCCGGCACCGCCCACCCGCGGCCTGCCCGCCTGCGGCCACTGCGCCTGCGCACGAGGGAGCGCGCGCACCTCGTGGGGCCGCCAACGCCTGCACTGCGCACGCGCCGCTGCGGCTCCACCCTCATCCTGTCACGTGCTCTGTAGGTTCCGCCTCTGAGGGTCTCGCGCACGCGCCTTCGCGACGGCAGGTTGGCCTCTGGAATGTTCCATAGAGGGTACCATAGAGGAGACGTTCCTCCAGCGTGCCTAGAGGGGCTGGCTGGCGAGCGGGTGGTGTTGGCGGCCATTTTGACGTGACGCCGGCGGTGCCGTAGTGGAGGTGACGGAGCGGGCCGAGCGATGTGGGCCGTGCTGGGCAGGCTCGCCAGGCTCGCAGCGGTGCCGGCCCAGGCTGGGAGGCCCGTCCTTCACGTCGTGCCCGCGGGTGGGCCGTGCTGAGGGGTGTCCTAAAGCGGGCAGGGGTGGCCTGGACGAGAACGCGTGGCCTGCGGGCTGGGCCAACCTCGTGGGCTGGAGCCGCGGGTCGCTGTGGGGCATCGGGGCGCCGCTTCCCTTTATCGTTCTTGCCCCCATATCGGCTGCGTTGTCGACTGGAGGAGCCCGCTGGGTTCAGGCCCGGCCTTGCAGCCACGCGGCCTCGTTCCCAGCCCGTGGTTGCCATTAACTCTGTTCTTTCTGTCATCTTTCCAGCCACAGGAGCCTTCACAGCCCACGTCACCATGGCCACCCACGTCCAGGAGCTGGGGGAGCGAGTGCGTAATCCATGGCTTATATTGCTGTGCTGTGTGTGCTGGGACAGCCCTGCCTGGTGCTGGCAGCAGATTGTACCATGTAGCTCTTGAGACAGGAGTGGCTGATAATAAAGTGCTTATATCTGCAATGCGGTTATTTGGCATCGGCGCGGAGCTTTGGTGTTTAAGTGTCTGCCAATGTGGGGCGCTGGCATACAGCGTGCTGTAGGTGTGCACTAATGGCACTCTGTGTTATGTGTGTTTCCATTATCAGTTATGATTGTGTAAAACTGGTGAGCCAGAATGTGCTTCTCGCATCTGATCCTGTAGGAAAGATGCTATCACTATATCGAGTTTATAATCTATATCGTAAACGCACTACCGTATAGATAGCGTTGTACAGAATGGTTTAACATGGATGTTATCATGGCCAGCACTCCTAGCTTTCACACTTGTGCTTGCTTTCTAGATCAAGTGTGTTAAGGGAGACCTGTTTTCCTGCCCCCCAACGGACGCGTTGGCTCATTGCATCAGTGAGGACTGTCGGATGGGCGCAGGCATAGCCGTTCTGTTTAAGAAAAAGTTTGGAGGCGTCCAAGAGCTGTTAGATCAACGTGAGTAATTCTGTACCATCGTGGGGTTTTAAGGACTAAGATTTCCAGCTTTGAGGGTTGCTACCAGGGGTTCAGGGTCACTTGCACAGCAGGATGTAACTGTTCCTAAAATAGCACCTTTTTCCCTTTAGAAAAGAAGACTGGAGAGGTGGCAGTTCTCCAAAGAGATGACCGGTATATTTACTACCTGGTAAGAGTAGAGAATGACTCAAGTGCTCCCCTGTAACAAGGCTGTATTAGGTATTACGATGACAGCTTTAATAATGTTGAGTACTTTCTCCTAAGTAAGTGAGATGTATTATTCAAGTCTTCCTATTGAGGAGAAGCCAAGCTCTCTGTGTGTTTATTTATACTTCTACATTCACAGAACAAGCTGCCAAATTATACTATTTCAAGCTGTGAAACACAGTTCTTTTTCCAAGTCTCTTT
Organism: Excalfactoria chinensis; assembly: GCF_039878825.1. Lineage (NCBI taxonomy): Eukaryota > Metazoa > Chordata > Aves > Galliformes > Phasianidae > Excalfactoria > Excalfactoria chinensis. Next base: position 3,774,098 of record NC_092847.1, on the reverse strand, counting down.
TCCCTTTACGGTAGTGACTCTGAGCGTAGTGACCCAGGGTGTGGAGGGGTTTGTTTGAGGAAGGAGCGGGGGATTTTGCTGTGATGATGACAGAAGTGTCACTGATTTTTTACTTTCATGCTTAGATTACAAAGAAGAAAGTTTCTCACAAACCAACGTATGAGGACATGAGGAAGAGTTTAGAAGCTATGAAAACTCACTGTCTAAACAATGGAGTTACTGACGTTTCCATGCCCAAGTAAGAAAATTAGTGCTGTGTAAATAATTCAGTGTTTCTTGGGTAGGAGGATGTTTTTGAGAGATGATCTCCTACTCTGAGAGTTCAGTATCTACTTGGCTGTAGCTCTTCTGATCCGTTGTGTAAATGAAGTTTGTGTTCCCTTGTTGGTTTAAGTGATAAAAATACATTCAGGTTTGGTTATGTCCATATTTTACCTGTATTATATTGATTTATGGTGAGTTGAGTTAGTGCCTGAAGGGTTTGTTATTCATAACGTGCTCCAAAAGAGTTTGTTATAGTTATTTTGATGTTTTATTTTCCAGAATTGGGTGTGGACTGGACCGCCTGGATTGGGATAAAGTTTCAGCAATACTTGGGGAAGTGTTTGAAGACACAGATATAAAGATCACTGTTTATACTCTCTGAGCAGAAGAGTCTCGTTTCCCTAGCTTTCAGCAGTGGCAACTTCTTAACCAATGAGGGGGAAAACTGCATGCTGAGCACATTCTTCTGAGCACAGTTCACTCGTGTGTTGGTGGTGGCTGTGGCTTTAAAAGAAAATAAAGAGATGAAAGTCTTAGAGCAGCTAATTTGGGATGTAGGATTTAGGGAACCTGTGCTGAAAGCAGGGATATTGTAACTCTCAGGGAGTTCCCAGACTGTCCCAGCAAGCCACCAGATGTCACTAGTCCTCCACCTGCACTGGAGCTTCTTACAGCTGGCAGTTGCTGTGCAGTGAAATTGGAGCTGTATAATGCTTAGATATTTGTTGTTCTGGTTCATAATGATGACCTGTGGAGCCCTGTCTGTTCTTACTTTTCAGGATCTGCAGTTTTCATATACAGCATATTTGTTCTCTGCAGGATTGAAAATCAGTTTTTGTATCTTTTGGACACAAGCACTTTTTTAAAATGAAATTGTACACAAGAGGAACTGTGCTGTCAACGTGCAGTTAATGGTTCTTCAGTACTCTGCTGTCGGATCAGAGCATGGTCCTTGCAAACAACGTCTGCACGTGTTGTGGCTGCAGGCAATAGGAAAGCAAGAGTTTGGGAAGGTGATGCTGGAGGCTTATAAAGACACCTAGTGGGTGCATTCTGTATGATGTGATTGGTATCATATGCAGTTCTCAGTTTTCTGAGAATCCTCACATATGAACGATTGACATGCTGTTTAAAAAGCAATACTATGGAAGCTTTGATTTGTGTGTTTACTGTTTTGTGTTACTGTGTTTGTAGTTCAGCTGGTATACATTGTTTGATGTCACCAAATGTGAAAGCCAGTGGCAGCTTGTTAGGCCATTGCTGAACACTTGATTCTGGGGAGGTTTGGTTCCAGTGCTGAATAACACAGAGTATTTCCTTTATGTTTGGTTTTACCCCCCTGTTCTGTAATACCAAATCTATTGTGTCAAGCTGAATGCCCACAGAAATGCCAGAAATATGGAATAAACCAAATGGATGGGACAGCTGAGAAGTTGTTGGTGTAAAACAAGGTTTCTAGTTACTCCTTGCTGCTTATTAAATGTATGGAGACTTTCCTGTTCTGAGTTTTATGGGTGAATCTGTATCGAACGTTTTCTTTGCTGATGGAGATCTGCAAATTCCATTTGTGTCTTTAAGAACTGCATATTGTCTTCCTCCCCTCTTTGACTATCCTATCCATAATTGTAGAATTAAGAAATCAACTGTAACCTAAATTGCGGTTATTGAGGAGGACAGAGGAATAGAATTTTATTTATCTTCTTTTTAATACTGATGAAGCATGCGTTTGTAAAGGAGTTTATCAAATCAGAAGCTTTGTTCTACAGTCTTTTATCTCAGAGTAATCCTGGTATGTGAGGTCTGCGCTCTTTCCTGTGGCTCCACTGCAATGCATTTCATTCAAGGCTTTAACCACAGCACTTTTCCTGTCTGCAGTGGCAACATAGGTTTGTTTTTGGGGGGGGGAGGGAGAAAGTGGAGAGGAACAAAGAAATATTCCAAACACTGAAGAGCTGTTGTACATGTAGTTGTAGTCCATCGGGGCCTAACGTTCCAGAAGTTGGCGCTGCATCTGCTGGATTCAAAGCTGTGGGGAGCAGGCATGTCCCAGATGTCCGAGTCTGTTGTGTCTCTGTGCAGATCTTTCCTGAGATGGGCCTGGAGGGAAGGGAGAGGAACGTGTTAGAAGCTTCAAATGCTTTTATGTTTTACCACTTACATAGGCAAAGAAAATGTTTGATACTAATACAGGGAGCCAGGTGAGCAAATAGAAGCCATCACTCACGTGAGCTTCACTGCAGAATCTCAGCCAACTTTTCCTCGTAGTACTGGAAGTTCTCTTGAATGTCCTCCCACGGCACGAAAGCTTTTGCTTCCTCTCCTTCTTCCTGTTCCACAAAGTTCTGCCAGACGTACTCAAAGTCTTGAGGCTTCATAATCCTCAGCTTGCAGCCAGCAGACTTCATCTTCTTCAGGGCAGCCTGCATTTCGGGCTCTTCCCACATGAAGAGGCGTCCTACCATGATGGTCAGGCGCAGGTTCTTGTTCTTCCTTAGGGTCTCGCTGATCCGATCGGCGCAGGCCACGCAGGGGCTGGAGGAGACGTACCAGGTGATGTTGTAGCGGGTGCTTGACTCGCACTTGGGCAAAATGGTGTTAAAGAAAGCGATTTCTGCATGGGAGGCCGCGTGTTCATCTTCCAGGTAACCCCGCAAAGTCGTTGACTCTTTGCCTTGGGTCTCTAGGACATAACACAGGAAGGTTTTGTTCCTGCCTGAGCTGTATTCCACGTTCCTGAACTGGAACTTGAAAAATATGGCTGGGAGGCGTTCCCTGTAGAAAGCAGAGGAGAGAAGTGGCTCAGAAAGCAGATAATAGAGAGTTAGAGCATTGGTTTATTTCCTGTGTGATAGTGGACAGGTCCTTTTCACTTTGATATATGGCAGTACGGGGTTTTCCTGGTTGCTCCCTGTAGCACCTAACAAGTATGTAGTACAAGAATTAGTGCTTGAAGACTGTTGGAAAGATGAAGGATACTGCTGACAGCGAGCCCTGTGACCTGCTAAATACTGCTCAGGGTGGGAGCGATGGCTGCACAGAGCAGCCAAAGTGAAATAACACAAAGCAGCACCACATTTTGTTTCTTAGATGCTAGAAATCTTCTGGAGTTTTGTACTCCTCTCGCCTGAGCTTTAGGTGGACCTGTAACCTTGCTATTCCCACTGAAGCTATAGTGAATCCTTGTAAAACACTGAGTGTCTCACTTATCGCTTGTCTACACTTATAATGTCAGACCTCTCCACAGGGTACAATGAGCAAAGGTCAGGACAGCTTCTCAAGCTCCTAGAAGTATTAACTGGGGAGAGCAGGGAGGCTGCAGGAGCAGGTGGCAGAATGTTGTTCTGCTGAGAGGAAAGGATTTGTGATGCAACGTGGCACAAGATAAACCTCTGGAGATGGTAGAAATGAATGTCATGGAAAAGAGTGAATGGACTCAAACTCAGTATGCTGTGTTCAGTTGGTAGGGAGTGAATCACTGTCAGGTTGCTAGTGGGGAATCTCGGACTGGCCTGTGCTGACATAGGGTTCGGTTGGTCCTGCAAGGCGCATTTGCAGTGAGGGGCCTGGAGTTCCAGCTCACAATTCTGGTCTGGGTTTCCCAACAGTGTGATTTTACAGATGAGTGACTTCTCTTGGAACAGCAGTGTGCTGTGTGAGCCAAACGGTGTGAGAGCTGATACAGTTAGGTTGGCACAGTTGTGCCTTGTGTTAGGAGATGGTTATTCTTCAAAATGCAGCAAGATGGATGAGTTGAAGCAGCATCATGCATAGAACAGCAGCTAGACCGGGGATGTCTGTTGGTGCTGTCAGTCACAGAGTACCCTAATTCTTCTTGCATGCCATTGATTTACAACAATGCATGTTTAGAGTGCCAGCCTGGCTTCAGAAGTTTTACTAGAAGTAGATTTTCTACTGCTTTCTAAGCTATATTATTAAACACGTTATTCAGTCCTGCTTAGACAAGGTCTACCCAAGCTGGGATTTAATAGCAAAGCCTGTCTGGGACTTTCTGTGCTAGCGTTGTCTTAGCTGGAGTTGTGTTCATGAGGGATGGTCAGCAGGAGTGTGGATACAGGCTTTTGTTTTGGTTACTGAGCAAACAAATCATGCTGGCTTGGTATGATTTGGTTTATGCTGCTCTGGTTTGCACTGAGAGCTTGCACTGGTGTGCACAAGTTCTAAACTACCCAGAAAAGCTACAAATGACTCTTCACATAATGCTTTATTGATGCTTTAATTCAGGATCTCTTTGAAAGTCCAGCTGTATTGAGTGCAATGAGCCACGTGTTGCCTTGTGTCAAAGTCAAGTTTGGGCACAAGAAGTTGTTTTAAAGTAATGTCATGTGTTTAAATGTGTATATCAGTTCCTGATTCAGCTCTCTTGCCCGCAAGGTTGTGACATCAGGAATGAAATTAAGCATGTATGTATTGGTGAGCAGTTTAAACAGCAGCGATCTGTTCCAGGGTGCATTGACTCACTGTTTAATCAGACCTTCTACACAGATCTCTGTGCTCATCATCCTGGCATCCATCTGAGATTATCTGGGATGTTCACCTCAATCTGTCCTTCTAGCAGCATGGAATGTGCATTGGCTTAATGAATAGGTTTCCAATAAAGAATGTAAACAAAGCTAAGGGCTTTTTCCGAGTCTATGTAATTGGCTGAGAGCTTGGAAAACTTGCTGATCGTGGATACGGAGGCAAGCAGTGGACTGTGTTTGCTAGTTAGCAAGAATCTCCTTAATCCCATGTAAACCAGAGGAGGGAGGGCACTTCAGCACAAGTGTGAATTGCAAACAGCAGTCCTGAGGAGGCTCAGTTGTGTCCTTGCTGTGACTTCCCAGCTGCTGGGACTTGGGCAAGGTGTCTCTGGTCCCCTGAGTGACTGGGAAGTCCCACAGCAAGGGAGAGCACCCACATGTGCCATAGGACTGCTTGCGTGCTTTGATGCTGTCTGCTGCTTTCTGTGCCCTTTGAGTTTCAGCATGCTTGGCAGATGACCCAAGATAAAGCAAGGTGTCATGATTTATTTGGGTAGATTAAAACACTCCACGAGTGACTGCTAATCAAACCGTGTCCCTAAGAAAGCTTTGTCATCTGCTATGAAAGCAAAGCCAGCTTCTTTGGACATGGAGGTCTGGCTTTGTGTCTGTTCTTGTAAAGCCTGTTTTCCCGTGATTGAATGGCAGGTGATGTAAAAATGTCAACATGATCCTTATTTTACCAGTTCTGTTTTTCTAACGTTAGGAAAGCAAAATGCCAACAAAATACACCAAGGAGTTAAGTTCCATTCCTGTATTTCTTATCCCAGACCCTGTCTTGCTGTAGGTGCTAAATGAAACCTTGTGTAGTCTTGCATATAACTGTAACTCTGTTAAAATACACAAATACCAGCTGTTTTGATCACTAGGCTGACAGCTTTTCTTCTTGCTTTTGTTTTGCAAATAGAGAAGCTGTTTTCTCACCATTTCCCTCTCCAGTACAGGCATAACTTTTAGGACCTGTGTGTGAGCTCTGTGTATGGAGGGGATGGGGCTGGGGGGGCCTTTGAGGTCTGAAGTTTTTGCTGCTTTTTGCCCACTGTTCACAAATAAACGCTGGTGCTGTAATGATCAGCAGTAACAGAAACCCAGGGTTTATCACCTCCTGCTGGAAGGAGCCTCATTTACGCTCTAGGTAATGTCTAAATAAATACATCCACTTAAATGTCATGAAAAACACACAGCGGGAGCTTCCAGGGCTGCACTGAGCCAAAGACTGACAACAAATGAGGTGAGGGGAAGTTAATGTTCTTAAACAGTGACCAGTTTCCCAACATGTTTTGGGTATGCCAGGCTCTGCTATAAGCCTCAGCTTGAGCACTTGGCTACATGTCATAAGATGCCCCTAATCCAAGGGCTAAAACTGGAATCCTTGAATGGTAGGCAGTGTAATTGAATTGAAGTGCTTGCACAGTGGCGGTTGTTCTCTCATAACTCGCATAGCTGGCTTTATTGGCTGAAAAACTGTAAGTAACCAGGAGTTCAGAACAGTGATGAGAGCAGGTTGAGGCACAGCCTGCAGTGATGGGGTCCTTTCCAAAATGAGAGTAAAGATTGCTGGGTTTTTCTGTATGTCTTTAAGGGTCCTCTGGGATTTCTGCTTCGCTTCCCCATTCTCACCGTTAATACCCAGTATATCTGTCCTAAACTAATAATCAGGGGATGCCAGATGAGCGATGCAGGAATTCTCCCAGATAGCAATAACCAGTTTCCAAGCAGTGTCGTAATGAGCACAGCATAAATACCCACCCTGACAGCTCTGTGTTCCTCACCAAATAGCTGAGGACTTTCGCTTCAAGGATTTCAGCTCTTGTCTTACTTGGTATCAGCACAGAGAAAGAAAATGGGCTGCTACCAGCTTCATGTACACAGACAGCAGAGCATAGAGTTCAACTCATTCCTACAAAAGCTTTACCCAAGGTAATCCACTCAGTGATTTTCAGAGCATATGCGTTTTAAGAAGAAAATAGGTTTTTGTCACCCCTGTGCAGGGATGTAACCCATGTGTGAGATGAAACCTCATGCTTGGCTTTCAGAAGTGTCATCCAAATGCACTTTGCAGCATCTCCCTTACTGCTGGCCACATCTCAGGCAGGAACCTTCCTACTGTGGTTCTGCAGCCCGCTCTGAGGTTTGCATTGCAGCAGCTGGAACAAATCACGGGTCTGGTTTGTGCACTGGGGACGCTGCCTTGGTGACTTCAGGGGAGAGCAGAGGGAAGAACTACGTAGGGCATCCCTATGCTAGAGCAACGAGTGTTTTTAAGTGCTTAGAGAGAGCAGGCTACACTTTTTATTGCTGCTGTCAGTGATGTCTGATGAGTTCAGCTTCCTAGCAGACCTGTTCTATCTGCTCTTTCAAGGGCCGTGTTCCCTACAACAGAAGGAGCTGCGTGCTGGTATGAAAACCTCCTCTTGTTTTGGTGCCCATCTGTGAGCAGGGCTTCTCTGAGTGCCCAATTCCAGATGTGAGCGTGGAGCCCTTGGAAGCTCTGTCCGTTAGGTACGTAATGCAAATCAGCCATAGCAGGGCTGTTCTTCCTGATACACGGGCAGAGAAACTTTCAGACAAGAGCCATTGATTACACCAAGAAATCCGTGCTCGGTGTTCATCAAGGGCCCGTGCCTTGCATTGGGCAGTGATCCCGGTGCACTCAGCAGGGCTCCATGCAGTGCAAAAGGACTGCTGAATTCTATGGAAACAGCCCTGCTTGCATAAAAGCAGCTGGATTTGGCTGCCTGCCTGCCCAGGGTGAATCTGTCTGCTCCAAAACACGTTGAAACTTAACCAAGTCCCGCGGTCACAAAAGCCATGCTTAAAGCCTTTAAGAACACCGAGAATTGCACTGACAAGATACCGCCTTTAATTCCCCAACATCAGAGCTGAAGATGCCCGTGCCATTCTCCTGCACCCGCTGTACGGTGAGCCCCCTTACCCTGTCACGATTTCAAACGGCGGCAGGTCTTCCCTCTTCACCTTCTTCTTCTTCTTCCCCTCGCCCTCCTCCGCGTTGTCGGGTTCACCGTTCTGGGTGTTGCTGGGCTCCTCCTGCTTTTCTGCCATCTCTGCTATAGGGACGGTCAGTTACAGCCACCGGGAAAAAGGGCGATTTCAAAAGCTCGGGGAGAGCAGGGGAGGGAAAAAACAGAGCTGGGAGTTCCTGCGCCACGGGCAGTTGTCGGGGGCTAAATATGGAACAAAGCAGTGATAGAGGCTGGATGGGGTTGGGTGTCCCGGCCTCTCAGCTTTCCTTCCCAGCTCTCGCTACGTCTTTTTAACGCTCCCAGTGCTCCCTTTTCAATTGAAAATTAAGTGACGGTTCGTGGTGGGCGGGTTAAGCAAGGGGTGGAAAATCCGGGAAGCCTAAGTATCTATTTATCCGTGGCTGTGACAGGTCGCTGGCAAGGTGCAGGGCTGGCAGGTTCTCCATTTACCTCCCATTTGCCAGTTTATTATTTTGCTGACCTTGAAGGACCACCGCTTTGGCTCCGAGGGGAGAGGAACAGCCCCACTTGGTTTGCTGGAGAATCCCATGGTGGGTTCAGCCTCGTGGGCCACTGGAGCGCCCAGAGCAAGAAATTGCCTTTCCTTCCCCCTGCTTTTCCAGGAAGGGACATGGAGAATGAAATCCCGAGTTTGGGCTTGTTGAAGTGAGTGTTACGGGTGGTGTCGGTGGGAATTCAAGCCAGAGCTTTATCCCAGATGTTCTGAAGTCAGGCCGATAACTCACAGCGGGTATTTCAGGTGCAGGACGGTTCCAATCACATGCACTGAGCACATCGTTCTCTGTTTTTTCTCTTCTTTGACTGAATACTTAAAAAATACTTCTCCCACCAGCAGTGATAACGTTGCTGGATAAGAGTGCGGGTTTTGAAAGCCAGTTGGCTTAGAGATCCTTCCTTTGCTTCTTTCCCCTTTGCTTCTGCAGGGGATGCAGTTGGACGGGTGGCTGCACAGGAGCAGCCAGGCAGACAAGCTGTGATGACAGACGGTGTGTGTGCAGGCCTGGAGGTGAGGCAGCACTTAGTGGGACCGGTGTGAGCCGCGTGCCAAGGGCAGAGTGCTTGGAGCATCATGGTAAAGTGCTCGTTGTGATTGCACTGAACTGCCGTGGGTGTGGAGTCTGTCCTTCATAAAAGGAATGAGACGGACTATAAAGATTTTATTGACACAAGCTCGGGGTGTTTGCTTTGCTCAGCAGTACATCAAGCAGATCCCTCCAAGGGGCTGCAGTGGCTTGGAAGGATACTTGGAGGTTTGTCTGGGCTTCACGTCAGCCCTAAAAAGGGGTTTGTATGTTCGGTTTGGGGGGATTTAATCACTTCAAGTTTGTATCAGTCCCACGTGAGCCAAACCTGATGCAAACTCAAGCACGCCTTTCTCTTCTGGCTGCTTTTTTGCAGCCCCTCGCTAGCTTGGCTTTCTGCTCTGTGAGAATCCCAGCACCTTTTGTAGTTCTTCATTAATAGCATCACCCAAATGTGCTCTGGGGACAAGGCACACTGCCCACCCCTTCGCTCCTCTGTTTGCTAGTGATGAGAAGGTTGTTTATGTGACGGCTGGCATGGAGAGTATTGTGACAACAGCGCAGTGAAGGGTTTGAGACCTTCCAAGACATCCTATCTGTGGAACAGCCATTTTCCTGGTGCAAAACCTTATTTATCTTTAAGCTGAAGATACTTTCCTTTGGGGCAGGTGTGGGGTTTTTCCTCCTGCCTGGTAACTGCGCTCAAATTCCAACTCCCCTGCCCAGCTACTCTCACCTCTGACATTTTGGGAGTGTTTTTGGGGATGGGGATCCTCTCTTGATGAGTGACAGCTTGTCTCTGCCTTCCTCCTGTATGTTAAATGCGCCCTTCTTCGCTCTGATCCACTTTTCTTTTATTTTTGGAAGCTCTTGACTGTTAAGGTCCCATCTTTCCTGCAGCCTTTGCTTTCACTGGCCCCTCTGCAGAGTTCAGGGCTGATCTCCTATCTAATCTCTGGAATGTGGCACCCAGACTCTACTTCTCTCCAGCCCTTCCCCAGCTGCTTCACAGCTCCATCTAGGGCAGTGCACTAAATAGTCACGATCCACCCCCCTGCAGCGCCTGCCTGTGCCAAAAATATAAAGGGACACCACCGCATTGCTGTTGAGCTGACATTTTGCATTAGAGCCTTAGGAATGAAAGCTTTGATCGGTTGTGTTTGGTTGTTTTTATATGACCCTGATTCCCCTGAAGTGGACGGGACCATCCGTGCGTGGGGCTGATGACTGGAGCCAGTAATGGAGTTCTTTCCCCACCAGATAGTACAGCTGTGGGGAAACCTCGCACGGAGGGACTCAGCCCTGCAGAACTAGATGGGCCCTTCAGCTGCTTTCCTCTCAGCAGCACAAACCTAAGCTGTGGTTTCCTGTATAGGTGTGTCCTGCAACATCTGGCAGCCTGTCCCCCTGTCTTTTGTGTTGGGACATGGGGCCAGAACGCCCCATCAGAGCCATGAGCAGTGAGGAGGACCTCAAAGACACCGACCCTGCAGTGGGACTTGAGCTGCCGGCAGGGGACAGCCAGCAAGGGAAGGCTGAGGTCTGTTTGGGGGGCTGCACTCTGGCTTTGCTCGTGTCTCAGGTATTGAGATCTGATTGAGGCTCCCTCCAAATGCACTTTTCCCACTGATTTTGGAGACAATCTGATGGGTTTTTGTTTCTTTTCCTTTCTTATCTTGAATGAGCATCTGACAAAGAGGGTGTTGTAATCCCTTGACCTGGCTCCCTGGCAGGTTATCTGCTTGTGCTCTAATTGCAGCCCGAGCTGCTTTACTGCAGTTAAAATGGCTGCTCTGTGCTGATCACAAAAGGGGCAGTGGAAGAGACCTGGCAGTGGAAGTCCTTGCCAGGAAAAGGAGGCTTTTATTGCATTCTTGGGCTGGAGGAACATTTTGGGATAGATGGGAGAGTGAAATAAGACCCTGGCTGTGTGAGTCATGGCTGAGATGTGCTCTCTATTCCAAAGGGACAGCTGGTGGCAGTAACAAAACATCTCCCTAGATACATTGTCTGGCAGCCATCCCCCTCCTGCTTTTTCCGGCTGTAACTACCGTTACGTGATAAATAAATAAACACCCGCTGACAGTGATGTGTGGAGGCAGCTTTGCTTCCTTCAGCCCCTGGAGGCCCTCACCTGTCCCTTTCATTGCACTGCAGGACTGAACTGCCAAGTTTTAAGAGAAGGGGCAGGAAGACTCAGGCATCAGCTGCTGCAGAATCCCACAGGGCTCAACGTGAGCAGTGCCCACATCCCCTCCGGGCAGGACATCAGTTTGCTGCGAGAAGAGCAATAACTCAGCTGAAATGAGCCACGGTGAAAGCAGAGAGATGCTCTCACCTCCTTGCCTTCCTTCACAGCTGAACCATGGACATCCCTGGCCCACGATCCCCAGCACACCCCCCCATTACTGCTCTCAGGAAGGAGTGCTCTTTTGGCAGGTGCTGCTGGCTGTCCAATTAATGCAAAGCCCAGCTGGTAATTAATGCCGACCCCATGCAGCACAACCTCCTTGCTGCTGGGTGCGGTTTCCCTGGGACCAGCCCCAGCTGTGGGTGCTCAGAGCCCTGGAGCCGATGCTCTGATCCACCCAGTGCTAACGAGGGGCTGTGGGAGGGCTGCTGGGCTGTCATCGGCTCACTGAAGTTTACACACAGCAGCACATTCTCTCTAGCATTTCACTCTCTATTTCAATGTAGCTCCAGACACCAGCGAGCCAATTTAAGTTCTTTACTGCTGAAGCCTGAGTGTTTTCTGGAGCAGCTAGTAAATTATTGAATGAGACAAGGGTTGGGGAAAGGGGCTGGATGGAAAGGCGCAGAAAGGTTTTATTTATGGACCAATATTGTGTATCCAGCAGGCAGAGGATGTGCCCGTCGGGCTTAGATCAAGTGTGCGGTCGGTTTCGTGTTGGATATGTCGCTCTGGGCAGACTGGCCGAAGCCTGGAGAGAGGGATCATCCCTGGACATGGAGATCTGAGGGGTGGCTCTCCTCTAAATGCCACGACCCTGTGAAAACTGTCACGAATGCACGGCCTTTGTCTGAGTCACTGCTTGAGCCACATATACCATGACATGTCCTGCTGTGCGTTGTGAACGTTCCCTGACGCTGGGATGGGATATGGTATCCATTCCATAGGCTAATTTAAGGGGGCTGGACGAGCACCTTCCATACCCACTAAGGTGATACAGATCCAGCCTGCCAGCTGCCTTTGTTTGTTTTGGCTCCAGTGGAATTCCTCCATGCTCCTTGCAGATGGCCTGGGGAAAAAAAGCCCCTCAGTGTATGGCAGGGAGGGCCCTGAGCAAACCCACCTCCAGTGAAATCCCCAATGAGAGGCAAATTTCACAAGTTTTGGCTAATCCAGCTTCCAAGTCACGGCTTGGATTTCTTTCTGCGTTCTCTTTCCTCTTCCCTTTGATTTGACCGTGACCAGGGGAAGGTCTGCAGGGGGATGCTGTGTTGCCATGTGCTTCTTCCTGCCATCGCGTGGTCAGGAGCACAAGACCCATTGGGTAGCACTAATAGAAAAGCAGACCACGAGGACAGGCTGGTTTTGCTCTGCGCTGCACAACAGAGATTTTCTAGATGGCTGACTTTGAAACACCATGAACGTTATTCTAATGCAAAGGGTTTTAGCATAGTTGTTTAAATGGTAGATGCACTAAATGATGCTTTAAATATTAATACAAGAGGGTGCTTTGCTGAATTGAAGTTTGTCAGTTGATTTCTAGCAATTACATGTGTTACACATAGGAGCGTTTGCTGGCTTTGCAAGAGCCTGAAAGCATCAGAGAAGCTGCTGGTGCGTGTGTAGGTGGACTGGAAGGGAGAACTGAAATAAAGAGAAGAAGTCAGCAGGTCACACAGCTGTGAAAATGGGGGAGGCAAGGATGAAAAGTTCATAAAAGTCTCCAATGTTTAATGCAAGGTTTTGCTTTTCCTTAACAGGACAAACAAATAAATAGGAAGAAGGGAAAAAAGGGAGTGATTGTAAAGAACGTTCAGGTAGGTGTCCGGGTATCCCATTCGGAATGTTATTAAACACTGCAGTTCTGGACCAAATGAAGAGTCATTTACCAACTTAGGTGTATTTCAGTAATATCCTTCCCCTTTTCAGAAGCACAGAGCGCTGGGAGGACTTGCCTTATTCCTCCTGGCTGCACTAGGTGGCTCTGCTCTGCTCTGCTCCTCGTGGCTGTGCTGTGCTAACAAGGAGAGGATAGGCGCACTGCTGTTCAGATGCCCTCAATCATCCCTAACTCCACTGAATTGAATCTCCAGCCCAGATATTACTTTCTTTCTGGAGAGAAATAATTTATGCCCTCCTGTCCTTTGGCATGTGGCTTTCTGGAGGATGCAGTGCTGTAAATGAGATGAGTGGTATCACGCGGTTATATCAAGCCCTGAAATACACAGTTGGCTTTGTGTCTCTTTCTTTCTTTAATTGGCTTATGATCTCTCTACTGCTGCTTGCAGTGTTCAGTGCTTTGTAGTCCTACTTTTGCTTACAATCACATCTGCTCAATGCCCTGCTCTAATGCACAGCCCATGGACTCCAGAAGGGATCCTTTATGTTTCTCAGATCCTGTTTGCAAACCTAATGCCAAACCAGCGTAACAAGCATAACTTGCATTTATTTATTCTCCATTTTATTGCAAGCAAATACAATTTATTTTACATTCCCAGACCTTTGCAAATAAACCCACACACCTTAATCTACAGACAGCCGACAGAAAGAAGATTCCCAGCCACTTTTCCCCCCATAAATTACTCCTATTGATTAAAAAAAATGATAGTATTTTTCTGTGGAACATATTTTTAAGGTTCAGATCTATGAAGATCTTTCAATGCAGGAGCCAGAATAAGGGATGGACCTAACTTGGCTGCTGCGGTTTGACCCGATAGCAGTAGGGTCACCACACAGCTGTGGCCCCCAAACCTCAGCAATGCTGGAAAGAAAGTTCCAGAAGATGCAGGATTGCTGTACAGGAGCACACGGGTGTCTGGTGGAAACCTCTCCTTCATCCAACCGTGATGAAGGTGGGAGGAGGTGTGTTCTGCCGATCCCAAAGTGAATCCCCCAAATCATTAGATCTTGGTGTAGTTGAGCTGCACAAAATACCTTCGTTTCGGTCCTGCCCTTATTCGCTCTTTCCTGTTTTTTGCTCAGGGTTGTCCTTCCAGATGCGGATGGTGAGGCAGGTGGCCATGGCCAACCAGCCCAGGTAGGGCACCATCAGCAGCGCTGCCACCTTGTTGATGCGGTACCAGGAGCACACGGTGCCGATGGCCAGGCTGTCTAAGCACAGGATGTCAATCAGCGCCTGCAGAGCAGAGAGAATTTCAGGTAAGTGCTTCTGGAATATGTAGCACGTGTCCGGCCCTGCCACGCCGCCATACCTTCATGCATATCCTCCTAAAAGGCTCTGCTGTGCACATTGTGTTGTGCTGTGCACATTGTGTTGTGTTGTGCTGCTTGATAAGTGCAGCTACTCAACCCCCCCAGGGATGCTGCTTGGCTGCTCACTTGGGCAGGGTGTGTCTCTCAGAAGGGCTTATCTGTCACCCCGAGTCCTTAACGGGGAGATGCAACAGCTGGGCTATTGACTTTTGAATCTCCCGCCCTGCTGTGGTAGGACTGGCTATCAGAGGAGCAGGGTGAGGAGTGGAAGGGGCTGATACCATTGTCTAGAGCCAGGTGCAGCATGAATTATATGGGAGCAAAAGCTCCCTTTACAATTGCACTGTTCTAGGTAGAAACCCTCCAAACAAGCCCAAAACACACAGCAGGGACTCCAGGATGCATTACCATCTTCAGGTTACGTGCGCCAAAGAAGAAGGGAGGCCAAGCCCAGTTCAAGGCCAGCTGAGCCCCATAGAGGCCAAGCGGGATGACGGCTTTGCTGCTGCAGCCACCCAGGTCATTCCATATCAGGTAGGAGGCGTAGCTGCAAAGAGGGAAACTTGTTAGTGCTTGGCTGTCCCACAGTGCGTAAGAGTGCAGAGTTTGGAACAATTGCACCAGAAACAGCATGACGGGGATGGGGGTTTGTGCAGAACTCACCCCATGCCAGTGTACAGGACGGTCCAAGCCACGGGAAACATCCTGCGCGGGGGGCACCATGAGGGCTTCTGCAGCTTCTCGTACCAAACTGGAGTTTCTTTCCTGTTGATGAACCAGCCGAGGAACCCCCCGACGTGAGGCAGGACGGTGAAGCCCACGGTGTAAGCCCACATGCTCCCTTGGTGCCGTGAAGTTTGGCTTTGCCTGTAGCAGCTTAAAAACAGACATCGGTCGTCAGTTTGGACATCAGTTTTTCTTGCTTTGATCTCACCCGTGCAGCATCCTAACTCACAATTAACACTTTGCTATTGCCTGTGCTAAGGGTTATTGCTGTCATCATCACGATACAGAGCCTTCCTCTTTAGAAGCTCACGGCAGCCAGTCTGTACGTCAATAAGGAACGAATGCCCCCGACGCCGTCTGTCACAAACGATTCCTTCACCAGACAATTTATAGCACTATTAACGTGTCCCTGGAAGGAGGGAGCCGAGCAGGCAGAAGCAAGCTGTCGCTCCTGCTTTTAAAGTGTAAACCAGCACTGGCTGAGCTTCACTTCCTCCGTAGTACTGCAGAAAGTGTGTAGGGAAAGGTGGGTTTTTACCACTTCCCAACTCCTCGGTAGCTGCTGGGCTGCCCCGATACGCTGCAGGAGGGCTGTGGGCAGCACAGAGTTGTTAGGATTCCTCGCTTTGCTTCCATAGGCTCTGAGCCATAAAGCCTTACCATAAAGCCTTACCATAAAGCCTTACCGTCTCTCACTGCCCGTCTTCGCTGTGCAAAGAAGGGTCGGACATCCGAGGCCAGCTTCTGCCTGCAGTGCTGCTGCTCCAGTGCAAGGAGGGGAACGGCTGTGGAGTTTAGCCCAAATAGCTGAGAAAAGGGGTGTGTGCGCATCGCTGGGTGGGTCTGATTACACACAGCCCACACTGGGGCCCTGCATGCATGGCCTGGCCCCAGGGCTGACACTGCAGTGATGCTCGGGGTGGTGTGTGGGGCAGAGCAGAGTGTCCGTACCGAAGCATAAAGCATGTTGTGCAAATGAGCTGCTCGAGAGGTGTGGGTGGATCAGGGCTGTGGCAGCAGGAAGTTTGGGGGTGTTGCAGGGATATGAGCTGCACCGATGTATTCCAACTGGGGATCTCAGAGCTCGGGCAGGAGGAGCTGCTGTGCCTGCAGGGAAGCTCTGCCTTTGCCATTGCTGGTCACCCTCGGGCTGAAAGTCACCGGGAAGGACTTGGATCTGAAATAAAGATGTGAGACGAGCGTGTTGAATGAAAAAGAAGAAAGCTGGAAATCAATTTCCATTAGTAAGCTGTCTGCGAGGGATGGGGAATTAAACACTAATTTACTTCAGTTATGGGTCATTACCTGAATCCCGTGGCCAGGGGCAGGATTGCTGGTTCCTGGCAGAATGCAGGATTGCTGCTGGAACCACTGAGAGCTGCTCTTCTATTGGGCTCTAAAGGAGGAGAAAGGAAAAAAACCCACAACAACCGACATGGTGGGGGGTGGATTTTCATCCAGCATAAATCAACACGGTGCTACCGAGGCAGTGTTTGCATTCCAGAGTCATTACCACTCCGAAATAACGGATGCAACACGCGTTCATCGAGCTGCGGTCTGCTGCACATCCTAACGCTGCTGCTGCTTGTATGTGGGAGCTCCTGCCATGCTGCAAGGCAGCTGTGCCACAGCACAGCACTGAGCAGCCCCAGTGCTAAGGGCTTCTAAACAGCGCCTGCCGTGGAGTGAATCAGCTGATGGTCGATGCTTTCAGATCATAGAATCACAGAACAGCCTGGGTTGAAAAGGACCACAAGGATCACCTCGTCTCAACCCCCTGCTGTGTGCAGGGTGGCCAACCAGCAGACCAGAGCCACATCCAGCCCAGCTGGCCTTAAATGCCTGCAGGGAAGGAGCATCCACTTGGGCAACCTGATGCAGCCTGGGCACCCACAGAGCCCAGCACAGGTGTGCACAGTGCTGCAGGAGGAACAAGCCTGGCCACGAACGGGGCAGCCTTCCTTGGGCACAGCTGTGTTTCTCCTTTCTCACCCAGATTTACGTCCCAGTAATTCTACTTTGAGTCCCATTACCTCGTCCTGTTTTACTGTAAAATTACCTCTTAGTGAGATCATTGCTGTATTACATCTCGCTATGCTCCCGTGTATCAAAGTAATGCTATTATTGGATTTTAGATCACTGTTGTATCACTGCAATATGTTTTCATGAGAGAGGGGACAGAAAGAGCCGAGTTACACAACCACGTTTGTTTTCCTCTTCTTAGCAACCTTCGCACGTTGTCCCAAGAGGTTTCCATTCTATGCAAGATTAATTGCCCCAATATAAAAGCCCCGTTAACCTGAATATATTATCGAAAAACAGCATATTTCAATCTGCCCTAGTTTTGAAAATAGAGATGCCAGGTCAGCTCCTGGCATAAATCCGCAGCGCTCCAGCAGGTCGGCAGAGCTGCTCTGATTTACACCAGCAATAAAGCTGGGCTGCTGTGTCTGTTGTGCTGAGACCGAGAGCTGCTGTGGGGACAGGGAGGGACATTGGTGACAATTGCCACGCTCCGAACAGCTCAGAGCTGCTGGCTTTGGCACTGCAGGATAAAACGTGGGGGTTGGAACGTGGTGATGCTCGAGGTCCCTTCCTTCCAACCCAACCCATTCTGTGTTGGTCTGCACATTGAAATGATATCCTATTAAAGGCAGTGCTGGTAATGATGCTCATGCACTGGTTCTCCATGGTGGGGGGCTCAGCACTGCTCCCCCATCAGCAACAGCGAGCTGCGGGACGGGGCTGCTCCGCAGTGATAACCCCGGGGGAGCAGCTCTGCCTTATCTGCCTGCAGAAGGTGCACCTGGCAGTCAAAAGAGCAAACACAGCTCGGCTCCCCCCGTCCCTTTAACGAGGAGCTTAACGCGGGGATCGGCTCAGAACTGCAGGCAATTAAGCTACGCAGCTTAACAAATTATCGCGCTCGAGCTGAGCCTCGTTAATTAACCACGTGGCACCGAGCGAGCCCGGCACCAATACGACACACAGCATTCCGCCTTCACCTCCCGTGAGCTGCCATTGCTTGGCACAGCATTGACAGCACCGCAGTGCGAGGGACTGGGGCAGGGTGAGGACCCCCAGGGCTCAGCCTCAAGAATAAAGCTGCAGAATGGCACAAAGCAGAAACACCGACCTGGGGGCAGCGTCTGCTGAGCTGCGTGGGGGCATTAATCAGCCTGCGGGGTCTTTATTGTCAGTGTTTATGCACGAAGAGGAAAGGCAACAGCTGCCTGGAATTTTCAGCTGAAGCCATTTTCCATCCTGATTTATTAATCCGAGGCTTCCACATGACCTGGGAAGAAGAGCTGCCTCTAAATCTGCATTTATTGGCTTTATTTCTTGTGGTTTTTTTTCACTGAAGGCCAGGATCCAACTGGCGGAGCTGCTGCATCCGAGTATCTCCTGTGTTAACAGAAGTGCCATTTCCAGCCAGAAAACTTCAGCAACTGCTGCTTCTCCATCAAAACGGTCTGAGCATTATGAACCGTCCAAGTGCATCCAAAGGGGGCTTTGAGAAGACTGCTGTAATGCACCCAGCAATACCTGGAGCAAAGAAGGGCACCGGAAGGAGTCTGCACTGTGTGTACCATTTTATTTTCAAATATATATATATATATTACATCACTTTAAAAAGAATATTTGTGAAAGGAAAGGAACTTGTGGTAAAAGCAAACCCGCCGTGTCCCACGCAGCCCCTGTGTCTGCAGGCAGCCCCTTCCCCACCTCCCTGCGGACCCCGCCTGCTGCTAGGGGGGATGCCTGCAGTGCAAGGTGTGCTTGTGGCTCCATGCTGTGCCCTGCTGTGCTGGGAGAGAGCAGGGCTGTCTGCAGGGATGGGGAAAGGAGCTGGGGAGCGAGCTGTGAGCAGCACCGTGTGCTTCAAGTATGTGGCATGCTCTGCAGGAGGCTGAACCGGCCCTGAGCACCAAGGACTGCTCTCCCTTGGCACCTCTTCCAGGCACAAAGAACCCCTCACCAGAGGGACCCTTTTCTGCCTGAAACTCCCCCCATGCAGGGACTCAGCACCCCTCACTGCAAGCCATTGGGCACAGCCCCTGCAGTGACTGCAGCTGTTCCACCCCACAGATCAGGGGCTGTTTGAGGAGGGGAAGCAGCACTTGGGTTCCCCCCTGCACAGCGCAGGGCAGGCAAACCAGGCATTGGCACTGCTGAGTGCTGAGCATCAGAGCTGCTCCTTCCTGAAATGCGGTGCCTTTGCTGCAGCCCAGCACCCAGCAGTGCTCCCAGTCCAAGCCTTTCTCTGCTGGGTGAGGAAGGAGAGGTGAGAGCGGAGGGATGCACCGTGCTGACATCCTGAGGCAGCCCTGCCTTGGAATCCCCTGAGAAATGAAATAAATGGCTACAAATGGAAGTTTCCCTTTGTTCAGCACCGAGGTTAAAAACTCCCTTCTCAGTTCTGGTATCACAGACTGCGTCAAGGCTCGGTCATCTACCACAGAGCTGAGGAGTCTCCTTTATTTAACGTCCCCTGGCCTTACATCTGAATTGGGTTCAGAAGGCGAAGCACCTCTTGAAGATGAGAACAACTTCGGGCTGTTTGTATGAGCACGGTGCTCCCTTACAGCTCCCAGAGTGTGTTGGAAAGTAGTGAACAAGGTGAGGAGCAGCCGATGTGCCGCTTTCTTCTCTGCAACAAGTCCAGCTGAGAGCAGCAGGGCATGCAGATAATGGGGTCCGGTAAGAGGAAAGGAAAACAGCAATCAGTTGCTCAGCGCGGCAGAGAAGCTCCATCTGGTGGTGTTCTGACCCAGAAATGAAGGTGGGGATGAGGATGTGCAGGTTGTGAGACGATGGCAGATGAAGCTGCGTGGTTAAATGCAAAGAAGTGCACTTGCAAAGGGGACAAATGGACACAGAGCATCTGCATGTCTGCAAAGCCTGGGCACAGCACGCTGCAGACACACAGCACCTCAGCATTACAGGGAAAGCAACCAAGGCAGGAAGATAAAGAGGAATATAGCAGATATTTTAATGTCCTTCCAGGGAGTGCAGCTCAGGGCACTCTGCCATGGGCAGGGGTCGGAGCGATGTGCACGGGAAGACCCTGATACAGAAAGAGGCTGAAAAGCTTCATTAGAACACAGGAACCTGAGGAACATCAGGGGTGTCAAATTATGGCCAGCCCTGCAAGGCTGCCGGGTGTCCTCTGTGCTGGGGCAGAGCAGTCCCAAGACATTGAGGACAAATCTAGAGACAAGGGTACGAATCGATGCGGGGAGTTGGTAGTGGAAGGTTTTACAAACAGGACAGACTGGCATCCATTAGGAAATGCCTCTGCTGGGGGAGCAGGAGGGCTGCCCAGGGCCCACCATTCGCCCCTCGGCTCCCACAAAGGCTGCTCAGGGCTGTGCTGCTGCTGTCTGTAAGGGGGCTGCCCCACAGGGATCCCCCAGCAGCAGGAGGAGCCCCAGCGCAGCCCCATTGCTCATCCCCTACCCTGAAGGCTCCTGGCTGCCCCAACTGCTGAGCTGCCCCGGGAGCCTGCGATGCTGGAACGGGGTGGGTTTGGCTCAGAGAAGCCATCACAGTGTCAAACCTTAAAGAGTTGCCTGGTGTAAAAGAAACAGAGCTGAGGCAGGCAGTTTGTGCTGGGATGCTCGCCCTGTTCTGCAGAAGTCAGAGAGATCTGAGATAGGGGAGCGGTGCCGGCTGCCCTCCCCCTCCTAAAGCTCATCTACAAGCATCAGCCACGAATGGAACAAGGTCAGGCCACTCGCCAAAGCAGCCATGCATGCACAGGGCTGCGTGCCATGCCCAGCTCACACATCCCCTGGGCTCTCTGCACCTCCAGCCCAGCTCCTACAGGTGCAACCCCAGTGCCTCCTACTGGCAGTGCAGGACACCCACTGCTCCCACTGGGGCAGCATGCAAGTGTGCTGGGCAGAAGCAGCCAGCAGAATGGGAGGAGGACAGGCTGCCTGCACCTACTGCAGCTTCTTAGTGTTTGGAGAACCACTGGTGCTCCCCAGGCCTGCTGGCACACAGCTCTGGGGCTCACAGTGGGGCTGGGGAGTGGGCAACCTGTGCCAGCCCTGGGGAGCTGCAGTGTGGGTTGGGCACGGGCAGCCTGTGTGTTCCCACCGACTGTCAGAGTGGTTCTTAAAGGTAAGGGATGCTTGTTATGAAGAAAGAGAAGGCTCAAGTACTAGGGCTCAGGAGCAGGGGGAAGACGAAAGCAAACCCCACACTTTCTAATGCTGGCTCACCCCTCCAGTGACTTACAGACAGCACAACTGAGGCTGGAACTTCACTTCAAATGCAGGCACAGAGTGGGATGGAGCCATCAGCCACGGGGAGCTCCGCGCCCACCCCAGGAGTGCCTTAAGAACAGCACAGAGCAGACACAACACGCACACGTAGGTGTGCTCCCATGGCGATGTGTTGGATCCTGCAGAGCATCCCGTTCTGCTGCCCCACTGCTGTGTGCCACCAGGTCACAGCGCTGCTCTGCCCTCAGCAGCACAGCCAGGCACAAAGCAGACAGCAGAGCAGACAGCAGAGCAGACCCCTCCCCTCCCCGCTGCCTCCCTCAGTAGCTCCCGGTGGCATCTCCTGGGCGGCACAGGCCCCGTGTCCTGCAGTGGGAGGCTCACGGGTCCACGCTGCTCTCTCTCAGAGGTCCCTTGGATGCCCCTCTGCTGGGAGGTGTCACTGCGGAGCAGAGGTTTGAGAGAGAGCTCGGTGGGACCCCCCGCCTCCACCCCACGGCGGTCAGGGCCTGAAGAAGCGTCGTACCACTAAATGCCCCACCATCACCAGGGCCACCACCGCCAGCATGTACTTCATGTAAACATTGTCCAGATCGAGTGCGGCCACCTGACGGGAAACAGAGGGAGCAGAGCGCGTTAGAAGTGCCTGCGCCCTGCCGGGACCACGCTCTGCTCTGCTCCCATCTCCTGCTGGATCCCACCGACCCCCTCCTGCTCCCGTCCCCCCGGGCACGGTGCCCTCAGCTCACCCATCCTCCCTGCTGGGCGATCCACCGCGCGATGCGGTTGCACAGCATGAACTCGGTGACGTAGCGGGCGATGCGGCGCAGGAAGCCCGTGATGCCGTGCTGGTAGACGTGGATGGCCATGCAGTAACCGAAGCCCAGCAGTGCAATCACCCGGCCCCAGTTAATGCCGCTCTCAAACAAGCTGAAACGAAGCCAACGGTTGGGTTAGAAACACTCCTTGGGAGAGGACGCCCTGCTTGGCTCCATCCCTGTGCTGCCCGGGGCTCTCAGTTCACATGGGCTGCAGGGCAGAGCTGGCAGTGCTGTGCTGCTCGAGGAGCATCCCAACAGCACAGGGGAGGCGGTGGTTTTGTGGCTATGTGATGCTGCTACACATGCAGCCAGGATCAGGATTGCAACCCACGTGCACACAGCATCTCTTGCTTGGTGCAGCCATACCCAGAGGCAAGAATGTTTATATAGACCTAGGGCAGAGGTGTGTTAGAGCAGGACTTCCCCTTTTCCTGCACTAATCCCTCCAAGACCGACTGATCGCCTTCAGCGATGCTCCCAAGGGCTGGGGGCTTCACAGTACACTCTGCCTATTGCTCCTGCTCCCAGTGTCAGCTGCTGCGCACAAACTGCATCACTGCATGCAAGTGTGACACTGATTTGGGAGTTCCTGTTTTCCAGCAAGGTTAGCAAGAAGGAAAAGAAAAGAAAAATAAAAGGGAAAAAAGAAGAAAAGTAAGAGGAGGCTGCAGCCCTGCGTTGTAACCTGGTGCTGTCATGGCTGTCCCTGCAGGGCTGTGCCGGTCACAGAGGGAAAGGGAGCTCGGAGCCTGGGATGGAGCAGGAGGACACAGGGAGCACCAAGGGACAGAGGTTAATTTACCTGCTTGCGGTGCGTTCACCGCCTCAGGGTGGCAAAGCGGTGCAAACAGCGCAGCATGGCTTCCCAGGGAGAGGGGAGCAGGAAAAGGACAGAAGAGAGGCAGTTAGACAACACACACCGAGCGGAGGGGTGCAGGGATGGGGCTGCACCAGACCCAGGGACCCCTCCAGGGGTCTTCTGCAGGACCCTTAGGGAGCCAGGTGGCCCTGTGGGCAAAATACAGGGAGAGGGGCGAGAGCTGAGCCCCTCAAAGCACAACTGGAGCTTCCGTGGGCACCTCGACTGGGACAGAGTGATGCCATCAGGGCTGCAGAGCAAACCAGCCCAGGGCACAGACCGAGGCTTTGCCTCGTGCAATAAGGACGTCATCTGGGTGTTTGCCTTCAGTCTTCTCACTGTCGCTGGGACATCCACTTGGCCACACTTCCCCACCCAAAGTTTCTGCCTTGCTCGAGCAAGGGCTGCCAAGGGGACAGTGTGAAGAAAGTGCAATAGGAACAAGAGCAGACAGGCAGAGAACACAGGAACCATAACGGTGAGCTCAGTCAGAGCTCAGGATGAAGCTGTGGATGCAGCCCACGTGTTGTGGGGCCAGCTGCTCCAGGCTGGCTTTAAGGTTTTAATGCGACCTTCCCTCCTGGAGGCACTGCCTACTGCCTCACCTGGAGGCTATGGTGGTGAAGTACTGGTAGGCGTTCTCCTTGGTGGGCTGCAAGGACTTCAGCATATGGCGGAACTCCGCGTCGTACCGCTTGTTGATGTCGTCCCCGATGATGGCCAGGCGCCTGCCCACCTGGCTCCCGGTGCTGCCGAGGGAAGGCGGGCTGTCATGGGCACAGACTGCAGAGCAGCCGGGCTCGGGTCGGGGCTGGGGATGCAGATTTTACCTGCCCAGCTCCTGCTGGATCTCCATGATCTCCGGGTCCATGGGCACCTCCTCCCCTCCCTCCTCTCTCTCCTGCTGGTAGCGGTAGAAGGTGTAGCTCCGGAACACCTCCTCGGTCTGCTGGGCCACCTGGTCCTCTGAGAGATGCAAGAGGGACAGAAGTCGGGAGGCAGCTTGGCTGATGCCTTCCCAAGGTTGGAAAGAGGCCACGTAGGCTTTTCCAGCCTAACTTTGTGCTGGTGTGCCTCAATCTCTCTCTCTTTGTGTGCTCTTTTTGTTTGGCCATAAACGAATCCCACCTTACAGAGCAGCGCAGCACAGAGCAGTGAGCAGAAAACGAAACCGACTGAGTCAGAGTTTCATGAGAGGCAGAGCAAACAGCCTGCAGGAGCAGAAGAGGAAATAAGCATACCCAAAAATCCCTGCTCTAACCACCCCAGGCACTATTTTTAGTGGTGCAAGGACACCTTGGATACGTGACTGCAGCAAGAGGTGCGGCTGTTTGCACAACCACTGGTACCCCAACCTGGAAACATCAGCTGGCCCCGAGGGGAGAGGGCAGCTCTTCATCTACTGGCACTGGAGATGGGCACTGCAGGTAGGCAAGCACAGATGGCTTCAGCTGCTCTATGGACCCTCCTTCCCCCACTCTGTTTGCAGGTGGTTTTGGAGACAAAGACTCACAGCTGTGTGACTAACACCCCCTGAGCATGGCAGCCCATCGGCTCCAGCCTGAGCAGGATCCCACCGCAGGTCCCAGCAGCCCCGTGTTGGGCAGCAGGCAGTACAGGAAGCACAGCTCAGAGCAGTGTGGTTAGAGTTCAGGGCCCGATCCTCTCACTGGTTTTCACAACAGCATCTCATTGGCCTCCAACAGGAAATCAGCATACGTAAACAGCTCCGTATTTGTTTTTATGCCTGATAGACTTTGGTAAGGGAAGGACGGCTTTCTGTCCTGCACTGTGCTCATGTGGGATCCAGCTCTAAGGATGGAGAGGGCCACGCCAGGGTACAAACAGCCCCACTGGGCAATAAAGCAGCCCTGAGCCGGGTCTGAGCTCGGGTACATAAACAGGGAGGGCTTTTAATCTCTGCTATTGACAGAGCCACGGTGACTCACACTTATTTACAGGTCCACCTGCAGAACAGGTTAAGAAGTCACCCATGTCTGAAGGCGCTCTGTGCAGTGGCATTTTATCACCAGGGGACCAAACGAGCTGAGCTTTGTGCCCGGTCCCTTTCGGCCCCGCTCCCAGTTTCACCCATTGGTGGGCAGCAGCACTACAGCATTTCTCATGAAGCCAATGCAACACAACTGAAAGCAGCTGCTGGAGGCACTGCTCAGCACAGCACGTCCCCTGCATGCTGAAACCCTCAGACACCTTTCCCTCACTTGCATTCACGGAAGGGAAAGCACATTGCAGCTGGCCCCTGTGGCACAGCGAGCCCCGTGCCAACCTCGTGTGGCTGCATTGAGTTCCCAGCTCAGCTCAGCACAGTTCAGTTCAGCACAGCCTGGTTCCCAGCAGCTCCCCACGCTGTTTGCTCTGCGATCCCCCCGGGCTGCTCACTGCACTCATCCATGACATCCAGCATCTCCTTCCATTCTGCAGAGCTTTATAAGCTGACTGGTCACCCCCAGCCTTACAAAAAGCCCTGGAGGTACAGAGTGCCGCCTTTCACATAGAAACACGTGCCAAAAAGAGTTCAGTGTGCTCCCACCCCTGAACATCGCATCACCCTTTGTACCTGAATTGATCTCCCGTGATGACCTGCGCCCATTGCTGCCCCGGCGTCCGTGGGCCCTGGGTGGGTCCCCCTCGTTCCCTTCCATTGCAGAGATGCTGTGGGACTCAGCGGGACCTGCAAGGGCAGAGGCAGGACGTGAGGAGGGCACAGCAGCAGCCGGCATCGTGCTGGGATGAAGGCACAGCCCGGCACAGAGGGCAGCAGCTCTGCAGGGCACCCACAGCTCAGCAGTGGAGCTCTGCCCCTCCACAGCAAACCAACCCGTGCCTGCAACCATCGCTCCTTGCAGGCAGCTCTGCCTGCCTTTCCACAGCTCCTACAAGAAACCAGCTCTCTCCCTTCCCATATCCAGAGGCTCCGGCTCCCCATTTCATTCTGCCTTCCCGGCTGCTCTCCTATTAGAAAATCCAACAGAGTGCAGCTCCATCTGCCCGCAGACCCTGCACAGCCCTATACCTGCACTGAGGGCTCTGCAAACCGCTGCTCTGCTGCTCTGCTGCCCGCTGCTGCTCTGACGTCAGCCCTGCTTTCTGCAGGGAAGGAAGTGGGGCCACCTGCCTCCGTCAGGGCTGGATCCCTGCGGCTGCTCGCCTTTTGTTCAGCATGCCAGTACATGTTGTGGGGGCAGAGCTCAGGCAGGGCCCAGCCGGTGGGTTTTCTGCTTTGCATCAGCTTGAAATTCCCAGAGACCCATTGACACCCAGCTTCAAAGCAGCCCTGGCAAAACTCAGGTGCTGGTTACAGGAAAAAGACCACCTACAACAAGGTCAGAGGTGCAACACGCAGTCCAAGCTGACACATATAGATTATAAGGAAGGAAAATAACAACAAATTGAGATCATAAACCAGAGTGTGAAGCGCATCCAGGGTGAGGATGGGGGCCTGGAAATGCAAACTGGCCCAGCAAGCTCTCACACAGTGCTGCATTCAGGGACTGACACACAGATGGAGGGGCTGTTTTTTCCTCCACGCCAACAGGGACAGGATTTCCCTTTTCCTCCCCAACCTCAAACATCCCCATCCAAGGCAAAGCTGAGAGGATCAGCAATGGGGTCCGTGACCCCCCCCCGCTGCTCCCTGCTCAGGGAAGGGCAGCACAGGGCAGGTCTGGGAGATGCAATGCCCAGCAAGGCTAAAATCACAGCTCACCTTCCATCTGAAGGCCCCAAGGAACAGCCTGGGAGCAGTTCTGTCAGCTTGTGGATAACCAAAGTGGGATGAATTCCTTCTGTGCCTCACACTGCCACAGCCCGGGGCTGCACGGAGCGCAGTGCTGGTTGCGGACACATCCAACTGCTCAGTGCACTGCAGCACAGCCTATGGATGCAGCCGGCTGTTTCAGCTCCCAGCCCGATGTGGGGAATTCCCCAACACGGAATTTCTGGGGCTGCTCCGATGGCTCGACCTGCAGGAGGTCTGGTGAGCACAGCACGCAGTGCCTGTGAGCAGCTGACTCATGTGATTCCTCAACTTGCTGTCTGCCAAACCCTTAGGAAGCAAATGTGGCAAGCTGCAACTGGGCCATCACTTCACAGGAACTTTCATTTTCGGTTTCCTTCTCAAGACAGGTCCTTGCAGCACTTTCCTCTCTTGCACCGTGGGGCTCTGTGGACCTTTTGCACGTATCCAGGACCGCTGGCTGCACCCCCAGGCACCGCACACAGTGCAACCCATCCCTAAAACTCTCACCCCTGCATAGCCTATGAATGCCTATGGAAGTTCACATCTCAGCCCAAAGGCACCACAGCCTTCATCCCGCCTGCATCCTGACCCCCCATTCCCTTTTCTGTTACGGGAATGCCATGCCAGAAGGGGTGCATAGGAGGATATGGCACCCACATACTCAAAGACAACCCAAGGCTGCCCAAAATGAAAGCAGTGTGAGGCAGGGAGCTGCAGGTCACATCCAGCAGTGTGTAACTCAGCAGCTGCTCAAAGACAAATCTCCACCCCAGGCCTTTCACTCTTAAAGGAGGCCTTGAAGGGTTAAAAGACACAGCCTGCACCTATGCTGTGCATTTAGCAACCCTTCTGCCGTGGCACGGGAATCTTATCTTTATTAACAAGCACGTAGCAGGCAAAGAATCAGCCTTCCTGCAGGCTTCCCTCATAAAAAAGACCTTTGCCTCAACTGTTTCTCATTTTACCCTCGTCCCCTCTGCTTAAAGGTCTGTGACACACATCCTGTGAGCCCCCATGACATACTCGTCACTTCCAGCTCTTCTAAGGAGAATTCCTGGGCGCCAGGAAGATGTTGTGAAGGGCCTGGTGATGGGGTGGGGGGGTGCGTTAATGGGCTGGGCCCTGTGACAAGGCCTGGTTATGGGGCTCAGCAGCCCCCCCTTTTCCCCCCAGCCCCGATGTTCTAGGAAGATCCTGTGCTGGGAAACGCATGGAGCATCCTTTGGGAGAAGCATTTCACAGTGCTGGTCCCCAGCCCACGCACAGATCCACGCAGGGGATGCAAAGTGTGCAAACAGGGGACCGCAGGACCCCCGTGCCCCACCGCCACCCCCGTGCCCCACCAACCGGCCCTGAAATGTCAGCGCTGGCCCTGAGCCTCCCAGACTGACCCAGACGAGCGACACAAATGAGTCTGCCCCGCTCTGTGCCCCCCCCGCCTCAGGGTTCGGCCCTCGAGCTCCCACCGCCGCCGCCCCCCCGACGTCCCGGCACTGCGGGCAGGAAGCGCTCAGCCCCACGTGCGATGCCCGCGCGGAGGTCACGGCCCGGAGCGGGGACAGACGTGGGGACGGACGGACGGACGGACCACGGTGCTCAGCCCAGCGCTGCCCTTCTCCCATCGGGCCGCCCGCCCCCAATCGCGCAGTGCGGGGATGCCGGGGGGGGGGGGGCTGAGGGGGAGGGGGCCGGGGGCTGTCACCGCTGCGGCCTCACGAGGGAAGGGGAAAAAACAGACAACAACAACAACGACCAACAACAAACCTGGAGGAAATATCACGGAAAAGGGCAATATTTGCTCCTCGGGGCAAAACAGCGCGGAGCGTTACCCCCCAGCCCCCAGCCTCGGCCCGGCTCTCGCAGCAGCGCTCTGTGCGCTGTAACCTCCCGCACGGATGAGGATCAGCCCCCCCCGATCCCGCTGTACCCCCGCACCCCCTCCGTACCTCCCCTTCCCCCGGCTCACGGAGCGCCGGCACCGCCCGGCCCGGCCCTGCGGCGCGGAAAAGCGCATCACCTCGGGGCGGGGGGCACCGGGGGGTTCCCCGCTACTCACCGCGTCCCGGCGGGGACCAGGTGGGGCGGGGGGGTGCCCCAGGGAGCTACTGCATCCCCCCGGGGAGCTGCTCCATCCCCGCCGCCTCCCTTCCTGCCTCCTCCCGGCGCGGCGCGGGGGAAGGAAGCGAGCAGGGCCGGGGAGGAGGAGGGAAAAGAAGGGAGGAAAAAAAAAATAGAAACCCAACCCCGGACCATAGATGTCGAAGGGAGCCGGGCGGGGCTCAGCTCCCTCTAGAGGCGCCTTGCACCACCCGAGCGTGGGAAAGGGGCTCCGGGGCTGCGCGTCGCGGCTCGAGAGCGTGGGATGCTCGGGGGGTGTCCGACGGATCGAGGTGCTCCGGGATGCGCGACAGCCGGGAACACGCTGCGCTGCACAGCCTGGATGGGCGAGGGGAGAGAAACGAACCTCTGCGCCCCAATTCCGCCTGTCCCTGAGAGCCGCCCTGCCTCTCTGTGGGGCGTCCGGGGCTGCTTCGGTCCGGGAAGGCTGCAGCTTTTGAGTGGGGCTGGTTTGCGCTCTGCCAGGCTGCAAAGTGCCCCCGTGGAGTCGTTCGAGCGTTTCCGTAGGGGAACATCCCCGTGGAGCAGCCAGGTAAAGGAGGGCTGGTGGCGGCGGTGATTCACACCAAGTGATTGAGGAGATCCGAAATCCACCTGGATTGGGGAAAAACCCGGGTGGCTGCAGGAGGAGAGGGAGTGATTCATGCTGGAGAATGAGATACAGCGCAGCAGGGCTGGCACTGGCTCGGCACCAAGCTGCCCCGGCTGCCCTCCTCCAGGAATGACAATGCCAGAGAATAAGTCTGGGGCCGGTATGAACGCTTGGCTGCTTGTGATCAGTTCAGCTGTCTGCCCCGTGCCCTGGGACAGCGTGCCCTGTGGGATGCTCAGGGAGCTGAGCTGGAAGGTTTGTCGAATCCCGGATGTGTCTGGCCAGGCCTCTGCTGGCAGAATGACTGCAAAGGGCTCAGCCCCGGATCCAGGGGTGCCCTGGACACCAGAGAAGGGCTGTGGAGGGCAAAGCAGTGGATGCCTGCAGTGATGGAGGGGCAGGGGACAGGACAGATCCTTCGTGTCCGCAGCAAAGAGGCGGCTGAGTGAGAAACAAGAGGTGGAGGAGTGTCCACCAATGGCTGCTGGAGGGTGTTCAAGAGAGGGCAGATACTGGGGAGAGGAGGGGAACTGGCTTGAAAGCTCCAGCCCTTGGATAGCAATGGCAAATGTGGACTTGGAGAAATGGTGGTGATATCATAGAATCACGAGGTTGGAAAGTGCCCACAAGATCATCTACTCCAACCATCCAGGTGGTGTTTGGGAGACCCTACACCTGGCTCTGCTACCAGTTTGCCTCCAAGCGATGCGCTGCGTCCACGAGAGCGGAGATGAGTGGCTGTGGGTTGAGGGAACCCTCCCTTTGAGGGCCCCCTCCCTGCCCATGGTGTGCAGGTTTCACCCCGCCGGCTGCCATCCCCCTGCTGCAGAGCCCCGGCCCTGCTCAGCTCTGTGCTCTGAGCCGTTGGGGACCGTTGAGTTTGAACCCATTTTGAGCCGTTGGGCCACTGGCTGCCCTGCAGCCCCACTCACAGCACTGATGGATGCCCCGCAGGCTGCCCGGCCCTCCAGCCATCCCTCCCTGCTCCGGTTCCTCAGGAGCCTCCTTGGGTACCCACGGAGCTCAATGGGGGCACAGGAGCCCCAAGCAGAGCAGCAGGAGCAGGGTGCTGCTGGAGGGCCCCACAGCTGGCAAACAGAGCGGGTTGAGCCCACCCGTGGGGGGATCCTGTGCCAGGAGCACTGCGAGGATGAGGAGGGAGACAGCACGGAGCTGCTGCTGGGGGAGCTGCGGGAGGTCAGCCTGCAGGGATCGCTGGGCAGCAGCAGGAGCTGCCTGACCACCAGCACCAGCGACATGGAACCGGTGGTGGAGGGCGATGGGATGGAGGCTCCTGGTGGCACCGTGGCCCTGCAGAGCAGCGGGGCAGCTGGCAAGGAGGAGGTGGCTGCAGATGAAGCTGTCGTTGGCAGAGCTCTGGAGATGTAAGAGTGGGGGGATGGCATGGGGTTACACTCATTTCAGTGCCATGTCCTCTCAGGCACAGGTGCTCTGAGGGGTGAGATCTCAGTTGCATCAGCTCCATCAGATCCCATACAGGTGGTGCACTGCAGAGGGCAGCCCATTCGGGTACTGCTTACATCCAGCAGCACGTTTCACCTGGGAGCATTGAAATGAGCCCAACATTCCCAATAAGGATGTGGCTGGCTTTCCAAAACCAGTGCAGCATTTCAGCTGTCCCCAGCTGGCAGGTTAACCTGGAGCTCCCCAGGTTACTCCATGCAGACTGTGGCATCTGGCAGCAACCTGCCACCAAGGAACCTGTGCTGCAGCCCTTTGCAGCCCTTGGCCTCTCCATGTTGCTTACAAGGGGTGCAGTTGGATTCAGGGTCACAGACAGCAGCTCTGCTCCTGCGTACCTTCATTCGTGCCCAATTGCTTTGACTCCAGGGATGAATTCCTTCAAGATCTGGGTGCTGCTGATGAAGACACCTGCTCTGCAAGCCCTGAGCCAATGTTCCCAATGGATCTCGACACTGAATGGGAGAAAGGGCATCTCTTAAAAGGTGAGAGGCTCAGAGGGAGAGAGGACTCCCTTCTCCCTCACTGCTGGCTGCTGGGATTACCCAGGCAATGGTTCCCCTCTCCTGCCCATATACTGCTTTTGGGGGTCTGAGCCTTGGGGCTGCTGGCTGAATGCTGGCACTGAGGCTGTGTGTCAGAGAACATCAACCTGGGGATTGCCCTGGGAGACAGACAGCCCACTGGGGTGGTACCCAAAGGCAGACAGCACAGAAAATCATCTGGCAATGGGGGGGATGGGGCAATGCAGACTGTTTCCTACCAACCCCAGAGCCAGGTGTGCTTGTCCTCCTGGTGTCACTGGAGCACCTGGACCTGGCACTGTGTTCTGTCAGGCATTTGCTTGCTGTGCCACAGAGAGCACGAAGGGAGGGAGGTGGCAGCCCTGGGGAGTCACTGCTTTCTTCGGATTTGTTTCAAACAGCAAATAAGGGTGCGGGATCCCCCAAAGCAGAGCTGTCCCTTTGGAACAGGTTCATCAGCGTGAACAGGCACCAGTGGACCTTGCGTAAGGTTGGTGAGAGGGCAGAATGAGGGGCTGAGGGAGGGACTGTTGTGCATTGCCCTCAGGCCTGACAGAAGCTGTCGGGATGGATTGGTGTAAGGGATGCTAACAGTGATCACTGGCAGTGCCAAGGCACCAATGCACCAGAGCTGTGGGCTTCCAGGGCTGTTGCTGAGGTTCTTGTCTACCTCTGTATCCTTGGCTGAGCAAGCAAAGACCTCAGGGCTGTGATGGGCAACACGTGGGTGTGGGATGTGAGCAGCACACCACGCAGATAGCAGGCAAATCGGGCCCCCTCTCTGCTAGTGGGTGCAATGCACTCAAACAGCTCCTTGTGCAACGGTGGGTATTTTGTTCCAGGTGGCGGAGCTGGACTCTGGGACGGGGCTTTACCAGCAGTCTGAGATGTATGGGTAGCAAATGGGGTTGGTGGCAGAGGGGCAGATGTAGCATCGCTTTGTCGAGATCAGCCACTGGAAACAGCGTTATGTCAGAATCCAGCCGTACGGAGCCGTTCTGTCCACTCCAATGTCTTCTTTATTTGATCCTTTTGCTGCAGGCTCGTGCCTCCAGGAGCTCGATGGAGCTGGAAAGCGAGGAGCAGCCGCTCCTGCGGGCAGCTGAGAACAGACCCACGAGCCCTGAGCTCCCCGTGCTGCCCGCAGAGCCCGCTGCGGCACTGCCGGTGTACAGGTGGGCTCATCCCCTGCCGTGGAGCTTCCCATCCCCAGGGGTCGCGTCGGTCTGTCCCGCCTGGTCTGTGGGTCCGCAGGGCGGTGCGGAGGGATCCGTGGCAGCACCAGGTGGCACTCTCGGACTTCAAACCGAGCCGGGCTAACAGCGTGGGAGTGTGCGGGACCGCGCCGGGTCCCCATGCCCGGCTGGGAGCCGTATGGGCGCTCCGTTCATCCTCCCACCATTCAGCCCAAATGGAGCTCGCTCCCGCTGAGGTTCCCCGCAATCCCGCACTGCGCTCTCTTGTCTTTTTCCTGATCTCCCAGGAAAGCCAACCCGTCACCTCCCGAGCAGGAGGGCTTTGCAGGCACAGCGGCCGCCTCTGACACAATCCTTTCTTCTGCCAAGGTTCTCCAGAAGCAGAGCAGCCGCCGGTGGCTTTGGGAGAAGCCAGGCAGAGCTGGGAGCAAACGGAGCAGGAATGCCTGGAGAAGGCTGAGGTCAGTCTGGAAGGGAAAAACACGATGGGTGCGCTGAGGTGGGACGTCCCTCCTAGAGCTGGGAGCACCGTGTTGCTCTGTGCTCACTGGTAGAACACCTGTAGAAACAGCAGCACCTGTCAGTGAGGTTTTGTATGAGATGGGCCTGGTTTTAAGGCTGTGCCTCTGAGCAGCCTGGCTCTGCACTCCCTGCCTCAGTTTCCCCTCTCCACAAGGGGTTGCATACCACCTCCCGCCCCCTGCAGCCCTGCAGGGAGCAATGCCACGCTCCTAACTACCTCTGATACATGGGCTGACGAGGGCTCAGGGCACTACCAGAGCTCCAACCTCAGATGCATGAGCTGCTTCTGCTTCTGTCACCCAAGTGCCAATGGGACGGGCGGAGAGAGAGAGGAAAACACAGCTTCCTCCACTCCATCTGCACTGGGTGCAGCTCTGGGAGCAGCCTCCCCTCTCTTCTCCCCCTCAAAGCACCGTCCTTGTCCTCATCAGCCACAATGGGGGGATGGGAAATCCCGAATATTGTTGGAGATCTGAGTGCGGAGGCGGATTCTTTGTCTCATGCCGAGCGGGGCCGTGAGTTTCATTGAGTTGTTTGCTGTGCTGTTTTTTTCTTCCTCTCCTTGCTCAGCTCTGCCTGCAGCCGCCTCGCTGCAGTGTGTGGGCAGACACACGTTTCCAGCATGTGGGAAGGCAACTGGAGTTTTATGGGGTGCCGGGTTCAATCTGTCCCTCTCCTGTCTCCTGTGAGCTCCTGGGCGTGAGGCTGATCCCAAAGGCCTCGGCAGCTGTGTCTGCAGACAGGTTCCCATTCACAAACACGGTCCATGGGCGGATGAGGTGGGGGGAAACCTGGAGACCTGAGGTCAGTTGGGATGCTTCTGGTGTCCCCAAATAGGGCTGCAGGCTTCAAGAGGCTTGGTCTCATGCTGATGATCGCAGCACAGCTCCAGCACCCCATGGCTCTCAGGGGGAGATGCTGGAGGTGCCCAGAGCCGCTCAGCTGTGTCCTCCCTCTGTCCCCAGATGCAGCACCTGCAGAGGTGGGAGTGACCCCATGGAGCCTCACTGCCACTGTCCTGCAGGAGACATCAGTGCTTCCCCTCTGCTGTGCCCAACCTGCCCAGGAGCCCCGTGCTTCAGCTTCCTCCTCTTCTTTCCCTCGTGTTCATCATTCACGTGCACACCACGTTTCCTTTCTGCTTTCTCCCTTTCCTGCTCCTTGGATGGGGCGGACAGGTTTGATTCGAGTTGGTTTCAATTGAACATTCTGTGTGAATGAGCTCTTCTTGCTTCTCCCTCTGTGCTCTCAAGTTCCCTCATTAAACAGTTCTCTGCTGAATTCGTTTTCCTCCTTTCTTTCTTTCCCTCTGCCTTCCAGTTTTTTCCATGTCTTCTCCATTACTCTCTTGGTTTCTAAGATGTTTATGGATGAATTTCTTAATTTGAGGGTTAGAAGAGGCAAATCTGCCTCTGCTGCAAAGGAGAGGTGCGATCCTTCAGCCCACAATGATCCCCTGCTGGTTAAAGGTGACAATCTTGTATGTGGTGTTGGAGACGGGTTGGAGGACCCCAACCCTGTGCAGAGGAGAAACATCACTCTGCTCCTCATCTTGTGTTTGAGTGCATGGGAGAAACCAAGCGAGCAGGGCTGGAGGAGCTGCTGGCAACTCGGCTCCTGCTAATCTGGGAATTGTATGCCAGGAAGCACACACCCAGCTGACCTGCCCCAGACAAAGCCCGCTGTGTCCGCACCGGCTCTCCAGGCGTTCCCTGCATGCCTTGGGGTTATTGCAGTTATCCCAGCATGGGTTCCCTCCCCAGACGTCCACCTGCGTTGGCTGCGGGGCTGGAGCGCGTTGCTCCCAGCATGGCTCATGTGCTCTCCATCTGCAAAATGGTGCTGTGCCGTCTGACCTCTCCTGGCCTACCTGAAACAACAGTGGTGAGAGGGGGATCCCTCCCTGCTCGTCTTGTTCACTCTGGACACTAATGATGGCAAATTAACCAGGGCCATCGTTGCTTTCATGCTAGATGGGTTGAGCGGAGCTATTGCGTCAATAGACACAACCCACATCACCTCTCTGAGTAGCAGAACTCCACGTCCTTGACGTGTCCTTAGAAACCTTGAGCTCCAAATAAACTCCTGTGGGATTTCCTGTAGAAAAGCACTATATAAAATGTGGGTATTCTTAGCGGTGCCCCTCAGCCAGGTCGTGTGTCACACAGCAGCACCGGGTGCGGAGATGCCAGGAGGAAGGGTTTGCCTCAGCTGAGTCACTTGGGTTGCACTCACTGCACTGGGAAGCAGCTGCTGTCACCTGCTAAACGAGGGCTGCCTGAGCTGACCAAGTCATTTCCACAGCATTGAAGCATCCCTGGGTAGCGCAGCCCTCATCCCTGCGCCATTCCCACCGTGAGGGTGGGAACTGAAGGGGTCTGCACAGAGCCACTCTTGGCACTGCATTGGGGTGGGTGGTGAGAGAGGGCAGGGTGTGTTCTGCTCTCCTCTATGAGGGCAGAGCTGGGCCCACTGCCGCTGTGAGCAGCTGCACGCTCACGTGGTGTTCCCACATCCTGCACAGTGTGTTTCAAGAGCGCTGCTTACAAACACCAACACGGTGATAGAGCAAGTGCTGCAACCTGCACGGGGTGGAGGAGCCTCTGCAAGCCTCGCTGCTTTCCATGCACTGATGGGAGCTGCTGCAATGCCACGGTGCTATCGTTGCTGCAGACATGGAGGTGCCATGGGAGCACTCTGGCACTCCATCCAATTTCCTGCTCCTAACCATGTGTTGGTGCATCCCTGCCGTGTGCTCTCACTGCTTATTCCCCAGCCCTGCTCTGCTTTGCATGGGATGCTGCACCAACATTAGACAGCCCTGTGCCTGGAATAACTTTCCGTGTGAGGTTTCCAGGTCTCACAAAGCTGTTGTAAAGTCGAACTACGGATGAGAGATGCGCAGATATTCCAACGATACGAGCCAACATAATAGGGTATTTTCAATGAAATATTCATCTGGATCCTCAGCCTGAGGAAGGAATGGAGCTCTGCTGGCTGCTGTGGACTCACACTAATTTATTTTTTATTACGACCCATTTGTATGATGATGGCAGCTGAGAGGTTCCAGAGATCGCCTCCAGCCTCAGATCCCATTATTTCAGGTGCTCTAAAATTGCAGAGCAAGTAGACAATCTGTGCCCCAAATCTGAAACCACTAAGGATGTAGCCTGGTATTTTTCAACAACAAAGCTGCTCCAGAGCGCACAGCGCTTCCTCTGCACGGGGCATCTGCTGAGCCCGTTCAGATGAGCCTCAAAAGTCCCCTCTCAGCCACTGGAATGGCTGTGAAAGCGATTGTCCTTTAACCAACAAAGAGGGCTCAGAGTCCCAGCCCAGATGGGAGAAATGCTGGAGAAACAAAGAGCCCATTTCCAAGGACATCGTCCATCTTGTGCGTCAGATGAGAGAAGCGATTCAAGGCCTGGGGCTGAGCGCCCGTGGGCAGGAATTTCTCATGGGCTGAGTGCTCCCCCCCCCCTCCAGCACGGAGCAATGCCCACTGTTATGTGCAGATATAATTGCTGCTTTACACGCAGCAATGAATCCCTTTGCAAACATGGGGTGGCAGGGAATCTATCCCTGCTTGCCCCATTCACAGCCCTCCCATAGGGACACATTGGCTTTGTGCAATGGGATGCATGAACTGGGGATGTCCCAATATGGAAAGCTGAGCTGGAGATGCTCCTGGCTGGGATAAGGAACAAGAAGTGGCCCCACCAGAGGAATGCACGGCTGTGCTGCTGGGTGCCCTCCATCCCAGCACATGGGAGCATTTTGCTCACTGAGAGCCGTGATGTGGATCAGAGGAAACGTTCATCACTGACGAGCCAAACATTTGGTGTTAAAACGAAATGCCAGACGGGAAGTGCTCTTGATCCGCAATAAATAACACTCTGCTTTACCAACACAAACACACGGTGTGTTCCAGTCTGAAAGTCCAACGAGGCAATTGTGTCCTGCCCTCTGAATGGGCCTGCAGTGATTCACACGGAGCCAGCCCTGCTCCTGGGGCAGCATGTTTGGAGCCAGCAGCTCCCCAAGCGCTCTGTGCCCACTGTGAGCCCCACTGAGGGGTCGATGCTCCCCCAAATCCCAGCCCAGCTGCTGCTCCGAGCCAGGCAGGCAGGAGCTGCATTGCTGCAGCATGTGAAATAGCTTTTGGGACTCTCGGTGCTATATAAAACCCAGTATAATGTTACCTATAATTTTTAAAGCCAGCTCCGGTCTTGCAAAATAAAACACCTCTATGGGTTCCCTTTTCTTTTCGTTAGCAGCTATAAACCATTGCCAGCTATTCCTCTTCCCTCTCAGCTCGCCGCTGTCTTGCTTTGCAGCCCCAGTTGATTCACATGGAGAGGCAGCAAACAGCCGCTCCCACCCTCTCCCATCCCATATCCCACAGCCTGCAGTGACTCAGCAGCGCTCAGCACAGCGTGACTAACTCTTCCCTTCTGCAAACAGGGGTGGCGGGTCTTTGTTCAGTGCACTGCCCGGCGCTGGTGGAAGCTGCTTCTGGACTCTTTTGGACCCACCCCAGTGTGACGAGATGGATTTGGGAGTGAGAGTGGAAATGTGCCCAATAGGGCACTATTACAGCACACCTGAACCTCCCTGTTTGCTGAGCGAGCTCGGGGCAGGAGGAAGCTGAGAACTTCTTTGGTTCAGCAACCTCTGGGTGTGGGGAGACAGAACCCACCCCGAGCCCTCTGACTGCAGCAGTGGGTGGGGTGCCTTGAAAGCTGGTGGGGGCATTTCCTATGGGGCTGCAGGGGATGCAGCAATGGGGCCTGCCTCTGTGCAGGTGGTCTGAGAACAGACCCTGAGCTGCAGCCTGTGCAAGGTGCTCGTGGGTGCAGCACCGCTCCACACAGCTGCTCTCTGCTCCCAGATTTGCATCCCAGCTTGGGTGTACCTGGGGATGTATCCCTGGAACAAAGGCAAAAACGCATTCTGCTGCCTGGGATGGTAACTGGTGTGCTGGACAATCTGGGGATGCTTCTGCTCCCAGCACACCAATTGCTGCGGGGTTTCTGCTGCCCAGGGATGGGTTGGCTCTGGCTGTATGCAGCACTTGAGGCACAGCAGATCCTTGCTCCTCATGAGTGCTCATGTCTGCTGTTCCCGTGCTGATGAGCATGGAACTTTTGGGCGACACGTATGGGACATCACCCCATTGAACACCCATGTCCCCATGTGCTGGGATAGAGGCACAGCTCTGAGCATCGCCCTCCACCTGGAGCTGTGCCACCAGTGTGGCTGTGTGATCATGCTCACAGCACACTTCCTTCCAGCCCTGCAGGGCTGCCTGCATGCTCCACTGCTCAGTGTGCCTCCGCTGTAAGGGAGCAGGGTCTGCCTGTCCCCCATCCCTCGGTGGGATGGAGCAGAGCACAGGGAGGTGGTGGCCTGGCCAGGTTCAGCCAGCCCTGGCCCCATGCCTGCTATAACCCAGCCTCTCCTTCAGCAGTGAAGTGTGTGTATCTCAACAAAGACTGTAATTAGGCTGCTTGGCACCGACTTGTCTCAAAGAGCCGAGCAGGAGGGAAGAACCTCAGATCAGCCATTTTACATGAAACTTTACAGGGGGAAATGGAGGCTGGGCAGGACGGGGCTGTGCCAGGTCTTTGTTGTGTCCCTCCCCCCCGTGACATCCCAGTGTCCCACAGCAGGGCTGGGTGCAGCAGAGCACCCCAACTGGGCAGTGCATCCCCATCCCTGTCCCAGCAGGGTTGGAGCTGCAGTCTGTCCCGCTGCTGGTGCTGCACATGGGTGGCACTGTGCCCGCAGTGCGCATTTCCCTGCTCTGATAAGATGTTGTTCATTCATTGCTGTGTGCTGAGCACGGGCCAGGCAACAGGGCCTGCATGGCCTGCTTGGAGGCAGAGGAAATGCTGCTTGGCGTGGTAATCCATCTCCTAAAGAGCTATTGAAAGGGGAGGCTGTGCTGCAGGCTCTGCTGGGCTGGAGCAGTTTGCAGCAGAACCCTCCAGGCTTCTCCATTGGATGGCACACACTGGTGTGAGAAAGGAGAGGCAGAAAGGCTTCCAGATCGTGCCAGCAATGCTGATCTGGTTTCAGATATTCCTGGGGTTGCTCTTGAAGAAGCATCCATCACTGGAACCACATGAGGCCGTGGGGAGCAGGGAGGAGAGGTCAGCAGGTGTGTGCCCTTGGGGATGAGCCTGCAGAGCTGCTGGTGCTGCTCTCACATGGGCATGACTGGAGTGGGCAACAAGTCAGCTGATGTGCAGCAAAAACCAGTTGTGTGACCATGCAGAAGTTTGCATGGAAGCCACAAACAGGTGACAAGTGCCACGCAGGGCACTGACCAGGCAGCACTGCAAGGGAGGGTTGTGCAACACCGTGGGTCTTGGGCAACAAATGGGTCGGAATGGGGAAGAAGGAGCAGGGCTCTTGCCTTGCCTGCTCTGTCCCTGCTGCCCTCTGCCCTCCGTGCCCACAGCAAGGGCACAGCCCCAGCCCCAGCCTCTGCTCCACCCACTATTAACCCATATTTGCTTATTAGGGAAGTTGCAAGCCTGTGCAAACACTTCCATTTGTTCTTGATAAAGTGAAGGCAGAAAAATCGTGCCCATGAGGTGTGGCTGGTGCTGGCGGGCTGCTGTGTGCTCGGGGTCAGGCTCAGCTCAGCCCTGGATGTCCCCAGTCCCCGGTGTCACCATCCCTGCTGCTCTCCAGACAACAGCAGCGTTTGTCCCAAACTCAGCCTGGTATTGCTAATGGCAACTACTAATTGTTCTCTGGCTCCGTACTATATTTAATCCCCCGCTATTATTTTTTCCCCTTTTAATCATAAAAAGCCTAAATTTCCCTTGGGGAAGGTTATTGGCTCAATGGTGGAAATATACCTGTGACTTGCATGGCGCTGCACCGCAGGGGGAATGGCTGTATTTTTAAACCCAAGTACAAAGTGTCTTCAATGCCAGCTTGGCTTAACCCTTCCTAGGGAGGTTGGGAGGCTCTGGGGGCGCCTTCCCCTCCACTCAGCTCCTGCTGCTCCCCCTGGGGCAGGATGTGCCCATTTGTGGGCTCAGACATGGGGGACAGAGGATGGACAAGGAATGAAGGTGGGCTGGGAGGTACGGCTCAGTTTTGCCCTGTTTTCTCTGTTCCTTGCTGGTGTGAACCCAGCATGCACAGGGTTGTGTGAGGGGCACGGCATGTGCACTGCGTGGGGTTTGCGAGCATAACCTACAGCCTTGACACCTTTGAGGATGTGGGCCAAAGTCGTGCTGTCTGAGAGCTATTTTGGGGGAGCGCGGCTGCTCCCGCGGGGCTGCTGGGGAGGTACAGATGGGACAGGCAGGAGGGGGCTGGCCCTCATCTGCTCCCGTTAATGAAGTCACCCATGGGGGGCTCATCCCAGCCCTGAAGACCTTGGGTTGACTTTCAGACGGCTGCTGGTAGGGAGGTTTGGTGCCGTGCAGCTGCAGTGTTGGGAGCACTCATTGCAGCCCAGGGCCATCGCAGGGAGTGTGTGCAGGAGGTGTAGTTGGAGGGGAATCTCTGCCAAAGGAGCATCATGTGGACGGGACCTGGGAGGGGGGGGCGAGGTTTGGGGGGAGAGATGTGGCCGCTCACTTGGAGTGGCTGCCTGCAAAAGGAGCAATTTCAGCATGGGAAAGGAATGCGGTTCCGGCCCCGCCAGGGATGAAGGCTGTGCCTGGGAGAGGGGCGGCTGCTGCGGCACTGACTCACCGGCCGCCTCTCCGCAGCCGCTTCCTCTCCGGGAGGCAGAAACTCCCAGCTTTTATTTATCGCTTGGCCTAAAGTGGGGGGTAAGGAAGGAAATGCTCTTATTTTTAACTCCTCGGTCTCCCCGGGACCTGGGCTGTGTGGGGAGCGGGGCGGCCACCCAGTGTGTGCAACTGGGAGCATCCCCAAGGCTGGGACTGCGCTGCTCACCTGGGGCTGTGCTGTGCAGAGCATCCCACGGGCTGGGAGCAGCTCAGGGACTGAGCTATGGGGGCACAGGAGGTCGGCAGCATTGTGGTTGTGGTTGTGGCTGCGTGGTGGGGTAGGGATGCACCACCAAAATGCTTTCTGTTCTCTGTCCTTGGTGGAGCCTGTTGGGGATGTTCAGTCCAGAGCAAGAGATGCAAAGGAGAACACAAGAGGCTGTGACTTGCTGCTCCCGATCTGGACAGGAGAAAGCGGGCCGGGCACACGTTGTGTTCAGTGCAATGGAGCTTTCTGTGTGTCCCAGTGATTTCACCACTCGGTGCTCCGCAAACACAAGCATTCCCCTGGGAAGGATGAATGCACCGGGAGCCCTCAGCCATGCTGCAGAGGAGGTGCCCAGCGGGGACGTGGTGTGCATGGATGGGTGCACAGAGCTGCTGGCCTTTGATCAGAGCGGCTGATTTGTGCACAAAGTTTTGGTCTCTGATTCCATTGGGGCTCTCCTTCAGCTCCTGTTTTGAAACCTTCATTTGCTTTTAGCAGCAGCATTTTTTTTTTCCTCATGATCTTCTCTTTCCCCCCCTCTGTTGCCCTGAGATAAAACCTTCTAAATTTGTCCTGTGCTGAAAACGCAGCTAATCCTGATGGACCTGAATTCACATCTTCCCCAGAGGAATTGCACTAATTTTTTCCCCCCTTTGTTCTGCCGGGGGATCTGTCCGTTTCCTAGTGGAAAAAACTCAGATCCACTATTTAGGGCAAGGTTTGGGCTCCTGGAACCCGCGTGGTTGGTTGTGGAACAAAACGAAGGAGGACAGGAGAGAAATAAACGAGGAAAACGCATCGTGTTTGTTTGTTTTTCCTTCCCCTTCCAATATTGTTTTTTACAGCAGTCAAGTTTTAATTAAAGCCCAGAACTAGAGCAGCTGTGCTGTCCAGAAGATGTCCTGAGGACGTGCTCCTTTTGCACTGGTGTTATACTGGGAGCCCAGAGCTGCGCACCCAGCCCAGTGCAGTTGGGTGATGGGCTGCAGGCACCAAGGGGGGGCTTTGGGGGTGGGGGGCCCTTCATGCTCACAGCTAATGGTGGTGGTGAGGGGGGTGGGCAAAATGAACGGGGCTGGTGGTTGGGGATGAAGGGGCAGAGCTCGCACATTGCACAAGGGGGGGTTCGTTGATGGTGGAAAGGGGACGGAGAGGTGGCAGAAGGTGCAGCTGCTCCAGCACTGGGCTGGCTCGCTGGCAGCTGAGCTTCAGGGATTTTCCTGCCACAAACACTTACCAGGGGTAGAAAAATCCAGCCAGAGCCGGCCCGTCCACACCAAGGGCTTTCCCCGGCTCTGCAGGTGGTGCGGGATGCCTGGGAGCGCTGCCCCAACGGCGGCTGATGTGCCTTAGGAGCGAGGCTGGAGGGCTGGGGGCCGCTTGTTGGTCCTGGGGAGGGGGGCAGAAGTGGGGTTGGGGGGGGGGGCGGTCACAGCAGCGGGATAGGAGGGCACATCCCAGCTACACCAGGCGCTTGGTTCGACGGTGGATGCATCACTGGCACAGAAAGCACCCCGTGCATCTCCAAACAGCCCCCCAGCACGGCCCGGGGCTGGACAGGGGGCTGTGAGCCGGAGCGGGGGGGAACTCTGCACCCCGGGGGCGGCACCGCGGGGTGAGCCCAGGGTGGGTGCGGGCAAAGCTCAGAGCGCTTCCGCCCGGCTGCGGGGAGCCCCGCGTCCCCAGCTCGGCGACACGGGGACCGACGGCAGCGGGGCGCCGACCCCCTCCCTCCCCTCCGAGCCCACGCTCCCCTAAGCCGGGAGGCGGGGAGCTGAGGGTGGGGCCTCATTTTGGGTACCCCCCCCCCCCCCCACTTCGCCGTGCCGCTTCGGTTCTCCTCCCAGGCCAAAAATATTTGCATGCTTTTTCGAGCAGGACTTCCTGATTGCTCTCTATTGGCTGCAGGTAGAAAGCTGCGGGGAGACGGAGGAACGGCCGGCCGGACAGATCTCATGCAGCGCTCTTCTTGAGCCTCTTCCTCCCGCTCTCCTCCTCCTCCTCCTCCTCCTCCCGCCGCTGCCCGGCTCCCTTGGCTCGAGTCCTGCGCGGCACATGTAAAAGTTGAGCCGGAGCGTCCCGCTGCTCGGCAGGGAACGGGCGAGGGGCAGAGAGCGAGAGCCGGGCTGGGACAGCCCCCGGGCGCGACCCTGAGCCCCGCTTGCTCCATGGTGCATTCGTGCCCGCGGAGGTGACGTCGGGAAGAAGAGGCGCCGTGCCGACTCGAGGGCAACCATGAATGAGATGTCGAGTTTCCTGCACATCGGGGACATCGTCTCCCTGTACGCCGAGGGCTCCGTCAATGGCTTCATCAGCACTTTGGGGTGAGTGAGCCCCGTCCCGGCACCGCGGGTTTGCTCCTGGGGGAAACGGGGAAGGGAAGGTGGAGCTGGGTGGGAAGAAGGGATTGAAACCCCTTTACAGGTGTTGGGCGTGGGGAGGACGGGGTACGGAATCCCCTTTGCCTTTGTTGGTTGCAGCTGGGGCGTGATTTGGCCCTGCAACCCACAGCAGCTGTGGACAGAAGCGATTTTCCCATCTTTAGAGGGTTAAGGTGGGCTCAGAAGGCAGGAGGGTCCGCGGGGCTGCACACAGCACTGACCAGGATGGTTTGCTGGGGGTGGCAGCAGGAGGGCTCCCTACCTGGCCCTGTGTGGCTGCAGGCTGCTGTCCCGATGGCCTTCGCTGCCCACCTCGAGGGCTGGAGCAGCGGGGGGAGCAGGCTGTGGGCAGCTCCCTGTTGTCTCCTTGCAGCCCCCAGGCACAACAGAACAGGAGGGAATCTTGCAGCCCGACCTCAGGGACCTGTCCCTTGTCCCCGCTGCTTTCATGCTAAAATAACACTGGGTCAAAACCCCTGGGCTGCACATAGCAGGGAGCCAAAGCTCTCCTGCATCCCTGAGCACCAAGCCTGATGCTGCTCCTAGTACGTGGGTCTGTGCCAGTACTTGCCCCATGGTACATGTAGGAGAGGCTGAGATCAGGCAGGAATGCGGACTTGGATGGGATTCCTGGGGCAGGAGCTGCCCGGCTCTATAATCTGTGCTGAATGCACTTGCTCCCACATGCCTGTGTAGAACTGGAGACGTACATACGTCGCCTACACGTGTACACACACCCACTGCGGGGCACACGC
Organism: Excalfactoria chinensis; assembly: GCF_039878825.1. Lineage (NCBI taxonomy): Eukaryota > Metazoa > Chordata > Aves > Galliformes > Phasianidae > Excalfactoria > Excalfactoria chinensis. The sequence goes on along the minus strand of NC_092847.1, from coordinate 3,729,922 downwards.
AGCCTCTCGGATGTTGCCCACATGGAGCCATGCCTGGCCGGCAGCAGGAGGCTGCCCAGAGCTGTGCTGGTGGGCGCAGGTACAAAACCCCACGTGTGCAGCTGTGCACGGTGCTGACGTCGGGTCCTGCGTGCGTGGGATGCAGCCTTGTTGTGCTCAGCCCTCACCCTGGGCTCCCACTGGGAGGGGTCTCCGTGGTGGGGTCTGTGCACTCAGCACCTTCCCATCCTTCCCATTGTAGGTGGAGGAGCTCCAGCAGAGCCAGCCCGGTTATTAGCCCACGCAGCATGTCCCAATGGCTTGCAAGGAGCCAAACAAAGAGATGTTCAGATACTTTCAGGCTCCAACCCCTTTGTGGCTCTGGCTCCCTTTTCTGCAGGATGCTTCTCTGGTCCCACTTACACACACTTGGAAGGCAGGCTGTGCTTATGGGCCCCACTGTGGCTTTTGCTGGGCCTGCTTTTCCCAGGGCTGTTTTCTCTGGGTTATTTCCTACCCTGTTTTCCTGTATGCCCCACGACCTGGGAGACCCAACCGCACCTTAAATCACTCCTGTGATAAGGGACTGGGTGACTCACTGAGAGTGCTTCTCCCCAGCCCTGCTGCTGCCTGTTTGGGACCTTATTTGGTTTATTTGCAAGGCAAATAGCTCTGCCAGCCCCAGCTGGGTGCTGCGTGCCCAGCTGAGCATCCTGCCGGAAGGGCTCCCTCCATCTTTCCTCCCCTATGGCACAGGTTTTGGTCTCGGGGGTGTTGTGGGATCATTATGGAATGATATTGAGAGTTTCCAGGTGCCCTGTTAGGGCATGCACCCAGTGTTCTGCTGCTTCTGGCTTCCCTGTGCCAGCATCCTGGTGGGGAGGTGAGCTCTTCCCAAGAGTGTTTCTGTAATCCTGGACGATGTGGGTCTAAATGGCACCTAAATACAAACCCAGTGGTGCTTGCAGGTTTTGCTGCAGGATGAGCGGGCTTGTGTTTAACTTGTATTAAACCAGGCTGCTTATCAACACTACAACTGAAGTGGTCTCTTTTCTCCATGCATCTGGGGGACTTGCTGGAGGGGTTGGGGCAGGAGGAGCCCTGCAGCCCCCTGGGCTGACCTCCCCCTCTGCTCCCAGCCCCAGTCCCAGTGGGGGCACAAAGCAGTGCTGTGGTGGGGTGCTCTGTGAGCATCATCTACACCAAGCAAACCAGTGCCAGGCAGGGAGGAGGGCTGGGAGCTCTTGCTTTGGTTCCTGCTCCATTGGTGCATGCGGTGATGCCGTGTGCCCTGGGAAAACCACAGCCAGAGGTGTCCCCATCTCGGCTTGTGCCTCTGCTGGGCCAGCATCGAATAGCAGGAGCCAGCCAGGAGCAGTGAGATGCTGCTCGGGGTTGAGCTGCCCTGTCCCCGCCATCCAGGGAGCCCAGGGACTGGCACTGGGGGCTGGCAGAGGTGGCAAACCCACCTGTATGGCAGTTGGCTGTTTAGCATGAAATAACACCTTTGGTGGCTGTAATTGTGATTGCAGGTGGATGTACAGGGTGGAGCGGCTGAGGGAAACACAGCTGGTGAAAGGGCAACTGCAGCCACACTGGGTCAGGACGTGGGGAGGAGACACCAGGCTGACAGCAGCATCCTCGTGGTGCTGGGACAGCGGGGGCAAGGCTGCATTTTTGTGGCTCATTTGCTTTATTTTTGCTCCATTTGCCCTGCCAGGGCAGCCGCCCCGTGGGCACCCTGCCCATCCTGAGCCTGAGGGGTTGACCCAGCCCCGTGCCTGCTGGCAAGTTCTGCTGTCCTCCTCCTCTCCTCCTGGACAGCCCCAGCTGGCCGCTGTCCCCGGGGGGATCAGGGGTGTCCGGCGGCCGTAGATTGCAGTGCTGGAAGAGCTGCTTCCCCTGACCTCCGGCGAAGGCTCTGCCTGACGCTGGCTGGTGGCCAGGGAATCACTTTGTGCTCGGTTTGGAAGCACGCAGAAAGCCCCGCTGGAACTGCTGCAGGGCTTAAAGCTAACCAGATGCTCACATGCGCTGCGGGCAGCAGCATGCGGGGCTGCGGGATCACACCGCAGGGCGCTTCGAAGCGGCAAAGCATGAGCAGTGCCCTCAGCCTGCAGTGTCTTCCTCCAGCTGATCAGACACCCATGGCAGTCTCTCATTAGCACCTGGGAAATGAAAGCCAGCAGCCCCGCTGCCCTGATAGCAGAGGGAGCTCTGCCTGGTGTTGGGGGAAGCGCGTCCCGGCCCCAGCAGCAACCCAGGTGACTCATGTCCATCGTGTCAGGATCCTTTCAGCTTTAATTCTCAACTGAATAATGCTAGTCCGGAGGATCACGTAAAGAAAAATAATACTTTGCATTCCTGCAGAGCGTGTAATTGGAGCATTAAAGACAGGGAAACTGCTCGGAGGTCATTAACTAATTAAGACTTGCAGCTTGGCAGGTCGCTGTCTGCAGCGCTGCGTGGCACAGCGGTGGCACTGGGTGCAGAAACTGCAGGTGATGGAGCTGGCACCTAAAGGAGGCTCCTGTGCTGCAAATGGGCTGTGTGGGTCAGATGCTTCCTTGGAGACCGTTAGTCACGGTGGAGAACTTCCACACTGAATTCTTTTTAAAGAGCAGAAACGAAGGCACCCTTCTGCTCCTCTGGGGTGGTGGAATTGAATTGGGCACTCTCTGAGGGCCGGTGCTGCGCTATGTAGCTCTCATTTGACTCAGGCAACATGTGTGCCAGGCAGCACTGCAGGGTAATAGAAACCAAAAGAGCCTCCAGTTGGCATCAGGCTGGGCTGAGGCTTTGCATATCTTCTGCACACACACAGTGAAGCCCCTGCTCTCCTCCCTGCTGTGATTTGTCCCCTCTTTACCTCCCTTCTTGCTGTCCCAAGTGCCCACAGGAGCATGGGGGCAGTCCCAGCTCCTTTCCAGCTGTTGTGGAAGCTCTGAGCCTGGTGAGGAGCCCAGCACCCAACCACAAGTGTGAGCCAAGCCCTGCCTGGCAAAACATCCAATGTCTGTTTATCAAAACCCCATGAGTTTTGGTTGTCCAAAATCTGGATCTTTGCTCACAGTTATTGAGCTGCTGCTGCTACCAAAGATTGATTTTCTTTCTTCACTTGAAAGCTAAAGTGAATCTCCCCCGAGCCCCAGGAGCTGCAGCTTCAGCAAACCTCTCTCCTGGCAGCACCACGATGCCTGGTGCCGCAGCACAAGGCCTGGCTGCATTTTGGGGTCCTGATAGAGGGTGAAAGCAGAGGTCCCGCTGTGCCGTTGTCTGTGCGTTGGGATGTTGGCTGCTGCTCCAGCCCCACTGCCAAGGACGCAGCAGCACCAGGGTCCCTGGGGTCCCAATCCATCAGCGCCGAGGCCAAATTCCATTCTGCCGAGTGATGGAGAGGAATTTTCCCCTCCTCCAGAGAGCAGCTGGAGCTGCAAGTAGGATCTCTCTTGTTGCAAGCCCTCTGCAGTACGACATGCCGGGCTCTGTTTGTCAGCTGCATGAATCCCCAGGGCAGTGCATTGCTCTATGCACACTGCACCTGTCCTGTCCCCAGCTCTGCGTCCCCCCCCTGGGTTGCGTATTTGCTGCATTCCTGCACCCACCTCCCAGCAGCCCAGACTCAGGTGGGGACACGCTCCTCACTTCCTTGCCTGGGGCTCAGCGCGGTTTCTCTCCTTGCATCACTTCCCAGAGGTTGGCAGAAAGCAGGCGAGCGGGTCCAGCCTGTCCCACTGCTGCAGTGTGTTCCCTTGAAAGCCTCAAAGTCCCGCAGAACCAGGTGCCTGCCAGCCCTCGGGGCTCTGGGGCCAAGCAGAGGGATGCCTGGTGTCTGCAGCAGTTTACACCCTGTGCATCCGTAGGGGTAGCTCCCAGCTGGGGAAGGAGAACCATTATGTGAAAGCTGGTTTCCAGACTGAAGGCAGCAGAGGGCAACATCCCCATCCCTGGTCTGGGCAGCAGCCTGCCTGTTCACAGTGCCCATCGCCCCAAGGCAGAAAACAGGAGATGTGGGTTTTGATGTTTTGGAGCAGGTGCCAATGGTGTGTTTGCTGCTTTGCTTGCTCAAACCTTGCTGCTGTCTCTTACCAAGCTCTGCTCCTGCTCTGTCCCGCAGGCTGGTGGATGACCGGTGCGTGGTGGAGCCGGCAGCTGGCGACCTGGACAACCCTCCCAAGAAGTTTCGAGGTGAGATGGGACCAGGCTGGGGCAGCCCTGTCACTGCTTGGGGACAACTGAGCATCCATGCCAGGGATGGGGACCACAACCCCAGCTCACCAAGGCTGGGAGGTGCTGCTTGCAAAGGACTTCAGAAAGGGCCCAGGAGAGAAAAGAGAGAGTTGCAGTTGCAACAGGCAAATCTGTTCTCACCTGGCACTAATTACATCTGCTGTGCTTGGCTGCACCTCTGAGTGAGCCAGGGGATTAAGCTGCTCTTTTACCAGGCATGCAGAGATGGTAAATCCCTCCCCATCCTCAGTGGTCACGTTTTGGGCTGTGCTCTCTGCCTCCCCAGCTTTGCAAGCCCTGGGGCTGAGCGGTGAGCCAGTGTGACCCTGAGGTTCTGCAGGGAGAAACTGCTGCACCAAGTGCTGCATCTACCTGGGAAATGCTGGGAAATGGGAAGGCAGTGGTCACGCTGCTGGATGTGGGGTTTGGTTGATGGCAGCCTTTCCTTTTACACCAGGTACCGTAATTTCAGACCCCCCTTTTTTAGGAAATGAAGCTCTTTAAATATTGGTCACCCCCCCTGCATCCTGCCCCAGCCCCTTCCACGGTGCAGCCTTACCTTCCTATGGTACAGCTTTACCTTCCTATGGCGGAGCACCCTGCTGGTGTTGTCCCCTCTGCTGAGCAGTGACCTCGCTGTCTGTAGGACCACTTGTCCCTCCTTTGTGCATGGTGTTGGCTACCAGGACATCTGCCAGCCCCACAGCCCTGACACACCCCACAGCCTCTCTGTTCCTGATGGACTTTCACCTGGGAACAGCTGGGAGCCACGGCAAACCCCCAACCCTTCCCCTGGTCTCAGCAGCCACAGCGTCTCCCTTCCTGGATATGGGTGGGTGCTGAATCTCTTTTCCAGACTCAGGTCTGCTCTGGGTTCAGCCCTGCTCCATGCAAACCCTATCAGGATATCCAGCTGCTTGTTTTAATGGCCGGAAAGTGAGCAGTTTGCCTTCTCAAAAGCTATCACTGCGAGGGAAGTAAAAACAACAGGCTGGTGCTGTTTCCCTGCTGCAGCAGCAAGAGGCTTAAGAGGGTTGTAATGGGCTGTTGCCATCCCCATATCCTGCAGCCAGACCCTGCCCTTCCCTGCTCAGCTCCCATGCTATTCAATGTGTTTGGAGCATGGTGAAGGGAATGGCACCTTTCTCCTACAGACCTATGTGGGTTTTGGAGATGCCCAAGCCCATCGAGGACCTTTCATTGTTGTTTTCTTCCCCTTAACCCTTCCCCAGCTCTGCATTCTGGCACATCAGGAAGAAGCGAATAGGATGCCTCAGTCCTGCACTCAGCAGGATTTAAGCCCACCATCCATCTTGAAAAGCTCCTTGGTGCTCAGAGCCAGGGTCCCAAAACTCCAGATTCCAACAAGAATTTCTTTGGAGCTTTCCCCTGTGCTTCAGTTTCCTTCCTTGCAACACATTGCCATGGGACAGGGAGGTCGAGCAGCTCTTGCAGGCAGAGAGTGCGTGCAGCCAGGGGTTTGATTTGCAACTATCTCTTAACAGCTATGTTAGATCTCTTCCCTCCCTGCTCAGTTTCTCTTTTGCACCGGGTCCTTTTGCAACCTAATTAGCAACTTAATGAAAACAGCTCCAGGTAGCCCCGTGGTGCTGCTGGGAGGCAGTGGGAGAATTCAGCCAGGCATTGCAGCAGCTGTGTTGAGTCCCCGATTAGAAGCCCAGCATCACAAAGCCTCCTTGGCACAGGACATGCCATTAGCAAATAGACCTGTAAAACGAAATGTGAAACTTGGCCTCTCACCAGCATCCCGAGCCGGTGAGAACTGTGCTCTGGGCTTGTTTGTTCGTCACTCCCAGGTAAATAAATACGTGCTTGCCAGGGAGCGGGGCCAGAGATGGAAGTGATTTTTCCTTCTGTGTCTGAAGTTTCTGCGCTGCTATTTCAGGCGTGATTCGGGTGACCCTTTCTGAGGGTCCCTTCCTGCCCACATCCCCACGCAGCTTCTGACCCGGAGCCAAATCAGGGCTCACAGTGCAGCTGCAGTCTCCTGGTTTCCAGAGAGCTGCTCTGTGCTTTGATTCACAAAGTCTGGTTCTGGGCTTCTGTCCTGACCGCAGCACGGTGGGGAAAGGCATTCAGACTGGAGCGGTACTGAGGTTCCATCTACACAAACCCAAACCCTTACTGTCTGCATCACCCAGATGTCTCTTTTAGGGCAGGCGTGCAGCTGCTTGCAGCACTGATTTGTGAAGTGCTTGCTTGGAGCTTCCAGCACTGCCCACTGAGCTGTGAGCAGTCACAGGAGAGCAGCAGCGTGTCGTGGAGCTGCTGTGTCCACTGTGGGGACAGCATCCTGCAGGGACGTGAGACCTCAGTGCTGTGGGACTGCCTGCTCCTATCCCAGTCCTGCAGCCCGCTCTCCCTCCCAGCAGGATCTGCTCCTTGTGCAGCCCAGCTGTGCCTCATCAATACATTTTCTCCCCATGAAGCTTTCCTTCCCGAATTACAAGGCTGTTTCCGATGGGAACGTTTCTATTGCTGCTCCAGGAAGTGGAGTCACTGCTGGACTCCTCTTTTCTCTGATCTGCAGCTCGTGTGCTGACAGCGGGCAGTGTGACCCTCTGCCAGCCTGCATTCTTGCTGGGGGAATGGAGAGTGCTGTGGGGATGGGAGCAGTGCCCGGAGCAGTGCTGCTCCTTTCTGGGTGACACCGGTCCCATGCAGGACCCTGTGAGGCTGCTGCAGCTGATGCTCGCCTTCATCTCCTTCCAGATTGCCTCTTCAAAGTGTGCCCCATGAATCGCTACTCTGCCCAGAAGCAGTACTGGAAGGCCAAGCAGACCAAGCAGGACAAGGACAAGATCGCAGACGTGGTGCTGCTGCAGAAGCTCCAGGTGAGCGGAGCTCGTAGCTGCCAGCACTGGGAACCACTTGTGAGCAGTCCCTGGGCAGAGGTTGGACTCCAAAGCTCTCACTGTGCAAACCCTCCGGTGTTTTGCTTCCTGGAAAACAGCTGCACGGCCAAGACCGTCTGGGTTCTGCTGTATCTGGGTGTCCTTCTGCTGTCCCACTGCCCTTTTCTTGCTGTGGATCTTTGTCCCGGGACTGAGCTGTGGGGAGGAGGAGAGGTTGGGCTGAGCGATGGCATCTGTCTGTCCATGCCCAGCACGGGGGAGCTGCTACAAGCAGGACCTGCTCCAAAGGGCTGGGGGAGCGAAAGGCTCCTGTTGACTTCCATAAGATTTGGAAAAGGCCCATTTTAAACATTGCATAATCTCCTCAGACAGCTGGCGAGGCCCTGAGGATGATTCATAGAAGTGAAGCTCAGGCAGGATTCATTAAATCATCTCGTTGGGCTCCGAGCTTGGCCCCACTGCTCCCCAGTTTTGCCTTTGTTGAGTGAGGGCTGAGGCAGCGTCCAGCTAAGGCTGGATGTACCAGGTTAGGATTGGCGCTGCTGTGACCATGCACAGAGTGGTCCTGGGGGACAGAAGGAGGCGTCCCTGGCACTTCCTATAGCTTGGGGTGCAGGTGGTCCCCTGGGGCTCACTCAAGGGGCAGGAGGATCTGACCACGCTGAGCTCTTCTCCTTTTGGCATTCAGCATGCAGCCCAGATGGAGCAGAAACAGAACGAGACGGAGAACAAGAAGGTGCATGGGGACGTGGTGAAATACGGCAGCGTCATCCAGGTATGGGCAGCGCTGGGTTGTGCTGGTCAGTGGTTTGGTGGGAAAGCACTCAGAGCCAGCAATGGCAAGTTGGGCAGCTGCTGGGAAGGAGCTCCCCATGTCCCTGCTGGAGGAGCAGCCCTGGGGCCTCACCCTGCTGTTTGCTTCCTCAGCTCCTGCACATGAAGAGCAACAAATACCTGACGGTGAACAAGCGGCTGCCGGCCCTGCTGGAGAAGAACGCCATGCGGGTGACGCTGGATGCCACCGGCAATGAGGGCTCCTGGCTCTTCATCCAGCCCTTCTGGAAGCTGAGGAGCAATGGAGATAATGTGAGCGTGGGGCCGGGAGTTCCCCCAAAGCTTTTGCTGTTGGCTCCCCTGCCCACCGGGTGCCCATCTCATTCTCTGTGCCCTGCTCCCCTTTTGCTCCCCAGGTAGTTGTGGGAGACAAAGTCATCCTGAACCCCGTGAATGCCGGGCAGCCGCTGCACGCCAGCAACTACGAGCTGGCTGATAATGCGGGCTGCAAGGAGGTACGGGGCTGCCTGCAAAGGGCCTGGCTTGGAGGGCTGGCCTGCTTTTCCCTTTTCCCTTTTCTTCTTTCTTTTTCATTTCCCTCTCTGGGATCGTGACCTCATTCTGTTGCTCCTTAGGTGAACTCGGTCAATTGTAACACCAGCTGGAAAATCAACCTCTTCATGCAGTTCCGTGACCACATGGAGGAAGTGCTGAAGGGGGTGAGGAAGAAGGGTTGGCCACCAGCCATGGGGACACTGTAGGGTCAGGGGACCCCACGCTGGTCCCTCGTCAGGCATGTGAATAGCTGCTTGGCTATGCAAGGGCAGGATGCCTCGAGGATCTTGATTTGTAGGAGAATTCATCACTTGGAGCACCTCACAGGGTGCTGGAATTGGGGATTTTAGTACCCAGGTATCCCAGATGGCATCAGGTTCCCCTCTGCCTCCTTGAATTAAGCTTAACCTATGACAGTTGTCTCTTGAGCACAATGTGAGGCTCACACAGTGCCAGCAGTGTTCCAGCCATGGGGATGGCTTTCAGCTGTTAAGCCATGCAGCAGGGCTGGCTGCTGCCTGGGAAAGGAATTTTCCCTGCAGAGCTATTGTTCAGGTCTGAGGTCCTCCAGGAAGCAGCTGGATGGATATTGATTGTGAGGACCTTGCAGATCCCCATCCCCAGGCGCCCGCTTTATCCCTAACTTCCTCTGCATCCTCCTGCTGGGGCATGAATGCCACGATTGCATTGGTGAGCAGAGCCTCTGCCTGCTCCAGAGATGCAAAGTGGAGATGTGCACCCCCAGGGAGTAGGAACAGAGAGAAGCAAGCAAACAGAGTGATGGCACTGCAGGGTAAGGGTACCCTGTGTCCCCACCGCTCCGTGCATTGCAAGGTGCCTTCCCTTGGTTCAGAGGGTACAGGATGGGTAGGACTGCAAGAGCTGGCAGTGCCCTGCAGTGCTGATGGTCCCATTGTGCTGCAGGAGCTGCACCATGCTCTGGGTTACGTGTGGGTGATCCCAGCCCCTTTGTAGGGCTGTGGGCTCAGAGTAGGAGCTGCAGTGGCTTGCAGGAGGTGAAGCACAGCTACAGGGCACAGAGCGAATGCTGCCTCTGTGTCCTCACTGTCACATCCCGCTGCCAGGGGGACGTGGTGAGGCTCTTCCACGCCGAGCAGGAGAAGTTCCTGACCTGTGATGAGTACAAGGGCAAGCTGCATGTCTTCCTGCGCACCACCCTGCGGCAGTCGGCCACCTCAGCCACCAGCTCCAATGCCCTCTGGGAGGTGGAGGTGAGTGGGGCTGAGGGATCCGGGGCGACTTCATAGTGCAGGCAGCCCAGGAGATGAGCATCCCTCCAGTCCCTCGGTGGTTGTCTGGTGTCTGTGCCCAAGTTTATTGACTTGTGGGTACCTTTGAGGTAGGACGGGTCTCTGTTGCTTGGGCAGCCCCATTCTGAATCCTCCTCTGCTCCTTCCAGGTGGTTCACCACGACCCGTGCCGAGGGGGGGCTGGGCACTGGAACGGCTTGTATCGCTTCAAGCACCTCGCCACAGGCAACTACCTGGCAGCAGAGGTAAGGGGGCAAGCAGAGGGGTGCAGAAACATGCCCTGCCTTGAGAGGCTGCAAAAGCACCTTAAAGAAGTGATGTCCTGTCTTGCCTTGTCCCCTTGTGCCGCAACATGGGGACATTTGCAGGACAGCACCTGGCCCTGCTCCTGTTTGCTTTTGCAGTGTTCTTCCCTCGCAGGTAGGGATGCTGACACTGAGGCCATGAACGATGTTGGGGTTTGTCCATTTGTTAGGGACTGTCCCCTTGAAAATCCCCTGCCCTGCAGTGCTACATGCACTGCCAACATCACCGCTCCCGTTGCCACCCACTGGCCCTGGCACAAAGAGCTGGGAGGTGGGGGGGTGGCCGGGGCCTTCCTCTGTTTGCTCACCCTGGGCCATGCTGTCCCGGCACAACCTTGTGAGATGGAAGCAGGAGATAACACATCCGACTGTGTTTAACTCTTCCTGACCAAGTTTTGCCCTTCTTCATCCTCTGGTCCCTTCAGCCGGGATGCTGGGGGAGACATGGGCAAAATCTGAGCCTGGAAATGCCATCTGCCAGGTGGTTTTTGCTGCCATTTAATTGGCTCAAGGTCTCCTGATAGAGAAACAAAGGGATTTCTGCCCTTAAAGAGTCTGGTTTATATGACTGTGCCAAGGGAGCAGGGCTGTGCCTGGGGGTGCCGGCTGCATCCCCTGCCAAAGGCGTTTCAGCACGGCGAAAGATGACCAAAGGCAGCCAGCCAGGGCACCGTCTGCTTCTGAAATGGCTGCTGAACTGGGGTGCTTCCAACCAAAAGGCATGCACGTGGCATCTGAGCAGGCCAAAGATCTCCTCTCAGGCTGCTGCTGCTGCCTGGCTTGCATTGCTCAGCGAGACCCCAGCCTGGGGCCTTGAGGGAGTACCGGTGGGAGCTCATCCTGCTGCAGTGCAGAGCCCCAGCTCTGAACCAGGGCTCAGCCTCTCCCTCTCCTCTCTTGCGGGGCCAGAGCTCTCTGCACTGGGGATGGGTCCTGTCCTCCAGCCCCATCTGGGCAGGTTTCCTCTCTGCACCGTGATGAAGCAAGGCAGGAACGGAGCCTACACCCCACACTCGGGGCTTTGGAGGGGCCGAGGGGGTGGGCTGAGAGCTGTCTTTCATCTCCCTCTTTAACTTTTCAGGAAAACCCAAGTTATAAAGGAGACGTGGCTGAGCCCAAAGCAGCGCCCACGGTGAGCTGTGAGCAGCCTCGCTAGCAGAAATGATGCTGCCGCTGCCTGAAACCACGCTGCCTCTTAGATACTGCCTGAAAACAGGGAAATGCTCCAAAAGAGCCTGTGCCGTGCTGCCGGGTCCTGCTTAGTGGCTGCCCCACCTCAGGGCCGCCCAGCAGGGCACCTCGCATCCCGCACCATAGAGCAGCATCCATCCCTATGTCCTGCTTGCGAGGGGACCCCACCCCATCTGTTGGAGGGGTCCCGGTGCATGTTGGATCACCAGGCCACGGGGGTGTGCAAACGAAGTGCTGGTAGAAGAGCGATTTGGTCTTGCAGGGGGTTTTTCTCATTGCCCTTAGTGAGGTTTGGAGAAGAGGTGGCCTCGCACCGTGCTTGTGCTCTTGCAGCCCCTCCTTCGTCTCTGCACTGCGAGGCTCAGCCCGGCATCCAAGCAAAAGCTTCTGCTCTGAGCATTGCTGCTGCGTGTCTTCCGATGCCATGTGTGCAGGGAGGCCGGGCTCAGTGGGGTGGTTACCCGGGCTCAGGGCCACTTTCCCCATTGCAGGGGGGGAGCAGCCGCTCCAGCCGCAGGAACACGGGGGAGAAGATCAAGTACCGGCTGGTGGCCGTGCCTCATGGGAATGACATCGCCTCCCTCTTCGAGCTGGACCCCACCACGCTGCAGAAGACAGATTCCTTCGTCCCACGGTACGTCAGCATGTGCCAGCGTGGAGGGGTTGGAATAAAGAGGGAGGGTTAATTGTGTGCTGTGCTGGAGCCCGGTCTGCTCCTGGAGGGGCTTTGCTGGGTGGGCTCACCGAGGCACGGTGCCGTTCACAGGAACTCTTATGTGAGGCTTCGCCACCTCTGCACCAACACCTGGATACAGAGCACCAACGTGCCCATTGACATTGATGAGGAGAGACCCATCCGCCTCATGGTGAGGCCCTGCGCCCTCCTTCCATGCATAGATTTATCCCCTTCCCTCCTGGCTTTACCCAGTGACTTCCCTGGCTTCCCAGGGTGCAGCCTCCCCCAGCACCCAGAACCCATCCTGCTGCTTCCAGGAGGAACAAACTGTGTCCCTGATGTCATCTGGGTGGGTGGCAGCTGGTGGGCTGACACTGGGCACAGCCCTACCTGTGTGACACCACTTCTGTGTTCCTTCCCAGCTGGGCACGTGTCCCACCAAAGAAGACAAAGAAGCTTTTGCCATCGTCTCCGTGCCTGTGTCTGAGATCCGGGACCTGGACTTTGCCAACGATGCCAGCTCGATGCTGGCCAACGTGGTGGAGAAGATGAACGAAGGTTTTCTTAGCCAGAACGACCGGAGGTAACAAAAAAAACCCCAATAAAATAAAAGTCGTTTTCCTGTGGAAGTGAGGCCATACTGGGGTCTTCCAGCATCGCTGTGGGACGGGGCCCCTGGCTGGGTCTTGGTGCCAGTGCTGCGTTTGCTTTCCTGCCTGCAACCCAAATCCACGCCTGCTTCTCCCCAGGGGTCTGGCGAGGAAATCAGATAACGCTGCAGACCCGCTGCGGCCCCTCCTTGGCTGCTAGAAAAATAAGCGAGGGGCTGTGAGATGGCCCCGTGATAGGGGCAGCCCGCTTAGTCACCCTGTTATTTTTAGGTGGGTGGGTTCTTGGCGTTTCCTGCGCAAACAGGGATACTCTGTGGGACGGAGTGAGCTGCTGCTGCTCTGCCAGCCCACGGCTTTGCAGTGCTTGCTGTGGTTGTGACTCAAGGGGCAGAAGGCTTACAAACAGAACTCCAGCTCCGTGAATCACGAGCAGAAGGCTGTGCTGTTTGGCCTGGCACCTGACTCACAGCAATAATTTCCTTAGGAAGCACAGGGGCTGCAGAATCTCACGGCTGAGGGCAGCTGCTGGCCACTAGCAGCCAGGAAGGATCAACCAGCAGCGTCCTGAGCCCTGAACCTTTTGGCCCTACACAATGTGCCAGCAGCATTGTGGGGAGCTGAGGGTGGGTGGGGTGTGTAAATGGCCCCCCTGACTGGAGGGTCCCACCGCCACGCTGTGCCCCCTTGCAGGTTTGTGATCCAGCTGCTGGAGGACTTGGTGTTCTTCGTCAGCGATGTCCCAAACAACGGCCAGAACGTGCTGGACATTGTGGTGACCAAACCCAACCGGGAGAGGCAGAAGCTCATGCGGGAGCAGAACATCCTGAAGCAGGTGAGGAGCCCTGGGGCTGTGCACACCCAAGCAAGGCTGAGGTTCTCAGGTGTTCCCTGCCTGGCCTTGGAACGTGATGGAGGACGGGTCTCCAAAAAAGCCCACTGAGGAAGTGGCACTGGTCTCCAGTTCACACCCTTGTGTTGTACCAGACCCTCTTGGGAAGTCAGTGGGAAGGCAGGGGAGGCATGCAGCACTTATCTCTGATTTTGGACAGATCTTTGGGATCCTGAAAGCCCCCTTCAAGGACAAAGGAGGGGAGGGGCCCTTGGTGCGGCTGGAGGAGCTGTCGGACCAGAAGAATGCTCCCTACCAGTACATGTTCCGGCTGTGCTACCGCGTGCTCCGGCACTCCCAGGAGGACTATCGCAAGAACCAGGTGGGTTGGGGCTAACAGGAAGAGCCCCATCCCACCTATGTGTTGCACAGCTCCAGGAGGCTGAGGAGGTCTTGGCTGGGGGGTTGAGGGCATGAACAGACCCTGATGTGCAGCCTTGTGTGCTCATCACTCCAGGAGCACATAGCCAAGCAGTTCGGCATGATGCAGTCCCAGATCGGCTACGACATCCTGGCTGAGGACACCATCACAGCCCTGCTGCACAACAACCGCAAGCTGCTGGAGAAGCACATCACCAAGACCGAGGTGGAGACCTTCGTCAGCCTGGTGCGCAAGAACCGTGAGCCACGGTGCGTGTCCTGCACCCCAGCCCAGAGGGCTTTGTGCAGCATGGCGGTGGGGTGTGCTGGAGCAGGCTGGAAGGAGGGCCAGTGGACCCCCCTTTCACAGCGAGCTGTCCATGACCCGCTCTCGTTCTCAGGTTTTTGGACTACCTCTCAGACCTGTGCGTGTCCAACCACATCGCCATCCCCGTCACCCAGGAGCTGATCTGCAAGTGTGTGCTGGACCCAAAGAACAGCGACATCCTCATCAAAACAGAGTGAGTAGCTCAGCAGAGATGTTTCCATGGCTGAGGCTCAGCGCCTGTCCCTGCCTGCTTCCAGCTGTCACAGTGTCCCCATAAATCCCATAATGCCCCCATCACCCCTCACGGTGCTGCATCCATAGAAGCACCTCCAAGTTTACTCCTTTCCCACCGCAGGCTGAGGCCGGTGAAGGAGATGTCCCAGACCCACGAGTACCTGAGCATCGAGTACTCAGAGGAGGAGGTCTGGCTCACCTGGACGGATAAAAACAACGACCACCATGAGAAAAGCATCCGGCAGCTGGCGCAGGAGGCCCGGGCTGGCAATGCCCATGATGAGAACGTCCTCAGCTACTACAGGTGGCAATCCCACGGTGTCTTCTGCCCAGACAGGGTGAGGACATGAGGGTTGCATGGCCTCACCCTCTCTCCCTCGTCCCCATGCAGGTACCAGCTGAAGCTCTTTGCCCGCATGTGTCTGGACCGCCAGTACTTGGCCATCAAGGAGATCTCCCAGCAGCTCGGCGTGGACCTGATCTTCCTCTGCATGGCGGATGAAATGCTGCCCTTCGATCTCCGAGCGTCCTTCTGCCACCTCATGCTGCACGTGCACGTGGACAGGGACCCTCAGGAGCTGGTGATGCCCGTGAAGTTTGCACGGCTCTGGACTGAGATCCCCACCGCCATCACTATCAAAGAGTGAGACACGCCGGGTCTCGCTGCAGCTTTGAGGGATATGGGATGGCAGGTGCCATCCTCTGTAGGGACTGGATAGGCTCCAGCAGGGACCGGGAGGGGGGCACCTGCCCGGCCGCTCGCTTCCCTGTGCTCACCCTGCTGTCTCCCCACGCAGCTACGACTCCAACCTCAACGCCTCGCGGGATGACAAGAAAAACAAGTTTGCCAGCACCATGGAATTTGTGGAGGACTACCTCAACAACGTGGTGAGCGAGGCGGTGCCCTTCGCCAACGAGGAGAAGAACAAGCTCACCTTCGAGGTGCGGGAGCTGCTGGTGTCACAGCATGCTGTGGGATGTGGCCGTGGTGGCCGTCGGCCTCATCCAGACCTTGTGGCTGCCTCTGTGGCATCCCGTGTTTGTTCCTCCTGCTCGTACCTGAGCGCAGCAAGGTCTGGAGCTGCTTTGTCCTTCCCCAGGTCGTCAGCCTTGCCCACAACCTCATCTACTTTGGCTTCTACAGCTTCAGTGAGCTGCTGCGCCTGACGCGCACGCTGCTGGGCATCATCGACTGCGTGCAAAACCCACAGCTGATGATGCAGGCGGTCTACAGTGATGAGGTGACGGGTGAGTCCCTGCTCCAGAGGCAGGCACGGTCCCAGGGTTTCTGCCCAGTGCTATCCAGTTTGGGCTGCAGGAAAACAAGCCACACATTTGATCACATGGAAACTTGGGCTGGGGCTGAGCTGAGTCCTTGTCACCCATTGGCAAGTCCTGTCAAGCCCTTGGCCATGGCAGAGAAATCCTTTCTGCTCATTCTCTGGTTAACACCCATAGTATTTTCGAGTCTAAGTGGGTCTTTCTGTTGGTCCTCTCCTGCCTCCCTTCCCTTCTTCCTTAACCCTGCAGGGAAGAATGTGAGGAGGTCAATCCAGGGTGTTGGACAGATGATGTCCACGATGGTGCTGAGCAGGAAACAGTCTATCTTCAGCCCTCCAAGCCTCAGTGCTGGCTCTGCCCCAGAGCCTGTGGACAGAGGGAGGAGCGTCGAAAATGAGAACATCGTGGTGATGGAAACCAAGCTGAAGATCCTGGAGATCTTGCAGGTGGGAGGAGAGGCATCATGAAGTTGCAAGGGGGTCAGGGAGATGTGGTTTTCTGATGCAGAGAAGCAGATGACGTGATGAGAGGACTCACTTTTGCTTTCTTCCCTCTCTGCTGCTGCCAGTTCATCCTGAATGTGCGGCTGGACTACAGGATTTCCTACCTGCTTTCCGTCTTCAAGAAAGAGTTTGTGGAAGTCTACCCCATGCAGGACAGCGCGGCTGACGGGACAGCTCCAGCCTTTGACTCCACAAGTAACTCTTCCCTTTGCTCTTGGCACACTCAGGGATATGGAGGGGAAAGCTCCAGCAGCTCTCCATCCTCTGGCAGGGAGTTTGGGGGATTGGAGTTTGTGCAGGGTGGATGAGGGGTCTCATGTCCATCATGGGTGCTTGGACTGTGGGCTGCAGGGAGCTGGGCTGGTTCCTGCAGTGTTTCTTCCAGTGCACAGGGATCGTGTTGGTCTTCCCATTTATCTCCCTTTTCTCTCCCTTCAGCTGCAGCAATGAACTTGGACCGCATTGGCGAGCACGCGGAGGCCATGTTTGGTGTGGGGTGAGTCCCTGCCCCTGGTGCACAGTTAGCCTGGCTGGAGGGCTCTTCCCTCTCCTTCCCGTACTTGCTGCTGGGGCTGAGAGCTGCAGGTGATGAGGAAGATGAAGCTCTGAAGGCCCATGCAGCTGTCCCATCTGCCCTGAGAGGTGACAGAGTGCACACCAGCTCCCACATGGCTGCTAACACAAGCACTTTTGTGCTGGCTTCAGGAAGACGAGCAGCATGCTGGAGGTGGATGACGAGGGAGGGAGGATGTTCCTGCGGGTGCTGATCCACCTGACGATGCACGACTACCCACCACTCATCTCCGGCTCCTTGCAGCTCCTCTTCAAGCACTTCAGCCAGAGGCAGGAGGTCTTGCACACCTTCAAGCAGGTAACCCTGGAGAGGCTGCATCTGATGGTCCCTTTGCTTTGGGAGGAGATCTGGGCAAGGAGGAGGGAGTTCATGGTTTGGGGCTCATGCCCCAGACCAGCAGCACAGGGAAGTCCCTGTGAATGTCACTGCAGGTTCAGCTCCTGATCTCAGCTCAGGACGTGGAGAACTACAAAGTGATCAAATCAGAGCTGGACAAACTGCGCACCATGGTGGAGAAATCGGAGCTGTGGGTGGACAAGAAAGGCAGCGTCAAAGGGGACAGCAATGTGGATGGGAACAAGAAAGAGAAGAAAGAGGTGAAAACTGTGAGCAATACCTGGAACCAGCGTGGGAGAGGAGCTGGGGTCAGACCTCTCGATGGAGCATGCACAGTGCTGGGAAGAGGAGGGCAGAGAGGGTCCTGTCACACCCCAGGCTTTGGGGAGGTGTGGTGGGACCCTGATGCCATTTCTGTCCCCTTGCAGCACACTGCTGATGAAGAGGTCATTGCTCCAGGAGAGAAGAGCAGCGAGAACTATCAGATAGTCAAGGGGGTAAGAAAGGCTACAACCTATGACAGCTTGTTCCTGCCAGCTCAGCACAAGCAGGTCCCCAGGGCTGGTGGCCATCCTGATGGGCTCCCAGGCTCAGTTCCCCTTTGGCCACTGTCCTTCTGTCCCCAGATCCTGGAGCGGCTGAATAAGATGTGTGGGGTTGGAGAGCAAGTACGCAAGAAGCAGCAGCGCCTGCTGAAGAACATGGATGCCCACAAAGTGATGCTGGATCTGCTGCAGATCCCTTATGAGAAGGTGGGGGGACAGAAGCTGGTCCTCAAAGTGCATGGGGCAAGGGGTGGGGACGTGGGGACATCCTACATGGCTGGGTCCTGTGGCTGGGCAACCTGCTCCTCTTCTCCACCTCTCACCAACCCTCTCTGCCCTTCCTCAGGGTGATGCCAAGATGATGGAGATCCTCAAGTTCACCCATCAATTCCTGCAGAAGTTTTGTGCTGGCAATCAGGAAAACCAGGCTCTGCTGCACAAACACCTCAACCTGTTCCTGACCCCGGGGGTAAGGAGAGAAGACTGAAGGACTTTGATATCACTCCTGGGGTTGAGATCAGGAGATGGGAAAGCCAGGAGAAGACACCTGGAGGAGGCAGGACCGGGACAGGAGGGGAGGCTGTTCCTCGCAGCCCCCAGCCTCACTCTCTCCCCCTTGTCCCACAGCTCCTGGAGGCTGAGACAATGCAGCACATCTTCCTCAACAACTACCAGCTCTGCTCAGAGATCAACGAGACGGTGCCGCAGCACTTCATCCACTGCGTGGCCACCCATGGCCGCCATGTGCAGTACCTGGACTTCCTGCACACCATCATCAAGGCCGAGGGCAAGTACGTCAAGAAGTGTCAGGACATGATCATGACCGAGGTGAGCATCTCTTCTCCTGCCCGTGGGTTGTAAGCACAGGGCACAGCTCCTAGGAGGAGCGTGGTTATCTTCTCCTTTGGGTAAGAGCCTTCCCAACCACGTGATTTCTCCCTGGAGATGGAAGAAATATCTCTAAGAGATGCAAGTTCTGGGAGCCCGTAACCACTTTGGGGTCCTTCAGGTTGTGTTTTTTGACTGCAGACACCCAGTTTTTCCCCACAAGTACACAAGCCTTTCGCCTCACCCTGGGTGCTCCATCTCACTGCCCCAGTGCAGAAGGTGTCATTGTGAGGTTTCACATCCTTCCCTGAAGCAGTGACTGGTGACTCTTCCCAACAGCTCACCAATGCCGGGGACGATGTGGTTGTTTTCTACAATGACAAGGCATCGCTGGCCACCCTGCTGGAGATGATGACAGCAGCCAGGGATGGGGTGGAGGAGAACAGCCCGCTGATGTACCACATCTCGTTGGTGGACCTGCTGGCTGCCTGCGCTGAGGGCAAGAATGTCTACACTGAGATCAAGTGTACATCCCTGCTGCCCTTGGAGGACGTGGTGCGGGTGGTGACCCACGAGGACTGCATCACAGAGGTATGGGCTGCCCTGGGAGGAGGGTGTCGGTGGCTTTGTTCTGTTTTCCATCCCTCTGATGATGCCTGCACCCCATTCCCACCTCCCCGGCAGGTGAAGATGGCCTATGTGAACTTTGTCAACCACTGCTATGTGGACACGGAGGTGGAGATGAAAGAGATCTACACCAGCAACCACATCTGGACTCTCTTTGAGAACTTCACCCTGGACATGGCCCAGGTGTGTGGGTTGGGCTGGGCAGGAGGGACAGCTGCATTCCATGGGGACAGCCTGGTCACCAAAGCTTCCTTGGCAAACAAGGTCCCTTCCCTGGCTCAGCAAGGTCCCAGCAGCACTGTGTGCCAGCAGTGTCCAGCTGTGCTTGCTCACCTGGTCCCGATGCCATCAGCATCTTCCCATCTCCTCACAGATGTGCAAAAAGCGAGAGAAGCGCTTGCCAGACCCCACTCTGGAGAAGTACGTGCTGACAGTGGTGCTGGACACCATCAATGCATTCTTCAGCTCTCCCTTCTCAGAGAACAGCACCTCGCTGCAGGTAACGGGGTGTTGCATAGCCGGGCCATGCATGGAGCGAGCAAAGGGCTCACGCTTTGGGAAAAGGAGTCTGAGAGCACCTTGCACTGATAAAGAGCTGCCCATTCTCTTCTTCAGACCCACCAGACCATTGTGGTGCAGCTTCTCCAGTCCACCATGAGGCTGCTGGAGTGCCCCTGGCTGCAGCAGCAGCACAAGAGCTCAGTGGAGGCCTGCATCCGAACGCTGGCGATGGTCGGTAAGGAGCTGTGCTGGAGGGATGCTCTGCTCCCTGCCTGCCAGAGGGATGCAGCTGCTCCGGCTGCTTCTGCTCCAGCAGCAGGCAAGAGCCATCATCCCTACTGCAGCCATGGCTGTCTGCTGGGAGCAGGGAGGTCTGGCTCTGGGATGTGCCTTTTTAGCTCCGCGTTGTTTGGTGTGGCTGGAGGAGGGCTGAAGCTTGGGCTTGGCTGGGGAATTCCTGGTGTGTCCTTGCTGGTGCAGGGCCCAGAAAGCAAGCTGGCGTTTGTGGCAGCTTTCCTTCGCCAGGACTTTGCCCTCAGCCTGCCTGCAGCTGCCTGACTCAGGACAAGGGTTGTCAGCACTGAGTCACCACGTGGAAAGCATTTCGTGCTGGTTAGGTGCTGGGTGGAGACACTGGCCGGAGATGTAGGATTCCCCTTTGTAATTGCAGCCTCTCTGCACTGGGCTTTTCCAACTGCAAACCAGAGGCGGTGCCTCCTCCCACCCCAGGCTGTGGGCAATGGGTGCTGCATTGGGGAGGGATGGGTGGAAGAGCCACAGCCCCCGCCTGCCTGGAGGGCTTTTCTCTTGTATTTTATTCATATCTTCTTCACTGCAAATGAAGAGCAGGTGAAGGGGTGCCCGACCTGGGGCTGTGCAATAGCTGATGTGGCAGCTGATAGCTCATGGCTGTCCCCAAACCTCTGTCCCGCAGCCAAGAGCCGTTCCATCGCGCTGCCCATGGACCTGGATGCCCACGTCAGCTCCCTGCTCAACAGCAGCTCCACCAGCACCGTGCAGAGGAACACGTCCAGCTACAAGACAGCCACGCGGACCTTCCCCCGCGTCTCCACCACCCCCAACCAGTGGGACTACAAGAACATCATAGAGAAGCTGCAGGTACAGGGCTGTGTGACAGCAGGAGGGTGTGGGCATTGCAAAGTCCCTGTCCTGCCCTTTTGTCCCCGTGGCGTGCACTGACCTAAAGGTGTGCGCTGTGGTTTGTAGGACATCATTAATGCCCTGGAGGACCGCTTGAAGCCGCTTGTGGAGGCTGAGCTGTCTGTGCTGGTGGATGTCCTCCACCGGCCTGAGCTGCTCTTCATGGAGGGCACGGAGGCGTATCAGCGATGTGAGAGCGGAGGTTTCCTGTCCAAGTGAGGATGCTTTAAAGTTGCCGTGGGGCTTTTGGAGTGGGTTGGGGACCTGCAGAGTGGAGGAGCGGTGGGAAGGTGCCCCTGGGGACCTCCTTGTCCTCTTGACTCTGTGATGGTGACTCTGCTGTGCATGGCCAGGCTGGTGCAGCACACCAAGGACCTGATGGAGACGGAGGAGAAGCTGTGCATCAAGGTGTTACGGACGCTGCAGCAGATGCTGGTGAAGAGGAACAAGTATGGTGAGAGGGTGAGCACCGCAGCCCTATGGCGTGTCCCCAGCCCCACTGCTCAGCTGGCAGCTCCCTGCCCACCACAGCTCACAGGTGCTCAGCCTTGTTCTGTTCCGGTGCTGGCACTGGGAGCCTCATGATGTTTATTTGTCTTGGCAGGGCAACCTGCTGCGGAAAATGCTCCTGAACAATTACCTGCAGAACAAGAAGTCCAGCTCCAAAGGGGAAATCGTGGATGCTGCTGGGGGAGGTGAGTGCCCTTCTCCTGCACCTTCCGCGTCTTTCTGTGCTGCTCATGCATGCTTTGGATGCCTGGTTCCAAACCGTGGTGGGATCAAACCCATGGATGGTCTCTGTGCTCCCACCTCCATGGGAGAGAGGAAGGATTGGCCTGGTAGTGAGTTATCTGTGCTCGTTCTCCTTCATCACTGCAGCATCACATCCATCTGTGCCCTCTCCTGCAGGCCAGGACCAGGACTGGTCTGCTATCGCTGCTGTCCAGTGCCGGCTGGACCGAGAAGGAGCCACCAAGCTGGTGGCTGACCTCATCATGAACACCAAGAACGAGAAGATCTTCCAGGAGAGCATCCTGCTTGCCATTCGGCTGCTGGATGGGGGCAACACCGAGATCCAGGTGCCTGCATGGGGTGGTTTACGTGTGCATTGTGAAGGTCCCAATATGGTGCAGAGCAGTCCTTGGTCCCTGGTTGGCCTCTGGGCAGCAGACTTTGCCAGCGTTTGTTTGCTCACCATCTGGGGGAGGAACTACAGACATTTCTCTGTTCCAAGTTTTCCAGCTTGGTGACTGGCTAAAGCTTTGGGCTGGAGACTGAGAGGGGCAGGTTGTTGCTGTTTCTGGAGTAATGCTGATGCCCTCTGCTGGGTATCACAAAAATGACTCAGAGTTGCAGCTCTCCGTTGATAACTTGTAGGTTATCTGGAACACTTTATCGCAGGGAAGCCAACAAATGGCATGTGCAAAAATCTGTGGGGTTCCAAGATTGCAGCTGCTGTAACTGCTGCTCGCTCTGTTCCTAGCCCTGCTGTGGGTAAAGGAGAACAGGCACAGGGCATGCTGCACCCCTGTCAATCCCAGAGACTGCAATGTCAGGGGCATGAAAAGTAAAGGATTTAGGGAGAAGAAGAGACGAGGCTGAAAACAAACCTGCCTGCT
The DNA here is from genome assembly GCF_039878825.1 of Excalfactoria chinensis. NCBI lineage: Eukaryota > Metazoa > Chordata > Aves > Galliformes > Phasianidae > Excalfactoria > Excalfactoria chinensis. The sequence goes on along the minus strand of NC_092847.1, from coordinate 3,707,668 downwards.
AGGCTATCTCAAGGTTAGGAGTGCCTCAGGATACCAAACTATAGGGGCGGGCTGGGGTGGAGACTCCAACTGCTCTGTGCTTCCTCCTCCCAGAAATCCTTTTACAACCTGATGACGAGTGACAAGAAGTCTGAGAAGTTCTTCAAAGTTTTACATGACCGGATGAAGAAGGCGCAGCAAGAGACCAAGTCGACGGTGTCTGTGAACATGAGCGACATCGGGAACAAACCTCGCGAGGACAAAGACGAGCCTGACCCTGGCACCAAAGGTATGGGGCTGTGTCCTCCCAGCAAGGCCAGTGCCTGCCTCATTGGACAGCCTGATGCTAATGGGGTTGGGTTGCCCATAGGACGAGGAGAGACCTTCATGATGCCTGGCACCCCCACCCGATACCCGCTGGCCTTAGGGTTTCGGAAGGGCCACGACACTGGGGAGCAGGGGCAGAACAATGAGATGGGGGTGACAGTCCTGATTATGGAGCCTATCCTGCGATTCCTCCAACTGCTGTGTGAGAACCACAACCGAGACCTTCAGGTTGGTGCTGGGGGCTGCTGGAGGCTGGGATGTGGGATGGATGGGTTCTGCCTCCATTGGGTCCAAACAGGCATTGCTCTGCCCACTCTGTGCCTCAGCTTCCTATGGATATAACCACCACTCCCTTTGCTTGGTATCCTGGAAGGAGCTGATCAGGGCACTCCTGTGTCCATGGGAGCAGGTGCTGCTCTTGAGGGGTCTGCACACACTGTAGGGAATGGGTGCTGGGAGGGGGGTCAGGACCTGCTTCAGGCTCATAACTGCGGGCTTTGCACAACAGAACTTCCTGCGGTGCCAAAACAACAAGACCAACTACAACCTGGTGTGTGAGACGCTGCAGTTCCTTGACATCATGTGTGGCAGCACCACGGGAGGGCTGGGGCTGCTGGGCCTCTACATCAATGAGTACAACGTGGCCCTCATCACCCAGACCCTGGAGACCTTGACTGAGTACTGCCAAGGGCCCTGCCATGAGAACCAGGTCTGTGGTGTTGCTGTGGGTCTGCATTGTGAAGCTGGGAAGGATGGCAGCAACCATAGGATGAAACATTGCGTTTCTCCCCTAGAGCTGCATCGTGACCCACGAGTCCAATGGAATTGACATCATCACAGCCCTCATTCTCAATGACATCAGCCCCCTCTGCAAGTACCGGATGGACCTGGTCCTGCAGCTGAAGGTGGGCAGAGCCTGGGCCTGGGGTGGGTGGCACATGTGTGAGCTCCCTACTTGCTGGGCTGAGCTGTGGGGTGAGGCGGGCACTGGGCATGCATCAGGTCTTACATACATGAGTTGGGACAGGGCTGGTGCATCCCCACCACGGAAGGTTTGGATGCCTTTAGCACAGGGGCATTTACAACTGACTGCGATGCGGGGGATTTGGGGTCCCGGGCAGAGCAATGCACAGCTCCTCTCATCAAGGACTTCTCCCCACCAGGACAATGCCTCCAAGCTCCTCTTGGCCCTCATGGAGAGCAGACACGACAGTGAGAACGCCGAGCGGATCCTCATCAGCCTCCGCCCGCAGGAACTGGTAAGGGCTGAGCAGGGTGGGAGGGTGAAGGACCCCCGTGAACTTGCTGCTGGACCCCTACACTTCCAGGTCCTGGTGGAGTTTCAACCCAAACCCACATTGGCTGCTGCCCTACCAGCAGCTGCACGCCGCTCTGCACCAGCATCCCTCCTGAGGAAGAAAACAGGGTGAGGAGACCAGGACAAGCTCACTCACCTTCTGCTGCCTTTCAGGTTGACGTGATTAAGAAGGCCTATCTGCAGGAGGAGGAGTGTGAAAACGCTGAGGTTTCCCCTCGGGAAGTTGGCCACAACATTTATATACTGGCACTGCAGGTATTGATGCTGCAATCTGCTGTGACCCACCAGGCTGGGCTCCCACTCACCCATCTGCACATCTTATTTATCTACATTTCCTCCAGCCAGGCTGGGAGATGTGCTTTTTGCCTTCCATGAAAACCCAGCATCGTGGCTTATTGGCCATCCCACTCCAGTGCTGCAGAGGCTGATCCATCCAATGCTAACGGCAGCTCTTGTTGTTCCCTTCCAGCTGTCCCGACACAACAAGTCTCTGCAGCAGCTCCTGAAGCCAGTGAAGCGAATCCAGGAGGAAGAGGAGGAGGGCATCTCATCCATGGTATGGAAAGTGTTCCCAGGGTGAACTGGAGAAATAGAGGTTTATAAATGCCCATGTAGCTAAATCACCAAACCCAATGGCACGTGCATCTGTTGCTCCCTGGGGAAGACTCAGCCCTAGGTGACATTCTGTGTGCTGCAGGGACGGGCTGTGCCTTGCCAGGTTCCCCTCTGCTCCCCTCCTCCTGCCCTTCCCTTCAGGAGAGGAAGGGCTGAGTCCTCTGCTGCCATTTCTTCCTGCTGTACCTCAGCTCCCGAATGAGACTCAGCAGTAATATGATTTCCCCGGGGTTTAGGGGCATTGATTTGTAATTTGTGGATTAGCAGCTTTTGGATGTAATTATTGCAGGGAATCGAATGTCTGTCACCTTAGGGAGCACTCAGACCCCTTTGGGAAGCTTTAATTCATTTGCTTTCCCCTGAAACCTCATCAGGTTCGGTACAATTTGAGGAACAATGTTGTCAGTGCAGTTAGACTTGAACCCCCCCGGCTGTCCCCGCTCTCACCCTCTCTCCTCTCCCAGCTCAGCCTCAATAACAAGCAGCTGACGCAGATGCTGAAGTCGACGGCCCCCGTCCAGGAGGAGGAGGAGGACCCGCTGGCGTACTATGAGAAGCACACGTCCCAGATTGAGGCAAGACCTGTTTGGGCTGCTAGTCCAGACAGCTGATGGATCCCACGTGTGCTCTGCCTGCCTCGTGCCCCGTTATTCTGCACCAGGAGCCTTCCCAGCCTGGTGCCCATAGGAAGCAGCTGCAAAGAGCTGGAGACAGTAGCAGAGCCCATAGGGAGCTGGGGGTGTGTGGACCCCCTGGGCCCTCCCTCCCTCTCCCCAGAGCAGGCAGTGGAACAGCCCCATCTTTGCTTGTTCCTCCCAGCATAGCCATGCAAGGATGTGTTTGCTGGGTCGAGTTGTAGCGTTAGATGAGTGGTGGTGCTATTTGGATTTGGGGAGGTACGGCTGGCTGTAGAAAAGCAGGAAGCCCAACATGCTATGGGAGGGATCTAAGGGCATTTTATTCCTGCAGATCGTGCGCCTGGACCGCAGCATGGAGCAGATCATCTTCCCAGTGCCCGGCATCTGCGAGTTCCTCACCAAGGAGACCAAGTACCGACTCTTCACCACGACGGAGCAGGACGAGCAGGGCAGCAAAGTCAGTGATTTCTTCGACCAGTCGTCCTTCCTCCACAATGAGATGGAGTGGCAGAAGAAACTGCGCAGTAAGAGCGAGCCAGACCTTCCCTTTGCAGCAGAGCAGCTGTGAGCCGGGGGGCAGCCGTGCTCTGTGGGGGCTGTGACCCCCAATGGCAGCTTGGAGATCCCCTTGTGCCCCCAGGAGGTTGTATTTCCTCCACACCTGTTAGTGCAATTCCTCATAACCTGGATAAAGCTGCTTTCTCTGCACCATGCAGATCTCCTCAGGTGCTTTCAGGGCTGCACCAGGACGGACTTCCTGGCTTAAAATACCAGGAGCTCAGTCAACAGTTAGGAGGCACACTATAAATACTGTGCTGTGGCCCGGAGGTAGCACGGCAGCACTGAAAACGCTTACAGATCCAGTCAAAACTATCTTAGGAATTCAGCAGGAAACAAGTTTCCAGTACGGATGGGAAATTGCTGGCTGTGTCTCCTCTGGGACAGAGAATCAGGCTGCAAACACAAAGGCAACGTTGTTTGGAAGGGTGTGAGGATGTAAGAGGTGGGAGAACAGGGAGGAGTGAAGCCAATCTGATTTGTGAGCAGAGACATTTTGAACTTGGTTTCCCGTTACAGGAGATGAGAAGGGAGCTCTTATCAGTGGTGAGGGTCTCACTGGCTGTGCTGGGCTCAGTTTGGGTGTCCAGGAGGTCACAGCCTTCCCTGCTGGCACGAGGTTGGCTGAGGTGTGTGTCTGCCTCCTCTCCCCGCAGGCATGCCGCTGATGTACTGGTTCTCCCGCAGAATGACTCTCTGGGGAAGCATTTCCTTCAACCTGGCTGTCTTCATCAACATAATCATTGCTTTCTTCTACCCTTATGTTGAAGCCACTTCCATGGGTGAGTGTCCCAGCAGCTTCTGCTCCTCCAAGTGGAGGAAAAAGGGGATCCTGGTGCGCAGGGAGCATTGTCCCCTTGCTTGTGTTCAGCCTTTGTCTCCTCTTGACTCCTAAAGCCTTTTATGCTGGTCCTGGCAAGGGACTGAATCGAGGTTTCAGTTGCCAGCCCTCCCACGACTTCCTTCTTAGGGAACAGGCTCTTCTCCCTGGGCTGTAATTTCCCTGTTTGGAAAATAGGGGAAGTAAGGACAGAATACGTAGCAGCTGTCTGGGAGTCTTAATGACCTGCAGTGGTTCTGAGATCTCAGATAGAAGATGTTAGAGAAGCGTATCAGTAGGGACCATCTCTCTGCAGTCAAACACGATTTGCGTCTTCCTTCCCTCAGACAATCAGCATATTGGGTTTCTGGATGCTTTGGACAGTAACACAGTGTCTGATTGGCAACGTGCATTTAACCTCATGCCGTTTAATTGCTGTGGTTCATCTCTTCCCAGGAGTGCTGGATTCCCCATTGATCTCACTGCTCTTCTGGATTCTGATCTGCTTCTCCATCATGGCCCTGTTCACCAAGCGGTACGGTGTCAGACCGCTGCTGGTGGCCCTGATCCTGCGATCCATTTATTACCTGGGGATTGGACTCACACTGAACATCCTGGGAGCTCTCAATGTAAGCTCTCAGTGCGCTGCTGGAAAGAAAGCGTAGCATCCCATACCACAGGAGGCAGTTCTGCACTCACAAGGCACAGCAAACCTCATTCCCTCCCATTTCTGCTTGCTCTCCAGCTAACCAACAAGATTGTGTTCGTGGTGAGCTTTGTGGGTAACCGTGGGACCTTCATCCGAGGCTACAAGGCCATGATCATGGACGTGGAGTTTCTTTACCACGTTGGCTACATCCTGACCAGCGTCCTGGGGCTCTTTGTGCACGAACTCTTCTACAGCATCCTGGTACAGTAGATGTTTGGGGCACAGACATAGCCAGGATCGATACCAGCAGTGAGAGCAGTGCCCCGTGCTCCAGTATTTGCGTAGGCTGATCTTTCTGCCTTCTGACAGCATCTATTACCGTCTCTCTCCCAGCCTTTTGCTATCACTCTCTTTCTAATCTCTGCTGCATGCTTTATCTGGGTCAGCTGGGAGACAACGTGAGCTGGTGAGGGCAGAGGCAGGGGGCATGAGTCCTATTCTTGGCTCTCCTGCTGTGCTCGAGTTTGCTTCATTCTTCTGCAGTAAGACAAAAAAACTTGAGTGCTTTATGTGAAAGTTAGTCCGTGTCTACTGAGTGATCCCAGATAAAAGGGGCATAGGTAGGCCAGGCATTGTCACAGAGAGGCACCCTGCAGCATTTCTTTGCTCCTGGGCCCTTTCAGCTGTTCGACTTGATCTACCGTGAGGAGACCTTGTTTAATGTCATCAAGAGCGTGACGCGCAACGGGCGCTCCATCCTGCTGACTGCCCTCCTGGCTCTCATCCTTGTCTACCTCTTCTCCATCGTGGGCTTCTTGTTCCTGAAGGATGACTTCATCCTGGAGGTGGACCGGCTGCCGGACAGCAAAGCCCAAGGTGAGCCAAGCTATGGACTGCTGTGGTGCTTGGGCTGGAGGGGACCAGCAGAACGTGGGTCCTTCTCTAAGGCTGCATCATCGTGTGCAGTCATTGATGTGTGGTCCCACACTCTTTGGAAAGCTGGTTTTGGGGCTGGCAGAGAAGAATCTGCCTGCACTGATACAGAGACCTCATGCTGCAGAAAACAAGGCCTGGGGGTTGGGGGGACTGCAGAGAAGGAGGTGGGCAGATAGGAATGAATTCTGTAGCACTGCAGAAGTCTTATTGGAACTCGAGCAGAAGATGGATGACGCTGATGTTGCTCTGGCTGTTAAAAAAACAAGCATCTTGCGTGTCGATCATAACACAGGGTTTTGGGTTAGGCTTTTTCTCCTCTCCTTCGCATTTGAAGCCTTCTTGGTATGATTTTACATTCACAGAGATAAGGTAGCATGGAAGAAATCTGCTCAGATGATTTGAATAAAGCACAGGTCATAAATATACTTGGACTACAATACAGTAGGTTGGAGATTAGAGTCTAAAAATCTGGATGTTTTAAAGAGAGAATACCCTCGCAAAAGCAGCTGGTTGGTGGTTGCATCCAAAGCTCTCCTAACTTCAAAGCATGAGAATATGGTTTTTCTGCATCTCAGCCTGGAAAACTGGCAGCTATCTCTGAACAAAGCTGGGATGCCAGTGGGATGATTACCCAGCCCATGGCAGGGGAATTGGAACTAGATAATCTTTAAGGTCCCTTCCAGTCTGAGCCATTCTATGATTCAGAACCCAGAAAAGGCGAAGAGAATGTGGATCAAGGGTTTTTTTTTTCAAGTTATTTGAAAGCTGCAGTGAGATGCAGGTGAAGAACATCTGTGACAGGAGCAAAGGGCTGACGCTCTGACAAGGCTGTGGGCTCTTTTACTTGCAGATGACCCCTTGGGGATGCAAAGGAACATGGAGACCTTCATGGAGTCCTGCAGTGGTGACAAAATTAGCTGCTCCGCTGAGCCCACTGCCTTGCAAGGTAAGTGAGCTGATCAGAAAGGTCAGTGCTGTTAGCAGCAGGGTAACCTTACAGCCTTGTTTGTCAGCCAGCTCAGAAAAATCCTACAAAGGACCGAAAGATGGAAAAAATAGCCTATTTTTTTGACATTTATCGAGCAAAAGGCCTGCAAGTCCTGCACTCCCTCTCAAAAAGATGTTGAAATACTGATTTAATTTGGTCATAAAGCGGGTGCTTTGGGGGTGCTCAGACATTGCAAGGAGGAAGGTGGAGGAGATGCTGGGATGCTTGGGAACTCCCATCCGGGACACTGCATCCTGGAGCTCTGGATTCTTTGCTTCTTGTGCCCTGTCTGTGCTCTGGCTTTGTGCTTTTATTCTTCCCTCTGGTGTTGTAGAAGCAGACGCTGACCAGTGGGAACGAGCCTGTGACACGCTGCTCATGTGCATTGTCACTGTCCTGAACCACGGCCTGAGGAACGGAGGGGGTGTGGGGGACATTCTGCGCAAGCCATCGAAGGACGTGAGTGGGGTCCCTTCCTTCTGCCACCACAGAGCTGCCCTTCCTGCCTGGAAATCACTGCCAGCTCTTTCCCCCTCTGCCGTCGTTCAGTGCTTTCCCCATCACCCCCCCCTTAACTGCTCCTCACCTTGTTCCCTCAGCCTGCGGTCCTTGCAGCGAGGCAGCACGGATGGAGGGGAGGTTTGCAAGACACGTATTTTCCCTTTTGTCCATCACAGGAGTCCTTGTTTCCTGCTCGGGTTGTCTACGACCTCCTCTTCTTCTTCATTGTCATTATCATCGTCCTGAACCTCATCTTTGGGGTCATTATTGACACCTTTGCTGATCTGAGGAGCGAGAAGCAAAAGAAAGAAGAAATACTGAAGACGACTTGTTTCATATGTGGTGAGTGCAGGGTCCTTGGCTCTGCGTGTACAGGAACTGCCCCCGCGCTGTTCCTCTCTTTAAGGTCAGACACAAGGGAAGGAGTGAAGCTTCAGCTGGTTGTTAGATTGCATTTGGTTCACAACTTAAATCTGTTCATCTGTGGGTCGCTGCAGTGCAAGGAGGCTTAAACAAGGACATAAAGCAGGAGGGAAAACTATCCCTGTTCCTACTGTCCTTCTGTTAATGAGGTGATAAGGGAATGCTGTTCTTGTTGCTGTGCATCACTCCTGGGACCAGCATTTATCAACTGGAAAAACAAAAGCATATTGCTAAGGAAATAAATAGAGGAAAATGTTCCAGAATGCTTTTGGTCATAGGAAGGCATCCAAAAAACCAACCCAACCATAAATATAGCTGTTGTTTTTTTTCTTTCTCGTAAGACCCAGTGGGTGCGTTTTGTACTTTTAGATTATATAGGCAGGAAGCACAGCTAGTAGGACTTTAAATAGAAGCCTCATGAATACACAACTGGGTTATTTTCCCTCTGCTTTGGATGCTTGTCGTGTGCTAAATGCCAACTAATTATTAAAAGCACTTCTTGAAAGTCACACCTGGGACAGGAGGCAATTATCCGCACTTCCTTGCACATGTGTTTGCTTGCTCGCTTCTTACCTTGGCCTCCCCTCCTTTTCTCTCCGCACTTGACTGCCTTTCCCAGGACTCGAACGGGACAAGTTTGACAACAAGACGGTGTCGTTTGAGGAGCATATTAAGTACGAGCACAACATGTGGAACTACTTGTACTTCATCGTGCTGGTGCGAGTGAAGAACAAGACGGACTACACAGGTCCTGAAAGCTACGTGGCTCAGATGATAAAGGTACGTGACCTTTCCAAGCAGCTTATTGCACCCTGCTTGCCAAAGAAACCCAACAGGTTTTGAGAAGAAACTTCTGGAAAATAGATAAGGAAGTCATTGATCCACAGTTTGTACTTAGCTGGTTAATTCTGCTTTGCCATCGGGGTGTAGCAGGTGGTGCAGGCTGTGACTGCAAGGTGAGTTCAAGGCAAAAAGGCAAGGAGAAAAACCCTTCTGAACCTGGACTGACTGGGGGGGAAAAGGTTAAATGAGTAGGTGGGGGAAAATGTGCAAGGATGCAGGCAAGCCTTTGAGAATTTCTTTAGGCCCCAAGCATAGGCTGACCTCCATGGAAATCCCACTGGATCTTCTGTTTCCTTCTCACCTTCTCCCATTCTCCACCTTCCCAGAACAAGAACCTAGACTGGTTTCCCCGGATGCGAGCCATGTCACTGGTCAGCAATGAAGGGGAAGGGGAACAGAACGAGATCCGAAATCTTCAAGACAAACTCAACTCAACGATGAAGCTCGTGTCCCATCTCACCTCCCAGCTGAACGAGCTGAAGGAACAGGTACTAAACATTATAAGGAACAGGAAAGCTTGTATTAAAAAACCCTCCGTCCTTACCAAAATAGACACCCATTCCAAGAGCAGGAGGCAGAACCAGCCCATCCCTATTTAACTATGGATACGAATCAAAGGGCTCCTTTAGCATTAAGAACACTCAGGTCATGTGCTTTTTGATACCTCCTCATCAGCTAGAGTCTGACTCATGGGGTGTTCTGGCAGATGCTTAGAGCAGCCCAGTCAGTCACACACCTGAGAAGCACACTAATGAACAGAATAACAGCCTGCTTTCCTACCTCACTTGTGTCCTTGTTTGAACTCCAGATGACAGAGCAAAGGAAGCGCAGACAAAGGATGGGGTTTGTGGATGTCCAGAATACCATGAACCACTAAGGCACAGAAAAAGGATCAGCTTCACCCACTGAAGGACTAAACACACCTATCAGATGATGAGGCTGCTGATCGCTGGGTCCTATGCATGGACATCACTGTCAGAAAGCAGGACCACATGGAGGGGCTTCCAAGTCAATATTTTCCTTAGATTGCTTGTAAGCAATTCAGGAAACCAACGGCTGGCGAGGATTCCTCACAGTTCCTGGACCCACATGTTACTCCAATGCCCTTAGAGGAAGATAAATTATACAAGACTTTCATTCCTCATTGCAATAACTCTTTTATTTTGCAAATGTGGGGGGTTGTATCTTTATCTCCATGCGCTGCATCTGGGTGGCCTCCACCTCAGGTGTAGTGTAAGTAGCTGTAGGGCTGCAGTATTTAACTTATTCCAGGAGCATCACTAGTAAAGGTGGAACTTTGCAAGCCAGCCATCGTATTTGCTGTACCTGCTCCGTGCTGCTTCCTGTCCATTTAAAGAGCTCTGTTCATCACTTTGGTGCAGTTAAAGAGGAGCTAACCTCGAGGAGATGGGTTTGATCATTTAGCTCTCCAAGTGAGGATGAGTATCGAAGCTAGGACTGTGTGAACTGGTCTTTTGCCTTCTGTGGACAAAGAATATCTGGGCAGTAGTAGTAGGAAACTGCAGGTTTACAGGAGTTCACTGTGAAGGGGTGTCCTGTGGTTTAGTTTCATCTCTGGTGTAATGTTTTACTTTGTTGTTGTTGTTACTTAAGAACTAAAGTGTAAATTGCCTTAACTAAATTAAAGACAAAACGAAGTTATAATAAAACTTAAATATGGTAAAGAAACCTCCCTTCCTCTACGCTCTGGGATGCAGGGGGGGGCTGCCATAACTAGACATGCAGAGCAATTCAAATACATGAGCCAATCCAGGGCTATATTACCAAAGGCACTCTGCAACCCACTGCCAATAACGTTACCATGAAGATCTACCTGCAACACCAGCCTTGCATTCTGAAGTGTTGGATCGGAGCATCCTGCAAACTTCCAAATTCTTTCACCACTTGCCAGGAAAACAGAGTCCAACACACAGAAAGGAGCAGCTGTTGGTGCTGTATGGAGCCAAGCAGAGTCCTGGCAATGCTGTGTTCTAGACACTCATCGTTCTCCAGCCAAGCAGTGCTGTAGTCATCCCAGCTACAATCCTGTGTCTGCCTCCTAAGAATATGGGCTGAGGCAAGCGCTGAAGATTTAAAGAGCAATAAAATGTGCCACAGTGATGGACTAATCGCGCTTGAAATTAGTTGCTGGCCCGATATAGCAACACATCATGATAACCTATCTTCATCCCTCAGATATGCAGTAACCGACACAGAACCTTCTCTTCCCGCTGGGGGCAATCTGCATAGTTAGCTGAGCCAGCATCACAACAGTGCAGCATTGCAGACAAGGTTTGCAGCTGAGATCTCATCTGTACTCTTCTTACACTGCTCTGCTGTCACCACGGCAAACAGCACCTCAGTCCTTTCTTGCATCTTCCCAGGCTACTTCGCAAAAGAAAAACAAACACGATCATTAAAAGTTCTTTCTCCCTCAGTTTCCCTGTTAACAGTGCAAACACAGATAAGCACAGCTATGTTTCCCTGCTGTCTTCACAAGCAAATTTAAAGCTTGCTGTTGCAGGCTGTGCCTGCTTGCCGTGCACTGCCTGATGTTTCTTACAATACTAATGATCTGGTCTAACACCACAAAGCTCTTTTCTTTTAAACGTTTACACTGATCCGACATGCCCCCATCACAGATGTGGTAAGGCAGGTCCCACATTTCCAAAGAGAAAAGAGCAGACGTTACAAACGAAGGGTATAAAGTCTGAACAAAAATAAACCCGCTGTTGCTAAGAGGAATGAATGGTTTTATTCATCATGGCAGCACGGAGCGTTAGGGATATGTACAGGGGAAGCTGGGGGTCAGCCGGTCACTTCGAGTCCTCTTCAGATTTCTTGGAGTAAAACCTTTCTCGCCATTTTCTCCATGTCCCTTTTTTCATGTCTTCCATCTGTTTCAGCATGTCTGCAAAAGGAGAAGGGAGAGAGATGGGGAAAGAGGAGGGAAAAAAAATGCAGGAAAGCAAAGGGCTGAAAGCCCTCTTAGAAGAGCTTTGCCTTACAAATGTTTCCTCTTTTTGACTTTTTGCCTTAATGAATTTCTATTTCAGGGCCTGAGGCAAGTTTGTTCTCCCTTCCAATCAATTGTGCAGGGAGTCCCTTATCTCTAACAACTAATATGCAGTTGCCATGCACTACAGTCAAAGTTAGGAACTGGAGCAGAACAAAACGGCATTGGCCTCCTGCACCATGCTTAATAAATGATTTGGCTGAGAGTCTTTCTGCATTGTGATACCCTGTTTTCTCTCAAGGTCTAATACGAGATAAGAAGTACCGAAGGGAATTTGAACATGATGAAATGGAAGTCAAGAATTTTTTGAGCCACGTAGCAAACGTGGATTGCTTTCATACAGCTCCTGCCATTCTATCTGAAGAAGCCTTTACAAACCCTCTGCCGTTCCTGCCCACTGCAAAAACCACAATTGACTTTTTGTCCCGATAGATTACTGAGACTCTCCTCAATTTGATACCTTTTGAGCCCTCCTAATACACCTGCAGGCAGTCCCAATCAGTCCTTTAGTCACAAGCGTTTAGTAGAGGAGATGAAGTGAACAGCACAAAGAACAGAATGTAATTTATCTCCTGCATTGATTTACTCCCAAATCACAGTATTAGTACCTGTTGCTAGGATCATCTTGCAATCTTGCACTGTCACTCCAGTGAAGCTCGTGTCTTTCAGGCGTGGATACTTCACAAACAAGTAGGTGAGAGAAGGAGAGACAGAACAAGGCGTTACTTGCAGTGCACTAGAAGATGTAATATACCACCAAATCAATAATAGAGCCCTACTCATTTTCAGTCCAGAAATAAGAACTGTGCTCATCCATAGCAAAAACAACCACTGGCATTGTTCAGACACGCCATCAAGGCCAGCAGCAGCACCGGGGAGCCCAAAAGGCAGCAGGCAGTGCAGCATCCACCTGACTTCTCATCTGCCTACTGTATGCCCAGAACCCCTGCTGGGAAGAGGCAGTGTAGTGACTGTCCCACTAAAGGGCTGGCAATGGCTAACAGCAAACCTTACCTTGTTTTTGTAGTAGTTGTTGTGGATTCTGACTAAGCTCTCATACATTTGGTCACAGGTCTCAGGATCAGCAATCTGGAAAGAGACAGAAATATCACACAAGCTTTATTTTCAAGCCTGCATAGCAACAGATTTCATTTGAGCTGAGAAGGACAGCAGAAGAGAAGCTGAGCGAGTTCTCAGTGCAACGCAGGATGCTGGTGACCCCTATTGTGCTGCTCCTGAATGCAGAGCAGTTTCTTTGCGGGTTGGCCTACAAGAATAACGAGGCACGTAAGTTCTAGAAGGGACCTTGAGTTCTGCTCACAAAGATATGACAGCTCAACAGTGAGTGCGCTGCGAGGGAACGTGAATGCAGCTGGATGGTTCTATCCTCGTGCTTATTGTCCAGCACTGTGAAAGCTGAACCTTCTCTGCTCAAAGGCGGGTTTTGCCGCCTGTTCATTCTAAAGGATCAAACAGGATCAGGTGCCGGGATGGAAGGGAGAGAAAATCCCGGTGCGAGCTAAAAATAGTTTATAATTGATTAGGGAAAAGCGGCACGAAAAGCCCCGAGCAGCTTGTGTGGGGTAAATGGGGTGCTATTTCGGTCCGGTACGTTGGAAAGATTTTGCTAATACCTAAAACAGGCGCCTCTGCCTTGCGGGCTCTGCTCAGCGCCGGGAATGGCACGTCGTCCTGCTTCCTAATTTATAGCAGGGCCTAACCTGACCAGAACTCTGCGCTGCTGCCCAACGACATCAAAGTCAGCGATTGAAATGGACACATGAATAAGAATAGCATCAGTAACAAGGCGGGATAAAGTGACACCGCTCGTGTGTCCGTGGGGCGCCGGCAGGGGCTGGAAAGCAGGGAAAGGAGAATGAGGAGCGTGGAATGGCACGATGCGGTGGAAGGAGAACATCTAGAACTATGCCTTTATGCTAAGAAAGGGCACAACGCAGAGACGAGGGGAAGGTGACGTTGAACTGGCTTCATTGCCTTTAATGACCAGGTCACCCATGGGGCTGAGGAAGGAAAGGCAGCTCAATTCACTCCCATTCATTGCGGTCCATCTCGGTCCATCTCGCACCGAACCCCCCGACCCCCATCCCGCTGACAGGACCCGCATCGCGCATGCGCAGCCCCTCCCTTCAGCTACCCCAGTCTCCCGTCCCCGCTTAGGCCTCAGCCCCCGGCCCGGCCGTGTCCCCGCTCCCACCTGCGTGTTCTCCCCCTCTCGGAAGGCCTGAGCCACGCGCTGCCGAATGAAGGCGCCCAGATCGCGCTGCCGCTTCGTCTCCTCCACCGGCCACTCCTCGCACAGCCTCAGGAAGCGCCGGTACCTGGTGGCCGCCATAAGAATCACGTGGATAGGGGGGAGGGGCGGAGCCGCGCGTGCGCAGTTCGGCCCGAGGATGGAGCGCACGAGGTCGTGCCAGCAGGGCTCCCAGTGCTCCAATAGCAGAGCCTTGCTCCAGTATCAGAGCCTTGCTCCAATAGCAGAGCCTTGCTCCAGTATCAGAGCCTTGCTCCAGTATCAGAGCCTTGCTTCAATAGCAGAGCTTTGCTCCAATAGCAGAGCCTTGCTCCAATATCAGAGCCTTGCTCCAGTATCAGAGCCTTGCTCCAATAGCAGAGCCTTGCTCCAGTATCAGAGCCTTGCTCCAATAGCAGAGCCTTGCTCCAATATCAGAGCTTTGCTCCAGTATCAGAGCCTTGCTCCAATAGCAGAGCCTTGCTTCAATAGCAGAGCTTTGCTCCAGTATCAGAGCCTTGCTCCAGTATCAGAGCCTTGCTCCAGTATCATCAGAGCCTTGCTCCAATAGCAGAGCCTTGCTCCAATACTAGAGCCTTCCTCACCAGCCCTTTTGCAGACCCCGTTTCCTGCTCAGCAGAGCCGAGGCAGGTCCCGGTGCTGGCTGTGAGCCGTGCGGTGTGAGCCACAACCAGCACTGACCACAGTGTGCGGCCCCGAGCCAAAGCTGTGTGTGATTCAGCCCTTTCACTGCTGAAGTTTGTGGCTTTTTTAATGGCCAGTGGTGCTTGCGGGACAGAAGCATGCAATACGGTGACCAATATTCAGTAAATAATGAGATATTCCCAGCTGCGCTTCAGGCTGAGTCAAATGGGCAGCTGGGCCAGATGACTTGAATTTTCCAGCTATAAATCGCAGCAGGTCTCCAGCTGTGTGCAGTAAAACACCAGTGAAGGGCTCTCCCTTCAGAGCTGCTGTTTCAACTAGTGGGAATAATGGCTAAAACGTGCAGCCCTCCAAGAAAAGAGCATGATGTGAGGATGCTCTGGGGCTGAAAGGAGATGGACGAGAGGTGAGAGTTGCTTGGACAACTTTATTTGTATCCCCGCTCCCCAGTAACTGGGTTCTGTACCCGATCCTTATGTAAGGACTCCCCTCCCGAGCTTCCCACACCATGCAGGAAGGAATTGTTTGTTCCATCATAAAGTCTGTCAACAAAAGCTGTAAACATTGAATCAGGTGGGTGGCTTTTTTTTTGGTTGCAGTTTCCTCCAAAGACACACATTCTATTCGTACCAAAGAACTCTTAGGTGACCTTTAATATCCAGTCCCTGACATGTTTATTTCTCTTTAATCCGAAGCGTAAATACCTTGATGTGAATGCATCTCTGAGTGCTGTCTGACACAATCATCATGCTTCAGCCCCCGAGGAGCTTAGAAAGTTCTGGAAACATGCTCCGTTACGTCCCACAGGGGGTATTAAACCTTTGCAAGGTCCATTTTTTGGTCTGAGATCTCTGTTTGTACACCTGCAGCAGTGCAGAACCAGGAGCTCTGCAGCATCTGCCCTATCTGTGCTTTAACAAAGCACCTGCGCCTGCACTGCGTGGGGAAGCGCTTGCAAGAGCAGCTCTGTGCAGGTGGAGCGTGAATGTCAGGCTGTGCATTTTGCTTCCACTTCTGTCTCTGTGTTCGGCCTGTAGCGCTGAGCATGAGTTGAAAGTAATGCTGCAATCTGTTAAGACCTGCCAGCTCATTTTAATAGTCTCACTTAAATGCACAATATCTCCTCGGCTCGCTCGGCTTTGTGAGCGTGGCGGAGGTGAGCAGGTCCTATTTTATCATTAAGACTCTTTCAAGTAATGCTTTCTTTTGGCTTACAAATAAATCAAGGACAGCAGTAAAACAAGAAAGGAAAATAAATCTTCTGATTGATTGCAGCCAGAACGGATTCTTTCAGCTCTTTGCTTTTTACGGTTGAGTTCAGTAATGGCACGGAGCGGTTCTTGCACTTTCCTAGCAAGCTGTCCGTGCTCTCATTCCAAACCATGCACGTGATGTTCTGCAGCTGGCAGGGTCCCACGGGCCCCATGTGGTACTTCTGGGGGGTATCGATCACGAGCAAAGCCAGGCCAACCCACAGGACGTGTCATTTTCCTTCTGAAATGTTCTGAAGGATTTTGATGAGGTTCTCTAAGCCGAAAATATAGCCGTGGTCCGGCCCGTCGTAAGTGGTGTGATTGCATTTGGAGCCTTTAAAAGTGGTGTGGGCAAAGTCTATCATGCGGACATCGACTCTGGAGTGCGCCGTGGTGCAGTTTGTTCTTTGGAAGTGCCCCTGCAGGTGGTTATCCAAAGCTGCCGTGCTCTCCTTGTGCTCCAGTCCATCGTAAATGATGAGAAGTGAGCTGGAGTAGAACCTGTAAGAGCTTTGCTTCTTAATGACGGAGAGCAGAGCTTTCAGCTTCAGGATGATGGGCTCCAGGACATCCGTTCTGAGATGGTTACCGTTGCACAGGAACTGCTGCAGGGTTTGCCTGAATCCCTCGGGTGAAAGTTTCCTCCCATAATATTTGTCCTTGCAGAGAAAATGGCCAGCGTCCGCTTGGTAAACCTTGGGGAGAGAGAGCAACAATGCGGGTTCAGTGGCTGCCTTGCTGTTCGGTTTTTTCCACATGCTAATCCTAATTCAAACATTTCGGACCCAGGCTGAGAACTGGGACGTGGATCCCCTGCGATGGAGCAGTGCTGGCAATGCACTGCAGGCTCACCCACCTCCTGTCTTTCCCAGAGATTTAAACTATTCAATTGAAGCCACTGGTGCAGATTCTTTTTGCGTTCCAATAAATTACCCCTCTGTGAAACCTGCGGAGCTGTAAGTCACTGCCGTGTCATTACTGATTTATGGTGTTTTCCCTCTGGCTACGTTAGGAGTCTGCAGTGGTACAGCAATGCCCCAGCTGTGTTCCTGCTCTCCGTGCAAGCAGCAATAATGCTGTTTTCTTAAACAGAGAGACAAGAAGATGTAGACAGAAATTTGTATGTATGTGAGGCGCTGGAAATCCTGAGTAAGAACTGGAAGAGTGAATGTGGAATTAGCTCACACACCAGTTGTATTTTAAAGGATTATCTGCTCAACAGAAGGATGGCAGAGGCCGGGAAGGGACACAGCATTTGGTGCTGTTTACATTGCTGTGTGTGTTCTGTATAGTCGTCGTCGTCATAATTATCCTTCGGGCGCAGCAGAACATTGTGAAACCCGTTTGAAAACTGTGAATGGAAGAAATGTGTGCTTTCAGTTTCTGGTTGCAGTTTCTGGGAGGGAGGGCAACGATTTTAATCAAGAGGAACCATAACGTTTAGCAGGAAAGGAAGCCTTCCTGCTCGCAGCAATGGGATGAGGCGGCTCAGTGAAGGCATGCGGGGGGCGAGGGATGCCTGCTGCTTTTCCTTGTGTGCAGCAGCCACGAGCTGAGCACACAATAGCAGATGCTGCTGCTTTGTACAGGCAGATCCTCAGCTGCTCCTATGGGCAGCCACCACTTGTGTAAGTAACCCCATCTCCAGAAGGGCAGGGCTGCCCTTACCTGCATCCCACAGACGCGGACGCCCAGCGATGCAGAGGTGCTCTGCTCACACTTCTTGATGTGCCGTGCTTTCTTCTCCTCCGAGGCATCGTCCCCATGCTGCCGGGTTCCCATCTTTAAGTCCAGGATGCAGGGGTAGTTGTATTTCGACACCACGTTTTCAAGCAATAGAAACTCTGAACATGAGTTAAGGGAAACCCAATACTTTTAAATTCTAATTGAAAGAGGTCTTAAATCAGAGCAACTGCTGACGCTCTCCATAATAGCTCACAACTGTAATGAGACTTTCTGAGCCAATTTCACCAACGTGTCATTGCTATGGGCCCCTTGCTGCCGATTGCAGTTAATTTACTGTAGTACAGTCCTACCAATTAAAGCAGCAATAGCTCCTTCCTCTGGTGACACCGTAGCCCTGGGCTGTGGATCCAGCACCTTTCCTCAGCACTGTGCTTACTCCAATGGGTGTGGGGGAAGTTGTTAAACTATTACTCACATGGCTGGTGGGTAATGAAGTGTAATAGGAAAATAAAAGGCCAGGCAGCTGCTAATTCCCACATAGCTGTGTCTTTTAAAGGTATGCCAAGGGGATCTTTGACTTAAGCCTGGGTGTCCTCATATGGGAAATGCTTCTCTTTTTTCCTTCTTATTCAGGCAGTGGGGAAAGAGGGCTGGGTGCTGCTGCAGTAAGCCATACCTCGATGACGAGCTGTTATCTGCAGCCAAGGCAATGCTGGAGGAGAGAGGGGCAAAAGGATACGGTGCAGTTTGTTCTCGTTGTACTTGGAGGACATGCGGTTCAGGTGCTGTCTGTGGCAGTGCAGTCCCCAGGGGTTGGAGCTGTTTTTTTCTGTCTGGTTTCTGTTTGCATCTTCCAGAAGTGAATCTGTGCAGTACTGAAGGTCTGTCCTCAGCCGCATCTTGCCTGGGCAGCTGGGCAGAACACACAAAGGAACACGTTTGGTTTATGAGCTCCAGAAGAGAATTTTCCCTCTCCCTCCTTCCCCCTTTTTGCAGAACCTCCAACTCGATAAGGCAGATTTTCTGGGGCTCTCAGAGGAAACGTATTCATCATGTCCAACCCGCAGAGATCTTTTGTTACTCCGTAAAAGTCATTTTCAGAAAGGCAGCTATTGCTGGATGCCAATATTTTCTTTCATTATAATTTCAAAGTGTGCTTGGCTCCTATCAAAAGCTCCATTCATAGCATCAATGCCCAGGGATCTCTATCTACTGAACAGGCACAACACAGGCAATTGTCCAACAATGGGAATGCTTCCCAGTTTAGAGGGGCTGGCTTTGGGGAAGGAAGGGGGGGAGCAAGGAGGATATTAGCTCTCCTTGTGGGGTCATCTGTCAGTCTTGCCCATCCACAGTCCCTACGTGCTCACACCGAGGGCTGTGCTTTCACAGGAGCAATATTGCACCCTTCAGTCACAGCTGACCTCAGCCTTCTCTGAACCAATTTGAGATGAAAGATGTCTGTCTTTGCAGGGCCTGAGGTCAGGCCATGCTTGCAAGTGCTGTGATGCCCATCAGAGCCAGCCAGGGACAGGGACAGGATGGAATCAGTTGCTGTGTGGCTGCAGCTCTGTCTGCTTAGCAGCACTCCACAGGGAGGAGGTGAGCCACGAGGCCAGCAAGATGGATGCACCTTTTGCTCTCTGAGGATGGACTTTGCTTTAAACCAGTCGTGCCACTAAACCCATCCTGCTCACACCCTACCAGGACTGGGATGGTTCCAGGCAAGGACCAGGAGAACACCAGCAGGGAGCATCCTGCCCTTGGTGCACCCTCACCTGTCCTTGAAGGTCTTGGTGAGCTGCGTGTGGCACCTCTTGACAAGCTCGGTGCTGCTGCTGGTGCTGGCAACCCACTTGTATTTGTGCCATATGTCACTGCTGGTGTTGTCCACGCGGCCGCAGCCCTCGTGCTGTAGGTTGGGACTGGCCAGCAGGGTCAGGTTGCCAAAGCTGTCCTTCTTGAGGTGCACCGAAATGACGCCTGCAGGAAAGGAGGCAAAGCAAACCAGAACGGGGTTAACCCCTGTGATACTGTGGGTGCTATGAGTCCTCCTGGGCTCAGCTTCCTGCCTCGTACTTTAGTGGCCTCATGCTGAGCCCAGGCTGATTTGAGACCCAATAAACACCATCAGTCTGAGACCCTGGAAAATGGCCATGGGCTTTTCTAATGTTCCCTCCCCTCCTTCTGAGAAACCTGCCTGCTCCGAACACCGTGTTCCTTCGTTCTCCATTCCTTCGGGCTCTGTTATGCAGCAGCTGACCCAGCACAGACCCCCTGCCTTGGACCAAGAGCTCCTGACTTATTTATGACGGGAGATTTAGGCTGCACTTTTGAGCACGGGGCAAGGCTGGAAATGCTTTGCATTGGTTGAAAGCAAAGGGAAGGTTGGGGAGCAGGAACTTTACAAAGACAACCAGCATACCGACTGCTTCATTTCATGGCAGAGCCCACAGGAACGAGGGCAGAGGGAAGCATGTGGGCTGGCAAAGCTGCAAGTGTAGGTGATGCCCATATATTGTCATGGACGTGTCCCAAAACCAGGATGACGGCAGGGACTGGATCTGCAGGTGGAGGATCACAACCCCAGAGCGGTGATTATTCATTTCCCCCCTCTGTGCTTGGAAACACCATTGTGTATTTCAGCCCCGCGATTTTCCCTGACTCTAACGAGGATCACAGGGCACAAATGCCACTCGGCCCATCACATATTTAGCCCATCTCAGCCCATCCCTGGCATCAGGAGCGCTGCCTCCGCGTGTCAAATGACAGCGCAGGAATGGCCGTGCGGACGGCTCTGACCTTTCTGGGAAGGGCTGATAACTGCAGTGCTTCGCTCGGGGCAGCTCAGCTCCCGCAGCCTCTGTCAGGGCTGTCTGAGCCTCTCAAGGCAGCGCAGGCATTTTTAGAGCATCGCCCTTTCGCTCTCAGAGGGGATGCCAGCCAAGTGAATCATCCTTGCCCCGATGCTTTCAGGTCTGGCTGCAGCAAGGCAGGTCCAAACGGGATGGTCAGGGCTGTTGGACCAACAGAACTCAGCACTTGAAGGAGGCCCCATTCGCAGCACATGGAGCTGGGTTGGGTCCAGCTGTCCCCAGGGTATCCTCGCATGTTCTGTTACTCACTGTGGGCAGATGCATCTCTGCAGCTTACAAACAAGGCAGCTCTCTTTGCCAGAGCCAATTTGCCAAAGCAAATAAACACGCAAACCGCCTTCTGTCCATTTGAGATTATGGTAAGCAAACACAGCTGGGAGGATTTGCAGGGCCATGGCTGCTGGGTTTTGCTGTCTGAGGGAAGATTCCCTTCCATGAGATTTGGAGCACACAAAAGATGCCCGTAGGTCGT
Source organism: Excalfactoria chinensis (assembly GCF_039878825.1). NCBI lineage: Eukaryota > Metazoa > Chordata > Aves > Galliformes > Phasianidae > Excalfactoria > Excalfactoria chinensis. The sequence goes on along the minus strand of NC_092847.1, from coordinate 3,686,853 downwards.
TGGCTTGCAATGTGACCCACGGTGCAATCCCATTGGGTAGGTGGGGGTCGAGGGCACATTTTTAAGCAGCCCTCCGGGTGTGAGGTTTGGATGCTGATATTTGATCAACGCTGCGCGTCACATCAGCATCACACAATGACCCCTGAGCAATCCCCCAGCCTAAGAATAGAGGTGAGGAGTGTGGATGCCTATGGGTGGGGGGGGGAGACCTCGGGGTTGTTCCCACTGATGCTCATCATCCCTATAGGAAAACTTTGGCCCTTGACAAACCTTCCACCTCTTTAATATGCCCGGCATTCAGGGCTGGGACAGCTGGAAGCAGGGAACAAAATGTGTCTCCCTGATGCCAAACTGGAGGAGAGCTGCTATTTTATGACCCCTCGTTGCAAAACACACTGGGACTCGCAATAGAAAGGAAAGAGAGAACTAAAAGGTATTGATAACCCCTGTGCTGATAAGGTGGGAGTGCTTAATGACTTTATAATAGGAATGGAGCAGGGCTCAGCTCTGACACTGAACTCCAGCCCCTGCTGAAGCAAATTGCTCGGAGGAAGCCTGGTTTTCTTTCTTAAGCATCTTTTTAATATCGCCCCATAAATCTACAGAGGCCCCCGACTTTGTGGGGAAGGGAGAGATTGGATGGGAGACCTCAGCCAACACTCGGAGCTCCTTTCTGTGCTGCTGAAGGACCAAGAGATATTTTAAGCTTTTATGTGACAGCTGAGCTTCTCCTCCACCAAACCCAGGGTCAGGAGCAGCAATAGGGAGGGAGGGAGGAAAGGAGGGAGTCTTAAAAGAAAAGGAAATGGGAGGAGCGTGCTTCTTGCACACCAAGCACTGCATTTCCACAGCTAAAGCTGAGACACAGGGTTGAGTTTTGCCTCTGCTTTTCCAGGATCGGTGCCTCCAGGAGCATCTCAGGCAGCACCTGGCTCAGGTGGAGCAGCCGTCAGAGAGATGCTCCGTCCCTCCGTGCTGTTTTGCCTTGGTATGTCATGCTGGCCCTGAGCAGCATCTCTGCCCCTCACGCCGGTGCCAGCCCTGCCCCTTCCCTTGCTCTCCTCCATTCTGATGCAAACCTTCACCTCCTCTAACACCAAAGGCCACGGGGCAAAGGCACCCCTGAGCCCTGCTCCTCCTGCCAGCCCTTTCTCCTCACACACCACTAGTTCAGAGCAGTTGTACTGCGTGGCCCCAACTGCACGGGCAGCTCCTGAGCCAGAACTAACAGCATCACCTTAGCAAAAGGTCAGCACCGAGCTGGAGCAGGCTCCCCAGCTGGGGTTAATGAAATGTTAACGGCATGGAAAAAGAGGTCTATTTGAGGGCTAGCACCCACAAAGGAATGAGAGGTATCCTGCACATGCAGCCAGCTTTGACTCGCCATTACAGAAATAGGCAGCAGGTCTGCCTGGCCTCAGCCCTTGGAGTCAGCACAGCAGCGTGGGGCAGTTTGCATTGGCCATGCTCTGTGTCACTGCTTTTCAGCCTTCCCACACCCACACGCATCAGCCAGCAAGGTCCCCAAAGCAGTGAAGGAGCCAGCCTGGCAGACCAGCTCCTGTGCACCCAGCCAGCAGCACAACCTGCTCTGCACAACACGAGGGGCTCCCAGCTCAGACCCAGCCCAACCGAGCGGTTCCCCCTCACCTCACCTTTGTACTGAGGGGTGAACTGCCTCATGGCCAGGGGCAGCGACTCGTAGAAGCTCCGCTCCTGCAGCACCAGGGGTTTGCAGACCGTGTGCTCGTCGTACTTCATCATGCTCATGTGGCCGCCCACCTGGTGCACGAAGGGCTCCAGGAGCACTGGCCTCCTGCCCTCGCTCTGCCCCACCATGCTGCGTGCTGAAGGCTGCGGGTCAGCAGCGCGGGGCCGTCGCAGTGTGGGTCATTCCCTGCTGCACTCTCGCCCCGTGCAGCTCCTCGGTGTGCTGTCTGCAAGCAGAGGATATGGGAGAGCGTGAAGGCGGGGTGGGGGGGGATGGACCACTGCAAAGCCACCGCCTGCAGTGGGCTGGGAGCAGCCTGGCCTCGTGCACACCGCGGTGCTGGCAGGGAGCCCCGGTGTGACATGTCCCCAAAAGCCCCGATTTAGACCCGTTGGGGGCAAAGGAAACAGAAGGGGATGATGAGAACAGCTATCGAATTAACACGGCAGCCTTGTGAAACCAGCCGGATCAGGGCGTTCCTTGGGCCAGCAATGCTGGGGTATTAATATGCTGTATTAATAACACCCCTGCTGTGAAACAGCCTCAAGTTTGCCTGATGAGGTGGCGCTAATGATGGTCTTAGCCTTTCCCTAAGCCAGAACATTCCCTGTGAATGAGGTTTCTTAATAAAGCCTCCACAGAACCCCTGTCCTTGCACAGCTCCCCTTCTCCCAGCGCTGCCGGGGAGCACTACCACCTTCCATAGCCGTGTTAGTAGCTGACAGTGAAGGTCCTGCACCTGGAGGAGTCGGATGCAGCATGTTGGTGGCACAGGGGGGAAGGAACGCTCCTCCCCACACAGCTCACCCCTTCAGCATCCCCGAGCTGATCTTCCCCCCTCTCTTCCCCCCTCTCTTCCCTATTCTTTCATCACCGCACACCTCGGAGAGGAATCTCTGCTCTACAATTAGCAGCACCAGCTCAGGGAACAAAGCCGACCCGCTCAGATGAGTGCTTTGCAGCCCAGGAAGAAAGCAGCACTTCATAGCCTTTCTGGAAGTGAATAAAGGCATTTAGCCTCGCGTTCAGTTGAAGCAGCTCTCAAAGAGGATTTCTCCCTTCAAAGATGAAGGTTTGCTGTTGGTTTCTTTTTGTTGTTGAGAAAAGCAGGACGCAAAGCAGACCCTGAGCCCCTCTGAAATGGGACACCGGGAATCGCTCCCGTCTGACGGCTCGCGTGGCCGTGAATGCCAGCAGAAATCCACAGCACTAAAAATACACCAAAGTGCAGATTAATCCGCGTCCCTGGCAATAAAACATGAAACCACGGGTAATTTTGTCCTCCGGGAAAAGCGAGATGGCAGCGCAGGCTCTGTGGGTGGAGATGGGTCTGAATATCTGGGGGTCTGCTGTGCTCACTGGGCACAGCTCCGCTTTGGGGCCCAACAGCAGAAGGTGCCGCACAGAGCTCTATTTGCAGCACAGCTTTAATGCAGCCCAATGGAACCAAGCAGGTGATGTACCCCATGCACCCGGCCCTGGGAGCAGCTCTGCCCGTCGGTCCCATTGCATTGACCACAAGGAACATCCCAGTGCTCCCAGCTCTGTGTGCTCCCTAACAGGGCTCACAGCAACGGGCCCCTTAACCGCAGCCAAAGTCAACACCGTGCCGGCAGCGAAACATTCAGCTCTTGGCACAAAACCCTGCTCTAAGCACCCCATAAATCCCGATGTGCAGAGACCCTGAGCTCTTTTATCTTGCATTTCCTCCCTTGAAAGCAAATGACGTTCATAAACTTTACGGCCAGCCCCTGCGTCCCTCACGAATAAGATGCAAAGATACAGTTTGCTGCACTGAAGGATTTGTTTGGCGGCTCCTCCAAGCGTGGGTGGGAGGGATGGGAGCAGATCATCCTGGATGGAACAGCTGCAGAAGCACCCACTGCCATGCTGGGATCTGCACAGTGCCCCGTGGTCTGCAGCACCCACTGGACCCACAGATGGGCAGTGGGATGGGGATGTCACCTCCCCATATCCACACAGCTCTGGGATGTGAGCACCGAGCTGCTCCTGAGCCCTGAAAATAATCAGCTTTTCCACCACGTTCAGCTGCTTCAAAGAAACAATCCTGCACCGATCGATTGCTGGGGCACAAATCAGAGCAATGCAAGCACCCGAAATCTACCCCAGCTCCGGGCTCTGACCTGCCTGTGTCCCTCTGACCTTCCAGCCATTAACTCTGGGAGCTGTGCACACAGACCTGGCTCAGAACCTCCCCCACGCTCCTTATCCTTTGGAGAACTCAAAGCCAACCCTAAACCTCAACCCTGTAGCTAACCCAATGCAAAGCAATGCAACGCAGCCAAACCCAAAGCCACAACGACCACTTTGCACAAACCCCAACATGCTGTCGTCCCTTCCCACAAGCTGTGGCCATGCTTGGAGCACTTCTAACACCACCCCCAGTGCCTCCAAGTGCTCGGCCACCCCCGGTCCCCATCCCTCACCTGCTGGTCTGGCTGCTGGCTCTGGGGTCTCACTGCTGCTCGGTGTCGCTCGAGGATGGGAAATGAAGGAGCAGGGGGAGCCTGCGGACATTTGGGCCATCAGCTGACACTGCAGCATTGCTGGCAGCACTCCGGTATGTCCAGCTGACAGCTGAGGCTGGGAGGGGGAGAAAACAGCCCCTGGTGTTAAAGGAAAACAAAACCATGGGTTGAGGTTAGGGCTGAGGGAGCCCATGGGGCTGTTTGAATCATGGCCGTGCTCTGTCTCCCTTGTGCAATGGCTCCAGAGGGAAACACCTGCAGCTTTATTCTGGTGCATGCAAAGAACTGATGGTGATGGAGGGAGCAGGCTGGAGGCTGCTGTGCAGCTGGGACGGGGCTCGGTGCAAACCAACCCTGCAACTGCTTGCTATGGGAAATGGGCTGGGACGATGCAGGGGATGGTGGGGCACAAGAGCTGTGAGCGCAGGGAGGTGGCAGCAGAATGAACGGGGATGCTGGGGATCGGATGAGTCGATGAGCTCATGGGGCTGAGAAAAGAAGAGGTATTTTCAGGAAGGGGTGAGCCGTGCTGAGCCTGATATAATGCAGCAGCTGAGGGAATTGGGGCACAGAGCCCGGCCCTGCCAGCAGCCTCGTGCAGGAAACTGACACCAGGAGCAGAGTGGAAAAGTCCCAGAGCATTTCCTGCCAGCACCGCAGGGACAGCGCGTGCCCCACAGCGGGCACCTGCCGGGACCCAAACAGCCCGACGGGAACCTCGTGTGCCGCAGCCAACCCAGCACATCCCAACAGGACCGGCTGCTATTTTGGGGTACAGGCAGTCTGGACACCCTGTGCTCACCCCTACCCTGTTCCCTTCTCATCAGTCCCAGTGATAATGAGGGCAGCAACAAATCAGTGCCTGCAATAGGGATGGCACCGGGAGGGGTGGGAAGGAACTTCTGCTGCTGAGGTATCAGTCAGTGGATGCAGTAATCACCATTAACTGGAGGGGAGCAAACAGGACCGAGCCCCTCTTTGCCCTGAGAGCCCTGCATGGTGCTGGCACACACACCTCCCCAGCACAGAGCCTGCCCTGCTGGATGGCATGTATTTTTAATGCCTGTGTTAATTGCAGCATCTCATGTTGATGTCAGGAGCACTGCAGTGCTTGCTCCGCTCAAACCAGCTCAGCTCAAGGCCGCTGCATCCCAGGAGGTGCCTCCACTGCAGCTGCAGAGGCAATTACTCAGCCCCTTGTACAACACAGAGCGCTCTAAGGGGAGAGCAAGCCCACCTCGCATTAAAACTCTGCTAATTAGGAGCCACTTAGAGGCACACAAGGATATTATTACCTTTGGCCAGCTTGAAAGCTGCAGCCTCCATCAGATGCAGATGTGACCTCAAGAACGAACGCCCTCCAGGTCAGGCTGGGATGCTGCCATCAGCCCAAACCTCATGCATCCCAGGCTTAAGGGAGGAGCGGGTTCCTTGGTAACGTCCCCACTGCAGAAGGACCTCAGCCTGATGTGACCCGGCCACCTGCTGAGTGTTTTCCTGCGTTGCTTCAGCTTGGACACTTGGAGCTGTTGTGGAGCAGCGATGTAAACAGCACGAACCCAACCTTAAAGGAGTGCCATGAAGCAATGCAGGGCAGGTGCTCTCCTCCATCACAGGGACTGGGGGCCCTCCTGCAGGAGCCAGGGGACACAGGGGGCAGCGGAGGTTCAGAGCCCTCACCCAGCTGGATCCCAGCCCCAGCACAAGGGCCGTTCTTGCAAAGTTGAACGAAGTCACGATGGAGATTCCAGTGCAAACCCTGGGAGAGACGGCATCAGATGGGGGCAGTGCCAGAGGGAGGTACCTTGGGATGGAGCTCCCTGTCCGAGCTGCTGCTCCGGTTCATGCTGATCTTTCCAGGAGAACTGGCACGACTCCACATCCCATAAATAAGGCTCAGCATCAGCAGTCATGTCAGCAGGAGACAAAACATTTAACGTGAAAGGCTTTAAATGGAAGCAGGAAATGAAAAGATAAAGGGCAAATTTTATTTTAGATTCCTTGTTGGTACATATTTTGCTTCCTGACAGCGATGGGATGCGATGGCTTCATCAGCCCAGCGCTCCAGAGCCTATTTATAGAGACCCCATGCCTTGCAAGAAAGTGGGAGCGATCGCAGGGCTGTAAGCAGAGCAGGGGTGAACCCAGGTTCCCTTTTCTCTGAGTGCACTGGGATTCTGGTGCCATGGCAGCTATCAGCACAGCCTGCAGGAGCAGCACGAAACCACCTGCTGCCAATGGACACGAGGGAGGGGACCGCAGCAAACACCAGCACGTGCCAGTACACCAAACACAAGATTCTTTCCTAACCTCAAATACGTTTCTGTTGTAACTTAGCAACCCACGTTGGGTGAAAGCACCGAGGAGGGAGGCAGGTCCTGAGGAGAGATGGAGCCTCACGCTCCCTTCAGTTCCATGCCTTAGCAACAGCTCAGCTCCAGCAAGTTGGACAAGCGTGGCCACCGCGGGAGCCAGCACCTCTCACTGATGGGAAACGGCCCCTCTGTAATCCAGACCTATGGGGTGAGATTAATGAACAGCAGTGAGTCAGCCCTGCCCGCTGGCGTTACACAACCATGGATGATTCACAGCTCGGTCACCGTCTCACGAGAGGACTTTGAAGAAGGGAAGGAGCGCGGCTTGTGAGTCACTGACACTCAGGTGAGAGAGGAATCCAAAGCAGAGCACAAGGACAACTCCCAAGGACTTGCTGAGGTTTGTCTACATGTGGCTCAACTCAACAGGCAGCATCAGCCGCCTCCGGCTTCTGGTAAATCATCTGAAATGACTTGTAGCCTTGATACTGAAATCCTCCCTTCCATAGCACTGTGTGATGGCTTTGCTTGGAGAGCCTGAACCCTTGGGACACCAGGAGGGACGGTGCTGTGCCCATGGACAGAGAGCAGCACAGGGCTGAGGGCAGGAAGGGATGTCTGTCCACCCAAAGTACCCCAACCTCTCCTGCACTGACACCTGCTGCATCACATCACATCCCTTATTGGGGACCTCAGGACCTGCAGCAGTTCAGGGGAGAACTACGACTTCATGCAAAGGCTGCTGACGTCAAATGCACAAGAGATCTGCCTGGAAAACGCATGGGGAACCCACGATGTTCAAGGCTCCCCCAGTTACTACAGCCCTGCTGCTCTGTGCCATTCCCATCTTCAACAAGCACTCGACAAAGGACCACAGGAATACCCATCAACCTGCTGAGCTAATAATGACAGCACCCCAATCCTCAAAGCTGTCAGCCTCTTCAAAACGCAGCTCAATGAGACAAGTTCCTTCCGTGCGCTCCTTAACGCCGCCTATTCCCAGAGCACAGATTCAATTTGCAACCCAACCCTTGAGCCTGCTGGCTGCTGCACTGAGATCAGCGAGCATCACAAGGATCCACGCTGTCTCATTAGGCTGCCGTGCAGCCCCATGCCACCTTCAGGGCTATACTTGGAACCCACCACCTCCCTGCAGCGGGATCCATTCGAGCTGCATGAGCAAAAGCACTTGGAACAGCCTGCGAGTCCTCAACAGAAATCAAGGGTAACAAATCATTCGTAATAAATTTATTTTATATATTGGTTTACAGAACTAAACTGAACGGATAATAAACAGCACCAAGCCAGTGAGATTTGTTCTACAAAACGAGTTTAATACAAAAACATGACTGCGATGCTCAACTCCTCACTCTGTATTCGGATGGCTAAAAAAAAAAAGGAAAAGTAACTCAAAACCTGCAAACGGTTAAAAATAAAGGCTGGATTCCATAGGCACTGGTGTTTGTCACAGCTTCTGTAACACGGAGATCAAATCACAACGAGGAGAGTCAAGGCTGCCTTCAGCCGATTCCCTGCTTAGTGGTGAATGACTCCAAGGCGGCTCCTGAATCTCTCCTGTCCAAACACCTTGTATGTGTGCGACCAAAAGCAAAACAAGGGGTAGCAGCTGGATCCCTGCACAACACCTCCCTGTGCTGTGTGCCTGCAGAGGCTGCTCTCCCTGCAGCCTTGGTTAGCTTAGGCCAGACATGAATTCAGTCCCCACTGTCCCATTGGTGTCTTGGTCAGCGGTTTGATGACACTGGGAAGAACAGATTCACTGCATTTTCGCCCAGTTTCAGCTGCCACACTCAGGAGATATTTTCTTTGAGGAAACCAAACCAAAAACAAAACCCCCAAGAACAACAACAGTCCTATGCAGGACGTAAAAAACAATCTCAACTAACTAGATGACTGTAGATACAAAAAGCAATGCCTGCAGCACAAACAGAGGACGGGTTGCTGCTGCTTCTACCTGTTGTGAGGCTGCAGGAACGTGGATCTGGCACCCCAACACACCATGCATTGTACAGCCCTGCTCTGACCCACAGCACACACATTGCAGCTGCCCAGGATAAACAAGTACATTCAGCCCCAATAGACATTCCAAAGCTGCTATTTAATAGCCCACGAAGCAATCTTGGGGCTGTGGCCACAAGAAAGTGCTTTCCGAAGCTTCCTACATCCTTCACTTCCCACCCAAATTCCCCCCCCCCAGCCCCCCAAGAAAACATAAAGCACAGAGTTTGCAGACTTAAAAAGTGGAGCAGGATCACCAATGTTTCCCTCCACACCCCCAACCCAGCCCAAACCACCAAGGCACGTCACACTGCCCTCCCTCTACTACGACCTTCACCTGATTTCATCCCTCTCCTATTATTTCCTCCCCCATTCCCATAGGGTGCAGCAGACACAAACATCCTCCCTGTCGGGAAGCAGCAGGTGCTCTCATCGCTATCCTTGTACTGCTAAAAAACAAACGCTAACAAAATGCACCTCAACTGCCACCCCACCGTTTCCATGGGAGACGCTGATCTCCTCTGAACACGCTCCATGGCAGATGCTGCCTCCAGTTGGCTTTTGTGGAACTGTGGTCAAATGTGAAGGACCGTTGTCAGAGCGATCCCAGGTCCTTCAATCCTTAAGTACACATTTGTTTTTAAACAAGTTGCTTTAGGCCTGCTCGCTTACAGAAGCCAGATATCTGCTGGCAGGTTAACTTTGGTGTGATTCTGGCTTCCCACCAGCTCAAGCCCATCTTCTTTCTAAGCCAACATTATTGCCCTGATTATTTCTTTTTGTTTTGAAGATTTTCAGAAAGAAGAGCAAACAGAATCGTGCAATCCCCAACCCAAAGAGGTCAGGACCGTGACCTGCTCTTTCCCACCACCACAGAAGGGACCGTTCCCTTGTAGAGGTCCTTTTGCTCTGCTTCTGCTCCTCTTTAGTGTTCTGAATCTGAGACATAAGATGGCTGAGTCCATCTCCATACGAGCATATCCTCCCCTGCTACTCTGTGTGACTCTGTCTGAATCCGGGACTCGTTTGAGGCCAGAAACTCCACAGCTCTGTTCCAGACACGCTTCATTTTTTTCCTGCAAAAAAACCAGCAATGAAAATTACATTCTCAAAGTGCCTTCCCCTGCTTACAGCTACTGTAGCTGTTGGTCAGGCCAGTGCCAGTTTCCTGCACGAACAGTAAAGGAGATTAAACCACTTCAGAAGAGCCTCCCCAAAACCCCATTCAGCTGATGGGAAGGTTTGTTCTGAGAAGTGCAGCACCTTCCTGGAGAACAAGGCACGATGGCTGAGAAACAGGATGGCATCCCACATAGATTGGATGGAGGAGGGAAAAAAAAGATGCTCCAGGCCCAGGAAAAACAAAATCCAATTACTGTGTGATAGAACAATGACAATACACCAGTGGGACTGCAACAAATATCAGCCCCAGGACTGTCACATTAATCTCCAGCAGGTTAATATATAGCCTAGGTTTTATCAACATCCTTTATGAAGTGAAAGGCCAGACAGACTCTTCTTGCTTCCCATCAATTGTCTGCTCGTGGTCTGTCACCCAGTAACTATGGTTTTGAGTTGAGTTGAGTAACACCACGCTGACAACCCTCCCTAAGGAACAAAGCTCACCTGCTCTGAGGAGGGATCAGGCTGTCCCGAACATGGAGAATGCCCACATAGGGGTAACGCTCCAAGTTCCGCTCCCATTCCTTGTAGTGGTCCTGGACAACAGCTGGAGGGCAGAAGGGAAAAACAAGGAGAGACTTCAACACTGCAGGGAGGAGAAGAGTGCGACTTGGGTTTGCAGAGATATTGGATTCTACCTATGATCTTCTTCACCATATCGTACATGGCTTGCTCCTCTTCCTCCATCTTCCGCCAGCGATACCGAAGGAAGATTAGGATCCCCCACAGAGTTACCAGACCTGGAGGGACAGAAACAAACCGAATTCAGTGGTGACATACACGTACCTCCACAGTGCCAGCAGGTTTCTTTTTCACACCTCTCTGGAGGCAGCTTTCCTCCTTGCTGCAACATAGGCCTGCTTGTAACTGAATCCAAGCAGCACATTTTGTTCATCTGCACTGCACTAAACTGCGGGTACAACAACACCTGCAGCAGAAGAGTGTGTGTGCATGAGAGGAGAGGAGGGCACAAGGCCTCATCACAGCCTCCCCTCCAAAAAAAAACCTCAGCGTGACCACGGGGCTCTAATTCTCTAAATCCCAGAGCTATCTCTTTGCTAGAGGCCTCCCCTATAATAATCACTTAAGAAGACTGTCAAGCTCCACTGCTCTGCAGATAGCTGCTTGATAAGGAGATAAAGCCTGGGGCTCCAGTGCCAGCCTAAAATTCAGGAGATCTAAATTGAAGGTTTAGCACTGACAAATGTCCCTGTTACGACATGAGCTAACTTTAGCAGCTCGGTCTCTACAATAAACATAACTATCCCCTTTCACCCTCACCTCGTCTGGCTAGATTACAAACTCCTCCAGCCAGCACTCATCTCTCGTTATCACCTCGCTCAGTAAGACCTCTGTCTCAGCTGGGGTGTGACAGACTCTTCCCATAAAGCCTATAATACTTGAAACGCTACAAGTCATTACAGGAGAGTCCAGAAGACTTTGTAGTTTAATGCAAGAAAAGGAAGAATAAATGAATCTTTTAGATAGGTTAACATACTTATTTTGCAGACAGCAGTAATGGGTACTTGAGGAATACTCCGGGAGCTAATCAGCTTGCTGATTTAAGGTAAGTGTTAAGCACTCAGCACAAGAGCAGGTCTACAGGTCTCTTTCTGCTGCCACAAAAAGGTTAATTAGAAATTAACTCGTTGGCAGGTTTATTTCACCTCTGCTGGTTGGAAAAAATACGTGGGTGCATGCATGTTCATCTCTATAGCCAGCAAGGGGAGAAATCAATTCGAAATACCGACAACTTACACCAGAAAAACAGGAACAGGTTCATGACGGCAGTGATCACTGCCCGACGGAAACGGCAGCCGAGCCCCATCTGAGGATGGGCTGATTCCAGACAAACCACCTCTTCCACTCTGGTAACTGGTTCGGAAAGATCTTTGCCTTTCAACCTGATGGGAAGAGGCAGAAAACCTTCACTGAAGAATGCAGATGCTCCAACTGCGGTCTTTAATCAAGAGGGGAAACAGACTGCAGATGCAGTAACTCGTTCTGTATGCCACATAGAAAATACACCAACATCTTCGCACCTCCTCTTTCCAGAACGTTTTGGGACTGGCTGCTTAGCAAGGACTGGATATGGCTTTAGAAAAGGCAGCGGGGCTGGAACTCCCACCGGTAAACTGAAATCTCCCTCTGCAGACTCTCTGACAGCACCTCTCAGCGTGCAGAAGATTAAACTTTAAATTGGATTCCCACCTCCCAGCACAGAGAAATGGAAATGTTTACTGAGTCACTCATCAGCAATTGCAGAGAAAGCAGTTGAGGGAGACTGCAAACGTCCACGGAGGTTGTGCTGTTTCCCTCAGTACAGATGAGCATAAACAGTTTAGCTAGGAAAGTGACAACACATCAACTGTATCTGCAGTGAGAAATGGACACACCCTCAGAAAGCATTCACAGCAAAATCGATAGCACATCCTCCTGCAAAATCACTGCTACACACCTGCTGTGCCAGCCGAGATGCTTTTAACTCCCTTCTTTCTATACACATCCACACTGATGCGGTTTCCTGATTCGATCCTCTAAGCCAACAGGCATCAGGCAATCTTAGCGAGAGCCATCAGATTCAGCGCAACTAAACCAAGGGGGATTTCATTTTTTTTAAGCTAATTCAATTCCAGGTTTGCAATGAATGACTTATTACACAATGACATTTTCTCCATGTATTAGCGCAGATCTCACCAAGCACTGACAGCTCGTATTTGGTTCCTGGATTCTACAGCAGCAGCAAACATGGCTGTTTCCCACCCCTCGTCAAGCTCTAGCATTACTACCGTTGCAACTCATTTAATCAGAGATACATTTTATGTATGCGATATTATGCAATATTAAAATGCAAACAAATGTTAGGCTTCAGAGTTAACACAGAGTGGAGGCAGCTGACACTTCCCAGAGGCAGATAATTACGTCTGTGAAAACTGCATAACAGCCTCCCATTAGATTATGGCCCGAACGTGGTATTTTTCACCTGAAGAAACCAGCACTTGTACCATTCTACACGTACTGAAGCAACTGGCAGCCAATAAACCCAAGATAAAGAGCCCCACAGGTGACTGACCAAGCACCTGCGCAGTCACAGTCTGTTGCCTTTGACACATACTGTGCATTCTACTGGAAAGAGAACTGACACTAAAGGAAAGATACCATTCAACTGTCTGTTTCCTTCTCCTCCTCACAGACTTACTTGCTCCAAGGGATCCCAGGGCATGTGGCTGTTACCTATTGAAGAGAACACCCTGCTGACCTGCAAACCCCAATCCTTTTGCTGAGAGGGGGCAGCTCCACACAGCACCAAAGCTCTGCTTTCGCTAAGAGTACTGAATGAAAGAGTCATCTGGGGCACAGTGAGTACACAGGCAAGTTTAGCAAGTGTTCTCCCAAGGCCACGAGCAAGACACCAGAGCCACCACTTTAAGCCCTGCAGCAAGCACAACGTAGCAGTTAACAGGCACAGCATCAGACTTTGGCTTCACCTGCAAAGCAGTGTTTTCGTGAACACCATGTCCCCCATTGCAAGGGTTGGGAAACACACTGAGAAGGAATGTCTGCAGTTGCCAATCTGCTTTAGGACCATACGTTTTATTTGGGAACTTGCCTGGGAAGCACTGCCAAAGCGAGTCTCTGATTATCTTCTGAAATCTAATGAAGGTTTTTGTGCACACCTCAAGGATGACAAATTACACACCGGCCGACACAGAGAAGGATCATTGTGGAACAGCAGGCTTCCACTTACCATATTCCTAAATCTTTGTTACTGTTCAGTATCCAGTTCAGGGCAGCTTCAAACTTCTGTTGGGAGCCACCAGTTATATTCTGTAAGAAGAATCCATTAGAATGTCAGTCTCCCATTCATTTAAAATACTGAGTAGTGTTATTTCCTAACAGTTATGAGAGTTATTCTATGCAGTCTGTCCCTATGTTAATTCTAATCATAATTCTACAAACTGGAGGGATGAAAACTAAACCTGAAGGTCGGTCTGGACTGAAATCTTCTGACTATGGTAGATGATGCGTGAAGCGCTCTGTAAAATAACACTCTCTCAGACTGTTAAGACTAACCACTAAATACAACATAATCTTACTGACAGTTTACCATGAAGGAAATGGAATGCTGGATCGAAGCAGTCTGTCTTCTGACACTTTGGGGTATAGAAAGATTTTTCTTCTGCCCAGGCCTCAATCCAGGGAAATTTCTAGTCTCACAAGACTGATGACCGTGGCAAAACAACTAACCATTAAGTTAGATTTACAGAGCCTGAATCAGAGATGTAGGGGAAGATTATTTTCAATCGAACTGCTGAGAACAGGGCTGGCCAAAGGGGAAACCAGAGGTATAGGAAAGAACCAGAACAGGATGAAGAAGTAAAACAGATGGCAAATTGCTTTAGTATCTATTATTTACTGCCTTGTAAGAGACTAAGCACTACATTACAACAATAGCTGCTCACAGCCTACTCACCACCACGTGGTCCCTTGCTTCACTAACCCAAATGCATTTGCTTTTTAGATTCTCAGGGTTTCCACATTCAAAATTACCTGGTAAAATAAAAGAGTCAAATAAATAATGTTTAGGGAAAAAAAACCTTGACAGTTCAGAAATATACACAACTGCCTAGAAACGCTATCCTTTAAATCCAGCTACAGCTCTGGGCAAAACAGTGGCAAGGTGAGATTTACATGGTAGGCAGGTTATGATTATGACTAGTAATAAGTGCTCAGCCACTGGATATAGGTTGGGAGGCTGCAGTGGTGAAGTGTGATCGACACAAAATGCTTCTAAGAAGCCTATATCCCAGCTTTACCCTCTGCTCAGGCAGAGAAACACTGGCCAGGAACTCACAAAGCTGACCAAACAAATGTGCTGAGAGACCACACAAAACTGGTACCGAAGCTTTAGAAATCCTGTGAAACTTAAAAGAAATCCCATAATCTGCTGTCACGTTTCAGCTCAGAGCTGACAGTTTCTGAAGTCGCTCCGACTCCATTTGTAAGAGCACACTGATTTACACTTAACTGGCTCTGAGCATCTTGAAGATCATTTCAAGATGCTGTTAGAAAAGAACCACAAAGCTGAAGATTTACACCTCAAGTTCCCAATACACCAAGAAGGACCACTCCACAAGTGCATGGTGATACGAGCGCATTAGCCAAGCACTACTGAGATTAAAAATAAACACACCTTTCACTGTTTTTCTGTTACTCGACTTTCTCAGAGCTCTATGAGTGGAACTGACTGTTCCAGAAACCCCTCTCTTCAAATTAAGGTTAAACGTGTCCAGATAGCTGAGAGAGTGCTTTACAGTGACAAATGGAACTTACCAGCCTGTATGGACAAGTAGTTATACAACTCATGCAGCATGTTCATCACAACGTCCTTCTGTTTGGCTTTGCAGAACTGAAAGTCAGAAACAGGTAACACACATGAACAGGCTGGCAGCTATGGGACAGCAGTCAGACTAGGCAGAAATGTCACAACAAAATGCCAGAAGTGAGGCTTTGGCTCAGCTACACATCACTAGATAAAACTGAACACACCTGCAGCACAGCCACAGTTGCTGAGGCCAAGTGGAACTTAATGGAGCTTCCAACTCATCAAATCTCAAAGATAAAACGAATAATTTCACTCTGATACAACCCTGGTGGAAGCTTCCCTGAACTATTACACCTCTGTGAGAATCCCACCCGCAATATTTAAAGGTAAATAAATATATGCTTACATCATCTGTTCTTTTGTCACAATCCACAGGCAGGAGATGAACTATGGGAGAGAAAGAGAGTTAGCTGGCTGCAAAACACAAGCTTTGATCAAGAAAATAATAATAAATGTATTTTTGTTATAGACTTTCGAGTCTGACTCTGCTATTTTTAATCTTACTCTACACGGCACCTGGCTACACAAACAGCACATCCAAAGCACTGCCTTGGTAAGCAGCACTGAAAGCCAAAGAAACAAAACTGGTTTAGTACCAGACTGCCGCACAGGTATTTGTACCTGCTACATAGGTATCATAGAACACAACAACTAACTTTAAAACACCTCCTTGGAAGGCAAAAGCAAAAACAAAAGAACACACACTTATTTTCAGTGGTGAACAAGACTTCCCAAAGGCAAGGGGGGAGTGCAACGGAGATGTCAAGTGAGAGGATGATATATGTGATAGTGATGGAAGTAATAAAGTCAGAAAATAAAAGCTAATAAGGTAAAAAATCACAATGAAAGCAGCACACGTACAGTTCTCCTCTGTCTGGTCAAGCCAGCCCGACCCAATCATCTTCACCATGAGGATGCCCAGAAAAATCAGCAGCAGCACCAAGCTGGCGAGGCAAAGGAACTGGGAGAGGTAGTACTCGAGGCCTTTGCGCTTTCCTTCCACCTGCTGCCTGGGGGCTGAGCGCAGGAGCTGAGTGCGGGGTGTCACCACTGCAGCCGATGTCCCCCACCGGCTGCCCGAGCCCAGCCCCGTGTCACTCACAGTCCTCCATGGCAGCCGTCGGGTCAATCCCTCTCCCCAGCTGCTGGGTTTTGGCTCTCTGTCTGCCTCTCTTCTAATACTGGACGCCAGGCTCTCCTCTCCCCTCCCAAATGGGTAACTCAACCCGCTACGTCCTGCTGTGGTTCCCCAATGGGTGCTGGGTTCCACCTTGCTCTCCCGTCCCCACCAGCTGTTGGAGAAAAGACCCTTCCTTTCCGCCTTCCTTTCCCCAGCTGTTTCCCATTGTGCTGGGGAGTTCTGCCCTGCATTCCGCCCTACTGACGTGTCCCAATGGCTCCCGGCTGTCAGACCCCTGCTTTCATCGCTGGAAAAAGCTGTGGAGCTGAGCCTTCCACTTCTGCCTGCAGACCCACCCCAGGAGGGCCCGGAGCTCAGCCCCCCCACGCCATCCATGGACGTCCCCAACCCAGCCCTAGCGCTGAGCCCCTCGCTTCTACCCATAGACGTGTTCCACTGGGACGTGCTCGGCCCCCCGAACCCATCCAGGGAAGACCTGAGCCCACCGCTGAGCCCCTCGCTCCCCTCCGCGGATGTGCTCCACTGGAAGGAGCTGGAGGCCCGAAATCCATCATCCAGCGCCGGGCCCGGCCCAGCCCTGAGCCCCGCGCCGCTCTCCAGCGATGAGCTCCACGACGAGGGGCTGTTCAACGCCCGGAGCCCATCCCGGGACATCCCCCCCTCGCTCCTACCGCCGAGCCCCCCGCCGCGCCCAGGGGGCGACCCTCGCGGGTCTCCCCAGGACAGCCGGCCTCCCTCCGCGGCCTCCCAGCGGGACGCGGGCGCTCGTCCTCTTTCCTCCTCCTCGTCCTCCTCCATCCCGTCCTCCTCCATCTCCTCCTCATCCTCCTCCTCTCTGTCGCGGCCGGCCCTGCCGGGACTGAAGCTGAGGCGCGACCGCGATGCTGAGGCCTGCTGCGGCCTGCCGGAGCTGCGGCCCGGGCTGGGCGGAGCGCCGCGACCCCCGCGCTTCGCCGCCGCCACCTCGGCCCGCAGGCAGCTCAGCTTCTTGATGTAGACCTTGCGGGTGGTCTCGGTGATGGGCCCGGGCCGGTAGCCCAGCGCCAGCAGCTCCTTCCGGAGCTCCGCGTCTGTCAGCTCCGCCATGGCCGCGCCGCCGCCGCCAGGCCTAACCGGAAGCACTCCGTCAATAGGGAAGGGCGGCCGCCATCTTGAGGAGGGCCGGCAGCACTCTTCTGGCGGCCATCTTGGGAAGGGTGCACGTGGCCCGGCTGGCCGGCGCCATGTTTGTACAGGAAGTGCGAGTCGGACGCCATATTGGGAAGGCGGGTTGGGCTTCTCCGCCATATCGGGGAGGTCGCGAGTGAGCCCCTCTCGAAGCGAAGATGGGTCGGAGCAGGAGCCGCTGCCCACCTCGGGAGGGAGGGAAATGCAGACAGCGAAGTGCAAAAGCAGCCTCCCTTTTTCTCCCCCCCTTCTCCAGCCTGTAAAGAAAGTAATGAAAGGGCAGGGGAGCTGCACCAGGACAGAGTTTGTCCCAGCAGCCCCGTTCATTGCGTGACTCTCATAGCAGAGAACTTGGGAGTGGGGTTTGAGGGCTGGAGGATGGCAGAGGAGCTGAGGTTCCTTTGCAGGAGGGAGATCGGCAGCTGGAGCGGATGGTGGAGAGAAACCTGCTGCCTTTCCCACCTCCTCCCCAGCAAGACAAGCCTGGGGAGCATCACTGCCTTCCCTGAAGGTACCCGGTTATCGTGGAGAGGAAAGCAGCCTCTCAGAGCCCAACAGCCCCATGGAAAAGCACCTTTGTGTTCCCATCATCCTGCCCACAGTGCTGATGTTGAGGCTGATGGCAGAGCTTCTGCTTTGTGCAGGAGAAGGGGCATCATCCACGCAGCCCTGGGCAGCAGCAAAGGCTGCCAGGCAAGCGCAGCCCTGCTGATGCCACAGATGGGCTGTGATGCTCAGAGAGCCTTGGCTGTGGAAAGCCAGTTCCCAGCCCACGGCTGGAACATCTTGGCTGCAAATAGCCTGAGCTGGCTGTGGGAAGATGGGACAGTGAAGAGGGGACAGCCTCCACCTTTCCTGCTAGCCCGGAAGCTGCCTTAGGCCTGCTGGCAGTGACTCAGCTATCAGATGGGAAGAGCAGGCATAGCTTGCCGTCTGCTTCCCCTTCCTAAAGTACTGAGGCAGGGCTGGTGTAAGCGGAGGGGTAGAAATAGCTCTGCATGAAGAGGGGAGCGTGCTGCGTCCCCCAGAAAGCATGGCAGCAGATGCACCTTCCCATCCCTAACAGAGGGGATGATTCACCCCCACTGCTTCCCCCCCTGGCGTCTGGCCGACAGTCCTGCATATGGCACTGGGGGAAGTGTCAAATCCTTCCTGAGATGCCGACTGTGCTGATTTAACACCCTGTCACTCACAGCCGCTGCACAGGTGTGACCCAAGAACACCCATTCTTGTCCCCGGATCAGATGTCATCTCCTCAGCCTGCTGAGCCTCTTATTAGGTTGGAAAGTTGGTGCCACTTACGGTCTTTTCTATCTTCTTCCTCCTCCTCCTTTCCCGTCTCTCTCCCTCGGTAGCTCGTCCTACCATCAAACTATTTCTCAGTTTCTGGAGCAGTAAGATCTTCCTCATCTACTTGCAGGCCTGGACTCCAGCACCGCTGGCCAAATGATGCTCTCCTGTAGCATCATTCTTGTGGGAGATGGTCCAAGAAGCAAATCCCAAAGGCTTGTGTTTGCTTTCTTATTGTCGCTGGGTAATATTCCTTCCTCAGTGCCACAGGTCAGCCAAGAATCCCCTTCAGTGAAAGAGAAGGGCAGAATGGGATGGTCTGACCTGGAGTGAAGCTTCTGCAGGGTTTTAAGGAGCAGTTTGCACTGCAGGTGGAAGCTCTTGTTGTTTTGCTATGGCAGGGCAAATTTAAGCCTGGGGAAAGGATCTGGGTCTTGCAGAAATACTAAGTGCCTCTTCAAAGCAGACAGCTTTGATCTCGCTGGACACAGTAAGCACGGTGCAGCTCTTCCTGCCAGACCTCCCATGGGTATCAGCCCACTGCAGATTGATTTGCACTGGCTGAGCTCCTAGCCCAGCAAGACATGCAGGTGCTTTCATTTTTAGCCTAATGGAATGTATTATTTTCCACCAGCTCAGACTCTCTTACAGTGATTTCATAGCTCCACCTGCCTCAGCAATAATCCTTGCAAACTTCCAGTTACACGGAGCTGATCCGTCTGTGCAATAGGAGTATGCCTTCAAATCAAATATTAACACTGGAACCCATTCTGTGCTGGATGTTGCATTATACATGGAGGCATTTCATTTCTCCAAGGGATGGCTTGCAGCAGGGAGCACACCGAGGAAGTAGAAGTGTGTCTGTGTTGTTCTAGCACAAACACAGCTACGTGGATGAGCCGCAGTAAGAACAGAATTTGTGTTAGATCAGGAGGATAAAATTGGATTGAAATTGGATATGTTCGAGTACATGCCATTGATCTCATCGGTCCTTACTTTACATATGGTAGATTTTCTGCTGCCAGGATAGAGAAGCAGCTCTAAAATAAGCCAAAGGTATGTTAAATGGAGAGCAATATGTTCGAGCGGAATTACCATGTCACATCTCGATTTGTTTGAGAGCCAGCAATCATGTCGGAGCTGTGTTGCTTCGCACCGTCTCTTGTTCACACCGTCGCTATGGGTGTTCCTTGCGGTGTAGTTCAGATTCATGTAGCCCGGGTGAGCAAGAGGGGGTTCAGTCTGCAGGTAGGGAGAGCAAAGCTGCTTTCTGCTGGCTGTGTGGGGCTGACCTGCTGTGGGCAGAGCTGGCTGGAGGCTCCTGCTGGGCTCCCAGCTCACCCAGTCTGATGCTTCTTGCCCTGGCCTGGCTTGGTAGCCCTGTAACTGTGCCTCTGTTTCTCTCCTTGCCAAGAGGGAGGCCTAAAACCTATTAGTTTGCAAAGATTAATTACTCGGGCTCCTCAGCATGCTTTGCACTTGTCAGAAGGACGATGATTCCTCTAGAACTGGAAACCCTCCTTCTTATCTTTCCCACACTCGCTGCTTGCCATCTGGCTGAAAAAAGGCACAAATCCTTCGTTTAATTATACTGCGCTTTTTATTATCTCACCTCAGATTTTGTTGTTAATCTCTTGTACAGATTTCGTGTACATAAAGTGGAGCCTTTTAGCTTCACCAAGCTGTAGCACTTTCTCTTCTGATGCTGCTGATATCAGTCAGCTGAAAGAGAAGAAGGAACAAGTGTCCTTAAAATTTGTCATTACGCTTTATGTATCATTTCCTCCTCCTCAGCTCCTCACCGAAAGAGCAAGGAGGCAAACTGAAATCAGCACAGGAGAAGTAGAACAGCAGCTCCCGCTGAGATAAAAGGACCCTTTTGTTGGGGAGTTTAAACCCAAATCAGACAAAGGTCTGGAGACAACACTGGTAAGAACGCCTCCATCGCCCTCCAGATCTGGAATAGCTGCAGCCATCGCACCCCTGGACTTCTCCTCCTGCAGCTCCCAAGTGCTGGGAGCAGATCCCAGGGCTGGATTTTTTAGCACCTTTAGTTGCAGCGAAGCAGATAAGCCCCTGTGCAGAGAGCAAAGTGTTCCTGTATGGCTGCAGGTACGGCTGAGGTGCCTCACCTGTCCAGGTTTCATTATAAGCTCTGCTGGAAATTGCACCCTAAAGACTGAGGACTTCTGAGGAGGGGGGAGTAGGGAGGTAGGAAGCAGCGCTGCTGAAGATTATTGCAATGCTTAACAGTCAACATCAGCTCTAGGACACAGCACTCTAAGAGAGCATATAACCTTCCCAGAAGAAAAGTGTATACATGAGGGAGAGTGGGGTATCTGAGGACTCTGTGAGCAAACGTGACACAAAAGCCCTTCCGAGGAATATAAATATCTCCATGATGATGAGCTGGTGAGAGGAGAGAAAGGCAGAATTCCCAAGGCAGAAATCAACCCCCTGCCAGTACCGTTTGGGGTGTCCTGTAACACCTCCGTGAGCAGTTTCTCCAGGACACCTTGGTATTTTTCCAGCTGCCTCAGGATGAGCCGCATCCCAGCTCTGGCAGGAGCTGCTGGCTGCAGAGGAAAGAAGAACATCAGAAGGAGGAGCAGAGCACGGGCAGGCAGGTCAGGGTGCTTCAACCCCACTTTGCTCACGTCAGTAGAGGGTCTGGGGTTGGTGTGAGGGGAAGAGGATGATCGTTATATCAGGGGGGGAAAAAAAGCAGTGTTTTGGAGTCAGCTCCTTCTAGTGCCGATGCAGTGCTGTGCTGTTCAAAGTGCCAGTTTTCGTGTATTGGATCATCTCTGGTCTGACTCAGAAATACAGATAAAGGCACCTACTGGCAACAGAGACTGTAAAGAAGAAAAATCATTTCTACACCTTATAATCCTCCACTATCTCACACCTTGACCCTTCAAAACATCAGCTTTACTGATGCTGGTGAAGCATCCTGCATAAAAAAAGGTTGAGGATGAGACATCACCCTGCCTGCAGCCTGAGCAGCTGTGAGCCGTGGCTCAGATGTACCCAAAGTAAATAGAGTTGTTCCAGTCATGGCTGGAGGCACAGGAGGGCTGGTGGCTGCATGGGCTTTGGGTACTGGGAAATGCCAGTTATTTAATGCTTTGAGCTGCGAATCCTTGCTGTTTAAATCCTATTATTGATGGCTGCTGCACCACGTTTGGGAGAGCAGTTGCACATTGAGCTGCACGTTGGCCAAACTCCATGGCCTCTCTGCCTGTCCTGTGGTTTGGGCTGGACCTTCACACTCCTTGTGTTGGCAGAAGATGGTTGTGTTGAGCACAGGAGGGGCTGCTCCGACCGGACAAAGAGCTCCCTGCATTCGAGTGGAAAAGCACAATTTTCAGACCTAGCTAACCACGTAAGCATGCCTTGGAGGGCTCACACTGGCACTTAAATCCCTAAAATTGGCAATTTTCTGCTCTGTATACAGCCTTTGGGGGGGTGCAGCTGTATGGGCCCCAGTTTATAAGTCAGATCCTGCCAGCGCAGAGGGCTGTGAGATAGGAGGTGAGCGACACCAGACAGCTGATGCAGAGCTGCCTGAAAGAATGACAAGTTAAAATCAGACCCGCTGAGCTACAAATTACTGCCTTGCAGTCGGCTGGCGTTCCCTGAATGGCAGAGAAAAGACCTCATGTTGTTTCCATCTTCCTGTGTGAAGGTGGAGGCTAGGTGGGTCTGAGGGGCGTCCAGCCTGCTCAGTGTCTAAGGTAATTTGTGGCATGGAGGTAAAACTGCTCTCTGATGAAATCTTGCTGGGTTGCCTGGCAGAACTGCTATGAAATGGGGGGTATTGCTTTACGTGACTGTGAGCTCCATAATACCACCCACTGTCTTCTCATGTGGCACCTCCAAGTATTCGTCTGCAGCCTGGACCCACGGGACATCCCTTGGGCTGTTTGTCCCCTCTGCATGTCCTCATCGGATCCTTAGAGCCACATGGTTCAACGTACCTGGATAGTCTTCATCCTGTCGATACCTGCATCAGACTGCTCAGAGAAGCCTTCCTCTTCCAGCTGCTGCAGAGGGGTCAGGGATTTCTTCTGCCCTTTGTTCCTCTCCTTTTCCTGCAACCCCACAGCAGAGAGCAAACAAGGCAGTGATACACAGCATCATGTGAGCACCAAACGTGCACTGTGACGGGATGCCCTGTGGCCATGTGCCTTGGAACAGGGCACAAAACCCAGGGAAATGGAAGTCTAACTGCTGCCTGGAGCCAATGCAGCGTGGTTCCCTGGGTGGGTGTTTGGGAACAAACCCATTTGGTGACTGTAATATGCAGGAAGGGCTGCAGTGCTCAGTGTAAGACTGGGTTACGGGATTGCAGGCAATGATCTGTAGCAAATATGACACTCCTGGATGACTGCTTTGATCTGTGCAGGACAACGCTGTCAGCAGGAAGGGATTTACTGATCTTGCAGAGCTATTCCACTGGCCCAGTCCTAGTTCCCTCCTGTCACAGTGGCAATGAAGTTGAATGAAACCTGCACACCCTCATTGCAAATGGAGAGCTCTGTGCATTCATTACATGTTGCCAGCCTTTCTTGGAAGTCTGCAAGATCAGTCCTATCACATCAATAGGGCTAAACTTTGCTTCAGGACCCTCCCTTCCTTCAGAACCTGAATAGAACAAAACAGATTTGCTTTGGGATAAGACCAACACGACAGGACATGAAAGATGCATCCTTGTCTGTGCTCAGTGCCGTGCTGACTGCTCGCTATGGGCTTGCTTTGGTTTGAAGGTGTGCTCAGGAAGCTAAGACTGATTTCACCCACGTACCTCTGGAAGCCCCTCAATCACCAGCAGACACATAGCTAAAAGGGTAACGATGTGTGAACCATCTGGGGACCGTGCGTGGGTCCGTGTCCTCTCCTTCAAGGAGGCTGAAGGATGTCTGTGCTTCCCACAAGGAGAAATCACAAGCCAGAGAGCAAATGGGTATTGGAAAAAAGATTTCACCCCTGTATCAGAGGATTGCAGCGTGCGGGGGAAGCTCCCTTTGGCTGTGTTTAAGGAGAAGATGCAGTCTCTGAGGCTGCCTGCCTGACACCTTTCAACAGTATTAGTTTCACATCAAAAGGAAAAACATTCTCTCTGCGCATCCCAGAGGTGACAACCATCTGGAGGATGGTTAATTATTTGTTACAACAAAAAGACCCATCAATGCGGTGATGGGAGGCTGCAGCTCCTTCACAGAAATTACAGCCACTAGCAGGGAAGAAAGAGAAAGGAGACCCGCTACCAGCAGATGAGATCCTACACGGGTTATCTGTGTTACCCCCTGTGTGTGTCTCCTGGATTACCTGCATTTTCTGCAAGTCGCTCTGGGTGAAGAAGGGCACAAAACCTTCAGCCTGTTCTGCCAGCACCGACATCACGTACAGCAGGAGCAAAGCAGCCGCCTTCCTTGAAACCATTGCAAGAGCCTGAACAAGACGGGAAGGAGGATGCCAGGGTAATAACAGAGAGGGCCATTTAATGAGAAATCCCTCTGGCCTTTCATCAGTTGCAATCTAATTTAGCCACCAGCTAACTAAAGATATATTTACTCTTCCAGATGCTCCTAAGCTGAGAATAGAAGCGTCTTGACTGACAATTCTCTCTCAAACCGTTTCTTGTAAACAGATTTGTTCTTGAGCAATATCTCCAGAGACTGAAAGCCCGGCCCTTCAGTACTGTTAAAGACTCCTCTGTTCTGCAAGCTTTAGCCCTCCAGCTGTAGTGGTTTAAGACCTGCATACATCCAGAGCAAAACACTCCCGTCGATCCCTCTGACAGCAAGGGAGAGTGCGATGCTGCAGGAGAGAAAGGACGCGCTACGGCTGCTTTCGTACAGTTTGTTTTCACATCTCTCGCCCCCGAAAACCAGCACTGATGGGCTCCATCTTTTAATAAGCCTCGTTGGGTCCAAGAGAGCTGCGAAGGGCGTTTGCCAGCCTTGCTCCATAAAAGACGAGCATAAAGGGCTTTAAAAGCTGCCTTCCGAAGTGATTTAACAGTGACTTCAGATGGGAAGAGAACTTATATAAACATTAAATGCTCTCTTTAAATATTAAAATATTCTCTCTGGATGCATTTAATGAAGTCTGGTCCCACAGCTTAACCACTCTACCTGATTGGAACTTGATCCTTAATTAGTTTCAACAACCTCTCTGTTTGGACACCATTAAAAAGACGTCATTAGGTCAAATTTGACCCCTGAATTAGATTCCACATAAATATCAGCTAGTATTGAACCGAAGGCGGTGCAAGTTAATAAGTATTTCCCTCTGCAGCACTTCCCAGTCCCATATATCGCTGTGTGCCAGGCCAGGGAGGGTGATGGGAGTGGGTTTGGATGTGGCACCCAGGCAGCTCCTCCCTGCCTGCATACACTGCAACATCCAAGCTGTCAAAGCAGGAGCTGCTGCAGTGATCCAAAGGGGATTTTCTCAGGTTCTTCCCCTTGTAATACAACGTGTTGATATGCATATGTGCTGATAACACGGCGTTATCTCAGTGTCATCAATCTCTTGTGCGGCTTCATTTATTCTAAGATTGCAATAAAATACTGCCATATACAGAGATAAACTCAGTCACCTCCTTCATCTCTTATTGACTAGCCCTCTGCGAATTGATTCCCTCTCTTCCCCCAGAGAAACACCCCCGCACATTACTCTAGTCAAAAAGAATATCTTTTATGCATGTCCCTGCCTTAGTTTGTAAGCAGGATGTGTCTTCCAGACCTGAGATCACCAGCTCAGTGCCTCTCCAGGCGGATACGTACCTCCTTGTTTGTGAATTTGCTTCATAGCTACAAAGAAGAAGCACAGAGCAGAAGGATCCCAAGTTCAGAATCAGCACAACAAAGCGCTGCGGTCACACAAGGCTGGGTGAAGCGATGCCCAGCTCTCCTTATGGCTGCATAACTTGGGGTGAAATGCCAGTTTGGGGGCAGGAGGGTGAACATCCACCTGGTTCTGGTGGCAAGACAGAGCTCAGCTGATGCACTGTCTTCCAAAGAATCAAACTGCTGCTGTCAATAGGAACTGTGTGACTTAAGTTCAAGCTGTTCAAAGCAGCTTCCCAAGTGCAGAGGGCCACCCAGGGCTCACCGTGCCTGACTGGTTCTCACGGTGAGCAGGAGCTGATGGAATCAATGCTCCCACCTTGGGATGAGAGCAGAAAGCACCTTTCACCTTGCTTAAACATTGATTTGCTTTCCTCTTCCTCATCAGAGCTCTCTCATGTTCAGCAGCAGCCGCTGAAGCCAACCCACATCACCAGCCCCTATCTGAGCACACACAGCTCACCCCACTGAGCAGGCAAATAGAAGCTCAATCTATGCATGCACCCACCTGGAGAGCACTGCCGGGATGCTGCAGGTCAGACCTCTTGTTCCTTGTCACACCCAGCTGGGATCCTCCCTTATATACCCACTCACAGCCACATTCCTGCACAGCACCCACACTCCCGAGCACCACGAAGCAGCTACCTGGTATGCATGGAAATGGGTGCACCAGATGGGCAGCACCTTTATCTGCATCGGGTTTTTAAGAGTTTCCAGGGTGATCCCCATCCCCGCCTCCCCAGACTGGTGGCAGCTGTTCTGTGCATGATCCACAGCTGCAAACAGCCCTGAGATGATCTGCCTCAATTTCCCCATCTGCTCACAAACCAGCGGCTCTGCACGAGGAATCCCAAGAGCCAGCAGCCTCAAGTGGGGGGGATGCAAGAGGAAAAAATAAGCTGGGGAAGCAATGAAAGCCTCCTACATCAACCAGCTCCATGGGGTGTTGTGGCAGGGGAGCACGGCTGTGTTCTGCCCGGATGGCTGAGCACTGAGCAACATTTGCTGGAGACAAGAGGAAAAGAGCTATGGCCCAGGCCTGCAAAATGTCTTTTCCCACCTATCTCCATCACAGCTGGTCGATACGATGTGTACACAGCGCACCGAGTGCTGGGCCTCACCATGGGCTCAATGCTGCCACTGCAATCAATACTGCTCAGTTTGGGCCAAATTCTTCCCTAAAAGCCGTGGCAGTCGCTAAGATCTCCGTGCATTTATTGCTGCTTATCGCTGGGCAGCACAGCAAGCTTGGAGATAAAACTTACAGAGTGGTCAGCATAGTTTTTATCCCTGGGACCATGGAATGCGTGCTGATGAAATGGGGACGAGCCATCACTGTTGGCTTGGTTTGTTTCCTACCCACCTTTGCTGCGGATTATTGTGCAAAGCCCATCTGACACCAATCCCTGCTTTAATTGACTTCTCTTTTTTCAGTGTCTTTTTCCTAGTTATGATGGATGCAGCTGACGAGTCAGCAGATGGTGTTGGGAAGTGACAAATTACCAGGAAAGGTCACTCCTGCGTAGCACTAAACTTTGCCGTGTCTTTTCCCCTTTTACCTCCAAAATGTGGCTGCCTGGCAGCTTTCCCATCCATCTGCGATGAAACTCTCAGCGTCGGAGAGAGCAACCTTTAAAATAAAAAGGGAAAAATGGGAATTAATCATATCTGAATGAGCCGGGTGCTGGCGGCCAGGTTTGCCTCTTCGTTATGCAAGTGAGCTCAAAAGGGAAAGGAAACAGAACTGAAAATAAGAGGCCTGACTCCCACCCTCCCCATTTTCCCTTTACATTTCCCCTTAAGGGCAGGCTTGGCGTGCCCCATTGCCGACACAGAACAAGGATACATGAAAATAAAGGTCACAGCTGGAACTCTGACCCCCAGCATCGTAATGGGAGAAGTCTGCCCTGCTGCGGCCCCATTAACGACTTGCAGTCTGTAGGCTTCCCAGAACCTCTCCTGGTTTTATGAAGCAAAATTGCAGCGGAGGTGAGAAGCTTCACAAAGAAACGGATGTGCAAAATGGAGCTGCTCGCAGTTCTGCAAAGTTAAACGTTTGCCATAATTGGGAGTAATTTAACAGGAACCTGGCAGTGGGAGCGAAGGCTGTTAAGCCACGTATCAGTGGCAATGTCAAGGAATCAAGGGAAAGCGAGTTCCCTGTGCCAGCAGCACCGAGCATTTGTCTCCATGGCCTGTACTTTTCCCTCCAAGTCGCAGTGTGTGCTTGGGGCTTTTTGGCAGGGAGGCTGCATGAAAAGCAGTTCTAGAAGCCAGCACTGAGCTCCAGCCCCAGACAGCTGCACAGAGCAGGCAGAGTGAGAGCAGCTGAAATCCCATATTCTGCTCTGGCCTGAGCCTGGGCAGGGATTTTGGTGCCCCCCCGCCAATGAAGGCTGTA
Organism: Excalfactoria chinensis; assembly: GCF_039878825.1. NCBI lineage: Eukaryota > Metazoa > Chordata > Aves > Galliformes > Phasianidae > Excalfactoria > Excalfactoria chinensis. Next base: position 3,658,895 of record NC_092847.1, on the reverse strand, counting down.
ATGTTGGAGTATCAGAGCCATAGCAATAGCCCTGATAACTGCTATGGGGTGAATCAACCCCCATTTTCCCTTATAAAACCTCTGTGCATTAGGCTGGCATATGTGAGAAGGAACAACTTGCCTTCCTGCTTGGCAGAGCGCAGTTTGCTCTCAGTTCCACCAGACCCACAGCAGCCTTTAGGGTTGCACAGGTTTGCCTCCCCCAGTCCCTAACACCCCTTTCCCGGTGCCTATGGCAGTGCTGGTCTCACCCCACTCCCATCAGATTAGTTTTGCTTGGGTCAAAAACCCGGCGTATGTGCTGCTCAATGTGACATCTGCAGTCATGACTGAAGTCAATATGGGTAAGGAACTCATTCCAGGCTCCCTGCTTTGGAAGTAGGAGCAGAAAGCTCTTTCTCACAGCCCAGGCAACATCCTCCAGCTGCTGTCTCTGCATGGATGCATTACAGATTTAGCAGGGGCTGCTGTCTGTGGCTGCCGAACACTCCTAATGAATAAAGCACCAGTGGCAAATTTTAATGCAGCTCTCAAAATATTAATGCTGGATAAATATTTGAAGAATCACAGGCTTAAAACACATGTTAATTTGGGGCATAAATATTTGAAGCAGGCAAACACTCCCCTCCCGTCCCCACTTTTGCTTCACGTCCACTTCCATTTCTCCTCGCTGGTGTTAATTCATGGTAATGCATGGCCGTGCAGGGAGAGAATCAATAGCAAGGATTTAACTCCTGCTGACGCCCCAAAACAGTTCACCCACCTGGTTCTAGCAGCTAATAATGATCTCTTGAGTTAATGGGGGGTTTGTCTCGTATTGTTCTTCTCTCTTCTTCCTCTGTTGCTTGGTTCCTATTCCTGACCAGGAATGGACGTCCCAGAAGTGGGGGCACCTGGAAGCTCTGCCTGCTGCCTCCCCTTCTGCAGACCTGCAATGTAACATGAAATGCTTCTGGACACAGCAGGATGGATTTCACTTCCCCACCAGGGGCAGAGGAGGATCGAGGGCCAAAGTGCCCCATTTCCTGATCATTCCATTTAAGAAAAGGAAATAAAGCACACCCAGATTTCTGTGCTTATAAAAACATCACAGTGTCTCAAACGGGGAAAAAGAAATAAGGGAAAAAATGATTCCTTGTTTTGTTGTCTTCATTTCTGATCACTCCTTTGCCATTCTCTCCCCAATCTGGAACGAGAGAAGAGAGAAAAGAGAGGAGGTGAGAAAACAAGATGGGATGCGGCTCATCTGTTTCCATTTTGGTTTCCAAATCCAAAGCACCAGTTTTGCACTTGAAGGCTCAGGAATATTTTTAGGAGCAGTGGAAAATGCAGCTTCATGCGCAGTGGGGGCTGAGCCTGGCTCTTCCCTTGGCTGTCACTGCAGTCCCCTTGCATGGAACAACCCCATCCTGGGATCATCCAGCAGCCCTGGGCTGAAGCTCTGGAGGAAGGGACATCATTCAGCATTTCAGGAATGGAGTTTCCCACCCCGCTCACAAGGAGTGTTTATTAGGTTTGATGGAAGACCAATTTAGCCTTTACACACACCAGGCACCTGCTGACCTTTTATTTTCATGTTACCTCTTTGTACCTGCCCCTACTGTTCTGCATCAGATAACAATATATCAGGTTAAGCATAGCAAGACGAAAAGCTCAGGCACTGAGAAGTGCATTAAATCGCTGCTTTGCAGGGCTGCCTGCACTGCCGGATCAGCAGGAGGATGATGTATGATATTCTTGCTCACGTAGGATACAGAATGCAGCCCTGTGATCCCCTTTGCAGGCAAAGTTTGCAGGTACACCCTGTCTTCCTGCAGAAGGCAGCAGCGGTTTTGCTGAGGAGGGAAGGGGAGTAAAAGCCGAGGTAATAACATTCGGGATCCGACCTCCAGCATTTGCAGTTGTTGGCCATGGAGATTATCCGTCCACGGGAGAACTGTAGCATGAAAAGACCTTGCTGCTCTCAGTGCTGCCAGCTCCCATGAGATTTCCCGATACGGTGCACTGGATTATGCTGGATGGCCAGGATTTATCGCTGCTTTCAATGGAGAGTCACCCTTTTCATTCCAGAAACCCTCAGCCGTTAATAGTGGTTTATCTGCAACAGGGGAGAAGAGTTTGCTGCTGCTTTATCTCCTTTCAGACGTTCACGACAGCAATTCATTCTGCAAGGCAGCAAGGAAACAGGGTCAGATGTCTTCAGGGTGAAAAAGGCTGCACATGGAAAGATAATGTGTGCACTGAGCAGCACTGGGAGAAACCCGGAGCCCGACAAAACACTGCAGGACGTGGGAACACCCACTGCAAAAGTCAGACAGAAGCAGAACGACCCGCAGGGCCAGGTGGGTCCGTACAGGCAGCTGATGGTCCCAGCACAGGACTCAGATTTGACAAACAGCCTGCTTAATCTGTGCATGTTTTGCTTTGGTGATGAATAGCAACCTCAGTGAAAGCCTCTCAACCACAAAAGCTTTAGAGAGCTGAACAGTAAAGATTGAGAATTAAGGAGAATAAATATTAATGAAAGGAGTGGGAAATTAATCATTTTTTCCAGGTGATCTTGCCATTACTTTGCTCAGCTGTGCGGGGCTGCTGCATTTACCTCCTCTCTTGAGCACGTGCCCTGGATCCTGGTGGGAGCGCAGGGATGTGCCACAGCACGAGACCACAGATTGCATGTGGGAAGGAAAATGAGGCAGTAAATGGGAAGGGAGCAGGAACTGTAAAAGAAAAGAGTTGGTTTCCTAGCACAGGAGTCAGCCTGCAACAGGAATTGGTGCAAACCCTCCTCTGGTTTTGGTGGCCAGAGGCCAAGCACAGCACCAGGTTTAGCTCAGCCAGGCACAGCCTGGAGCCAGCTCTGTTATGTAAAGGGATGGGGAGAGCCGGGCTGGGCTGGATGGAAGCGATGAATCCAATTATGGGATGAAGGGCAAAGGGAGGGAAGGGACACATTTGGACTGGAGCAAATCTCTAGAAGGCTTTAAAGCAGGGACAGCGAGAAGATGAAATGACAAAAATGAATTCCAGTGCAGGATGCCCGGCCTCAACCACAGCCAAGTGAAATAAGAGCCCCAGAGTGGGGTATGAGGCAGGGAATAGGGCTCTGCTGGTGGCCAAGGCAGTGATATGAGGGCTTCTTAGAAGACCCAAAGTGCTTGGAGCGCCCACGGGCTCATAGAGCCAATGGAACACAGAGGTGGCCCCACCAAGCCAAAAGTAAGCCATCCACCCACATTTCCTCCATGCTTTTCCCCAGCAGATCACCCCCATCTGATCTCTCACAGCAGTCTCCAGGTTTCTGCGGATAGAACCCAGGGCTGTGCACTGGAAATGGAGAAGAAAAAAATGACCCAGTTATGACAAAAGGAAACAGCACGTATAAAGCATCGCTGCGGAGGGCTGCAAACATCCCCAATAAGGCCCCGAGGAATAACAGAGTCCAGCTTTGAATGGGATTTACAAATGAAAAAACAAAAGCTGAGCCCCGTCTGCCTAAACCCCATTTTCCCACCGCTCAGCCCTTCTCAGAGCTGTGCCAAAGTGCTACAGAACGAAGGTGGTAGAGCTGCACTCCTGTCCATGTTGTTAAATGGGAAACCTTCCTTCTGCCTCAGACTTCACAGTGCAGAGTCTGTCCCTGGTAGAGCCCAAGGAGCAGAGCCCTCGCTTTCCCTGCAGCCCCTCTCCACATCCTGCTTGTGTTGAAGAGCCCATAAAACAGAACAAAACCAAGCAAGGATTCAATTCTTATTCTCCAGTTTGCAAGGCAAGGATCTCACAGCAGCAGGCAGCATCTGCTCACTTGCACTGCCCATCACCCCCATGGATGTGTGGCTTGCTCCCTGGCACAGCTGCTGACACACAGAACCATGGTGCTGCTGCTTTGGTTTGCTGGGCAGTGCTGGCTGCCCATCCTGGTGCTGCAGGGCCTGTAAGGCTGTCTTGCAAACCTGCCCACTCTGCTACAGCCCTCGTTTAGCACTTAGCTAAAGGTGTTGACAGCACCATGCTGAGCAGCACAGGTTTGCAATTGAACCAGGATTGCTCAGCTCCTTGGCAAAGAAATGAAAGGTCCCAAGGAATTCCCACCTCTCCAAGGAAATCCTGCTGTTCTTGCAGGGATGTTACCTGGATCAGTAGCAGGAGGAAAAGCAGGGGAGGTTATGAGGCCCTGCTCGCTTGCCAGCACTGCACACATGAGCTGTGGGTGGCTGTGGTGAAGCTCTCCCTGCTTCCCAGCTGTCTTCTGGCCCTGGTGCATCCACCCCCTGCATAGCTGTGCTGGTGAGAGCCTGGAGATGGGGTATGAAGGGAACCTGCATGGAACCCTGGATATGGGGTCCTTCTGACAAGGCTCCTCATGCAGAAAGCAGTGCAGGAGACAAGCTTCTGTGCATTCTTATTTTTGAGGAAGGAAGCGAGGTCATGGCACGGAGCCTCTCACAACCAGTAGGTCCTTATCTTGGGTGGATGCAGCTGTGCCAGCCCAGAGGAGCAGCAAAGAGCCACAGTTGAGTTAACTCATGCTGGGCAAGGAGTAGCCAACCAAACCAAACTGCAAACGCATTTCTGTCCCCTCTTCTCTCTGCCACACATTTAAATCTATCCCAGCTCCTGGAACGGACTGATCTCCATGTTTGTGTGCACACATCCTGCTTTGGACGGGGCAGCTGGCAGCGCCTCCCCCATCACATCCTGTCAGCTCCACTCAGCCTCACCTCCACCAGGAGCTGCCGGGAACGAATCCAATTACAGGATAAAGGGTTTTCTTCCCCTCCATATGGTCTCCATAACGCTCTGGCTTTATCTCGCTTTAACCCCTTTCCTGGTAAGGGAGCTCACAGCCTGGCGTAAGCAGCTCAGCGCAGCGGCCGCACGTGGCTGCTATCTGATATGGGGAGGTGAGGTCTTCCAGGGGCAACTGCCCACGAGGAGGAAGGAGCCCCTCCAGAGGAGCGATGCAGAGCAGTGCACTGCAGAACCAAACGCAACATCATTCTCCATTCAGTGTTTGTATCTGGTGCTCATGGCTAACGTTTAAGATCCTGTGCATTAGTCCGTCAGTGGGATTTAAGCCCAGCTGCTTGCCTCAGGACTGACTTCTGTTGCTTCCACGTTCCCCTTGCTCTGTAGTTCATTCTATGTTTCCCTGGGCATGTTGCTCCTTTGCTTCTGCCCAAGCAGCAGTGAGCAGCGTGCTGCCTTGCACAAGGACAGGGACAGCAGAGGGCTCCCAGCCACCCCTTCCCACGGCTGTTTTGCTGAAGCCCGATGAACCAACCGTATCAGCTCGGTTATTTGATTATAATTATGGTTTCTTGCTTTACACAGGACATGAAAGCCCAGCGAAGCTCAGGGCTCCTTCACGCAATGTGCTGACAAACAATGAATAAGAGAATCTCATCTCAAAGAGCTTAGCAAAGCAGAAAAGCCTGCAAGAGGGAAGAAAACCCTTCCTTTTCTTAAGGACAAACACAAAGGAACAAGCCTCTCCTCCTGCATTAAACAGGGTCTGAATTTTGCTGTTGCTCAGTCATAGCATCGGCACAGAATGCAATCCAGAGCTCTCTGGGAGACAGCCCGTAAAGTTTCCCCACTAAGAGACACCAAATTAAAGCCATCACTTTCCATTTCTGTGACACGGAAGGAAGCGAGGTTGCATTCAGGACACGTCCTGGAGGAACCAGCTAACCTCCCTGGTGTCATTTTCTTCTGCAGAGTTGATTCAAGGCCTTCGGCATCGCTCCGGCGGCTGCTGACCTGCAGAGAGCTCTAAATCCACATCGACACCAGCCTCAGGGGATCGGCCAAAACACCAACCTCAGCTTGCGAGGGAGAAAGCTGGGTCCTCGAGGGCAGCTGAGAAGAGACAGAGCCACGCTCAGACCCTCCAGCAGGACACATTTGGCTCAGGCTTATCTGCTCCATGTTCAGCTCCCCAGAGTGGGAGAAGTCCAGCTCTAGTCCAAGCAAAAGTCCCCTTGGTTCCGCTGTTGGCAATCCTGTATGTGAAAGGTATCTGGGTGCTAAGCATGAAGCCAAAGTCGTACCATGTATTAGCTGGAATGCAGAGGGGAGGTTTGTTCTCTTCAAAGGAAAGCTTAAAACAAAAAGAGTAGTGAAATCAATAACTGATGGTGATGATACCAATAATAATCCTACTGATCCCATCCCACAGCATCAGAGCACAATCCAAAATAGACTTTCATTTCACCTCCTCCTCCCTCAAACCCGCTTCCTTTGTACAACTCTATTACCCTTTAGAAGAATATGAGACGCTATAAAATGTGGCAGAAATTCTCACAAAGAAACATTGGGAGGTGAAAACAAAATCTCCCATGAGATCACCGTGTTTTTATATAAAGCTCTGGAGGAAAAAAACAGATCTGTCATATGCTGCTGGCACAGACAGCAAAGTCCACATCTTTTGAAGACGGACAATCAGTGATGCTTCTTGTCTGAAGAGCTGCCTTCTACCAAAGAAGGTGGGAATGGCACACTGGAATTGAGATTCACATCTGCGTGTGCTTTTTTATATGCAAAAAACACATTCAGCTGAGTCAGAATCCTGACCGTAGTCAGGAAAGGCATGAAATAGGTGAAAGCTTTGAGAAGTAGAGCCATAGGACTGCTCCACACAAACCTCTTTCTCTCATGGAAGATCTCATGGAAAGTCTAAAGGAGACCCAGACTGGGAATTCCATGACTGCCAGTTCTGTGGGATGTGCAGGGAAATACAGGCACAGACATCCCATGGGGATCGCTTATATCAGGGCACCTGAGGCTGCTGTGACCCACTTACTCTTGCCACGTCCTAGTTCTGCTCCTCTGACCTGTGCAGATGGATCAGTGGGACAGCAATTAGGGCATCAGCCATCCTACCCACACCCCTCAGCCTTCCGCTCCTGCCCTCTAGCTCCAAGCCATTCCCGTCATGCAGACCTCATTCCTCCAGCAAGACACCGTTGACTTTTTCCATCTACGTTGCCTTGGTGGAGGGCAGCAGTGGAAGGAAGCTAGCAGCTTACCGCATTAACAGATCAGGGCCATTAACGCCACCAGATGTCAGAGATTAATGGCAGAGCTTCACTAAGGCGCCTTAGGCAGGTCTCATGGAGAAGGAGCACCCATGACCCAGAAGGAAGAAATGGGAAAGAGCTTGGGCAGGATGGAGCATTGGTGCTCCGAGCTACAGCTGACCCTGCTGAGAAGGTTTCATGATCTTGTGTGCTCTGGAGTGGGAATCCAGTTGTGATGGAGACACATACCCAAACCACATGGTGCTCACACTGAACCAGGCACCACAAGCACAGTGGCCAAACTCTCTCTGCTCTTCCCCCAACAACTTTCCCAAGGGCAGTGAAGCAGAGCTGGGTACCCCACACCTCAAACACTTCTATAGGCGGCTAATGGACTCCAGGGATGCCCCAAAGGCTGTGCTCCAACATGGACTCAAACAAAGACCCATTTCTCCCATCAGTCATCCAAAGGACCTGCTCTCCAACTCACCACCTCTCCTGCCATTGCCCCTCTTCCAAAGGGCTCCCCAAGCCCATCCCTTCCTCCCCGCAACTCCTTAAACAACGTTAAACACTTATTGCCAATTAATACGCTTTAATGCAGGTTTTGGGGCCAACTGGCTACTTAGAGGGTGCTTAAACCATCAGCCCCTCTCAATCCCGTTGCCCTTGTCATACAAACTTAGCCTGGCCCCTAATCCTGCCTCCCCCCGCACTCCTTCAAGGAGGCCCAAAGGTATAAAACCTCCCTCGGCACGCGGCTCCGCCGGCCCTCGGCACGGCGCGGGGCCAACGCACCACCTCTCCTTCCCCCAGGACTTACTGGAGTTCTTAGTCATTCATTCAATTTCGGAGCTGGGGGAGGGACCTCCTGGTAGGGTGTTTATTTGTTTCTTACCATTGGGTCCTATTTTTCTTTTTCTTTTTTGGTAATTGGGGTCGAAACAAAATTCATTACCATAGAGTGCTTGATTAAAAAATACCCTTAAACGCAAAGCAGCTGCCATAGTACTGGCAGGATGAATGGGACAGAAGGTATCAATTTTTATGTGCCTATGTCCAACAAGACAGGGGTGGTGCGAAGCCCCTTCGAATACCCCCAGTATTACCTAGCCGAGCCCTGGAAATACCGCCTTGTGTGTTGCTACATCTTCTTCCTCATCTCCACTGGTCTGCCCATCAACCTCCTCACCCTCCTGGTCACTTTCAAACACAAGAAGCTCCGGCAGCCGCTCAACTACATCCTGGTCAACCTGGCGGTGGCTGACCTCTTCATGGCCTGCTTCGGCTTCACTGTCACCTTCTACACAGCCTGGAATGGATATTTCGTCTTCGGTCCCGTTGGCTGCGCCGTCGAGGGCTTCTTCGCCACTCTGGGAGGTAACGGCTGCAGGGTGGGACGTGGGGGGTGAGGGCCAGGCTGGGCAGAGGGTGGTCTTGCTTCTTTATAGGGCTTTAGAAACTCAATCCCGTATCCTTATGGGGCTGATGAGATGGCCTTGTCTGCACGGGGCAGAGCTCCTCGTGCAAGGTTCTTCTTCCCTATGGTTAGAAAGTGGACAGGAAAAAAAGATTTATTCAAGCTTGATTTTGAGGGCAAGAAACACCCATCTCAGTGCTAGGAAATGGGAGGGCGTCCAGGTTTGCAGCATGAAACCTGGGGTTGCTTGGCTAAGCAGACCAGCATGCATCCATGGGTCTTGGGTCTTAGTTGCACAGCTAACAAAGACCTGCTAGGGATGGCCACCCAGTGTCCTGGGGTCAGCATCGTGCATCTTTACCACCTCGTTCCAAGGTGAAGCATTTGGGAGGATTCCAAAGGGAAAGAGACCACACAGAAAGGGTTTGGGTGAAACAATTGCGGAGAGGACTGAAAGACAAGGAGGGCAGTGACAGCTCATCTCAGGGCAAAAAGAAGCTGAGGCAGCCCCTACCAGAAGAGGAGAGCAGCAGCATGGAGGGGAAGAAGGATTCCAGGGTTTGCAACAACTGCTCAGCTCAGCTCCCCACTTGCCTTTGATTTGGTTGCTCTTGTGAGCTTCCTATTTCATCTTTCAGGGACACCGTTGTAGCCAACGCTTCACCCTTCAAAAGCCCCTTTGCAAAACAACAAAGACTCACTTTGCACCCCCAGCCCACACAGCCATCCGGGCCCACACAACACCTTCTAATTTATCTGACAGCTGAAAATCCTTGTGCAGAGACTCACAGCCGCTGCACAAACTTTACTTTTTTTCCCCCTCTAAATGGGATATTTCCTGCAGTGATGCTGGTCTGAACAAAAGATGGATATTCTGGTAGGCAAAACAAAGCAAGGCATCCTGATCAAAGCCGAGGACATGGGAGCGGTTGGTCTTGGGCTCAGAAGACCACATGGGTCTGCACCATCTCCAGTCGTGAAAGCCTTCATTACTTACACTTCCAGTTTTCCTAGCCAGTAAAGAGAAGGAGGCTCCTGAGCACAGGGAGGAAAGCTTGATGGGAAGCAGCCACTGAGCAGCAGGTCTCCAGCGAATCCTAGCACAGGGTGTAGTTATCAGCAGATTATCACAGCTGGGGGCATTAGCAGGCTTACAGCACCGACTAAACACTCCCAATCCCCTGAAGTTTAATTATCCCTTATAAATACATGTGCACGTATGCCTACCCACACAGCCACCTCCTGATCCAGCGCTGGTGGAAGACTCATGAAATACACATCGAAAGGCACCAACAGGTTTGGACACATCTGGTGTCTTTACCAGAAATTACACTTCTTTGCACCCAGATGGAATCCTCTCTGTTGATTTCTTAAACGATTACAACACCACAACGATCCCTTCCTCCATCACCAGCATCCCACTGAGGAGCAGATACTCCCCTCAGCTCTCAACCTGCTGCACATTCGCAATAGATTCGCAGTTATCGAATAGGATGCTGGTTATCTGATCCCCATCTCCTCTGCTCTTTGCTGTGACCGTGGAGGGAAAACCAAGTCTGAAGGAGCTCTCACCATCACCAGACCCTCTCTCTTTCCCTCCCTCCTGCAGGCCAGGTTGCCCTCTGGTCCCTGGTTGTCTTGGCCATAGAGCGTTACATCGTTGTCTGCAAGCCCATGGGAAACTTCCGCTTCTCTGCCACCCACGCCATGATGGGCATCGCTTTCACCTGGGTCATGGCCTTCTCCTGTGCTGCTCCACCCCTCTTTGGCTGGTCCAGGTGAGTCGGGCTGTAGAACCACCTGTGCTCCCAGGGCTGACGCAGTGCTCACCTCAGGTGGGCAATCAGAGGCTCAGGCTGTGACCAGCAGTTCCCATACACCAGCCCAGTGTAGACCTGACTGTGCCACTGCCCCAGCTGGGAACCCCACAGGACTTTTCTCATTACTTCTGCCATGCTTTCCCTGCATCCCATCTGTCCTTCTCCCAGCACTGCAGTGAATTTCACTCACACTTGCACACATCTGGCTCCTTCAGGCACCCACATCCCCTGCCAGGAGACAATGCCTCACTGAGAGCACAGGGGAGGAACAAGTTGGAGGTGATTTCCCTAATGCTGCAGCTCCAGCCCCAACTAATACCCTGCTGCAGGGCTGCCCTGCTGGACATAGTGAGTCCCTTCCACTTCCCTGGGCATGGGCAGGAGGTGACTTTGGGGCAGCAAAGTCCAGCCATCACAACCCTATGACGGTACAGGGGCAGACGGCCCTTCTCCAGCCTTGGGTCAGCATCCCTGGCCAGGCAGGTCCTTGGATGAATTGCCCTTAAGCCACGGCTACAATGACATGAGCCCGACACAACTGCAGGGATTGAGCTCCCGAGAGCTCTGCCCACTGAGCCAGCAGCTCCCATCCCTGCTCAGCATCCCTCCATCTGCAGAGGGAGAGAGCAGGTGGTTCCCGGCAGGCAAGTGCTCAGCCACGTAGGAAGGAAATAAATAGCCCTCTGCCCGTGGGAGGAAGCGGTGTCACAACAAAATGATGCTGCGCACCCAAGCGCAGTGTGTCAGCATGGTGCAAGCCATGGGAGCTGTGCTGCAAAGCCAGCGAGGGCAAGAGCATGAGGCAATGAGCAGGGGGCAGAAGAGAAGCCAGGGAGCAGCTCCCACACGTGCCATATTGGGAGCAACCTCATCCCTGGGGGAGGTGGTGCCAAGGTGGAAACCTGATGATGGTTCAAACCTTTCTTGCTGGCAGGTACATGCCGGAGGGGATGCAGTGTTCCTGTGGCCCTGACTATTACACCCACAACCCCGACTACCACAACGAGTCCTACGTGCTCTACATGTTCGTCATCCACTTCATCATCCCAGTCGTGGTCATCTTCTTTTCCTACGGGCGCCTCATTTGCAAAGTCCGAGAGGTAACACCTGGCACTGGGGGGCAGAGAGGAGAATGGGGACAGGATGGGCAGTGCGGGCAGGGATGGGTGTGTGGTGTCATGGGGAAGTAAACCTGGGGGCTGCCCCTCACCACCCTGCACCCACAGGCAGCCGCACAGCAGCAGGAGTCAGCCACCACCCAGAAGGCAGAGAAGGAGGTGACGCGGATGGTGATCCTGATGGTGCTGGGCTTCATGCTGGCCTGGACGCCCTATGCTGTAGTGGCATTCTGGATCTTCACCAACAAGGGAGCAGACTTCACCGCCACGCTGATGGCAGTGCCTGCCTTCTTCTCCAAGAGCTCCTCTCTCTACAACCCCATCATCTACGTCCTCATGAACAAGCAGGTGAGATGCCTCGGGGTAAAGACCCTCCCCTGCACCACGGGCACCTCCCACCAGCTGCATCTCAGCCTGGGGAGCAGCATAGCTCAGGGCTGCTGGCAGTTCTCAGACCCACAGCACACCCTCACCATCCTCGAGTGCTCACATTCCCCTTCTCTCTTCCCAGTTCCGTAATTGCATGATCACCACTATCTGCTGTGGCAAGAATCCTTTTGGTGATGAAGACGTCTCCTCCACCGTATCCCAGAGCAAGACTGAGGTCTCCTCCATCTCCTCCAGCCAAGTTTCACCTGCATAGACCATGGACAGTTTGAACTGGGTGACGGCCGAGCTTGGGGACCAAGACATCCCCAGACCCACAACCACGTTCCACTCAGTCACTCCCCTGTGCACTGAAGCCCTCCCCTGCTGTCCTGCATGCTCCTGCCTGGCAAAGCAGCTGTGTGTGTGCTGCTGCTGCTTCCCTTGTCCCCACCTGTGTTGTCTCCCTGGTGCCAACATGGCCATCTGAGCTCTCCCACAGCCCTGAGCACTACACACCCTGCACATCATCATTGTGATAAGCTGATCTTGGCACAAGAGCATGGGAAGGGGGAAAGAGCAACCTGAGGTTGTTATGGGGAGTGGGGGGAGTCCCTTTGTAGCACTGAGTCTCTGACCCAGGGTGTGTGTGTGCAAACACCTTTCTCAAGGTTCCACGTGCACATGCAGAGCTGCAGGGTGGGCAGCAAGCAGAGTAGATACTTCTCCCACTGGGGCACCACATCCATCCCATGTTCTTCACCCTCTATAGCACCTCTGCAACACCCAAACCCAGCCAGATCCCTTATCCAGCTCCTGGGAGCTGCTCAGCGTTTGGGGATGTTCCCTACCCACCCCAAGTGCCAGCAGAGATCCCTGCTTGGTTCACATCACACCGTAACATCAATGGGAAAGCCCAAACTTGAATCTTCTCCTCCCTGCTTCCCTCTTAGCATCCCCTTCCCCCGGTTGCCCAAGGGAGTGTTTCATTTCCAAAAGTAAGCATACAAAGACAGCATCACAGCAGACCCCAGCAGCACGAATCCGTACCCACAGTGCTCCCAGCTGCCCCATCCCAGCACCAGAGGATCCATCCCTGCGGGGCTGCACATCCCACTGACGGCACCGCTGGCAGCGATCGATACCCGCAGTCTTTATAAATCAATATAACAAATGGAGCTGTGAGAGGGCTCTGCTTCAAAGCCCGACGCCCCGTATCCCCAAGACAACACTGTAGATATATATATTTTTGTCTTGGAACCTGTAAATATTTGCTCGCATCCTTTGAAGTCTCTATCTTTCTCAGCCCTTTCCTTCCCCCAACTCCGAGGCACAGAAACCACCTCTCTATGTCAGGAAACAGCCCGTGGAGCAGGGATGCTGCTGTGGTGCTCTGAGGGTGTGCAGAAGAGGAAGGAATGGATCTCCTTGCAGTGGCTGTGCTCGTGGTGCTGCAGCTGGCTGGGCAGCAGCAGATGCTTGCAGCAATGCCTCCCTGCCAGCTGCTTTGCCAGATGGGCAAAAGCTTTGCAAAAAGTTGGGTTTTTGTTTCCTACTTCTGTTTTCTCTTCGAACACTGCAAAGCCAGAAGAGGTCACGAGCACATGGCCCATCCCTGCAGCCCCAGGGACACTTTGCAGTGGGAGATCTGAGGAACAGCTGTACCTCCTTGGTGCACCCAGCACACCACTCACCTCTCCTTCAGCAAATCCCTGCAAACCCTCCAAGCATCCAACCTGCAGCTCTGCTTCCCCCATGGCAATTTGGCTCTCAGAGTGCAGTGACCACACGGCCTGCCCCAAGAAAGCAAGGCCTCCCCTATAGCCCTCATGGATCCAATCTCTCAGTGGCTGAAAGCATCCCAGTGAGGACACTCCACTCTTCCTTCCCCACACTTTGTTTTAAACACCATTGGAGGTGGGAACTCATCATTTTCCCTCGGGCAGACTCCTCTCATTCATCAGATCCAAGGGCTCTTAAAGATGTTCTTTATCGATCCGGCACTTATTTATATGCGAGCAATAGGAGAAGATGGTTAGTTCAGTTATTAAATTTACAGAGCTGACAAAAGCAATCAGAAGATGTAACACTTAAGAGGGGAATATAAGGAGAAGCAGCTGGAGCCCACATTCCTGACCCAGTGTTTCAGATGGGTTCGGATGTGTATCTGTGTACTTTTGCTGCTCAGATGGCAGCATGACACAACGGTACACTTGCATGCATTGCCCTGAGGGGGTTAGCACTAACTGATGGTCCAGCAAAGGCCCCACAGAACTGGGAGCAGCTCCAAGTCTGGGACAGAACAGCAGTGGGAGCATCCAATGGGAGGGGGCCTTTCTCATGCTGGGACTGTGGTTTGCTGATATAAGTGTGTGAGTATTGCTGAGGTTTTGGGAAGGCAGACCAATGGGAAGCTGATTTCAAGATTCCTTATTTTCACGCAGTTCAGCTGAATTCATCTTCGTTAGGTTTCCTTTTCACTAAAGTGCTTCCCATTACAAGGACAAGGCATCCGGGGGCAGATTTGTTGTCCTTTGATGAAGCTCATGTGCAGATCATATCTGAAACCAGCACACTGGGCTGCCATAGCCATGAAATCAGCACTTGGTTAAACAGCTGGGGCAGGAGCTCCCCCCACACGTGTCCCAGGGAGCTGACAGCCCCAACCCCATCCAGAATCACTCAAGAGTTCTTTCTTTCTCCTTTTCCGTAGATGCATCGACACTTTCAGGCCCTGCTTGTTTGCAAACAGCAAGGATCGTTGCAGTCTCTCTCACTGATAGCAAATAATTGCTTGCAGAGCAGACACCTCCTGCAGCCCCTGGCTGCTGCTGCCTGAATCCACACACAGTTGAGAGAAGCAGCCAGACATAGACCAGGAAACTGTGACAGCTGGAAATTTGGGCCCAAAGGGCATTTCTGCATCTTAACTCTTATCCGTGCTGCAGCTGGGATTGCTCCTCCTTACCGGAGTATTGCAGTCATCTGTTTTAGGAAAACTGCAGTAATTGGCTCAATTCATTTGAAATCAGTTATCATTTCTGCAAGCAGCAGCCAGGGGAAAAGCAGCTCGTAGTTAATAACATCCCTAATTTGGAGGCATCCTCGTGGCTGAGGGAGGTTCCAGCAGCGGTGAGGACAGACATGAGGCTGTGGGGTGTGAGAGCAGGACCCATCCCAGTCCCATCCTGCCCAAGGGCTGACTCGGGTTCCTCCCAGGATGGATTTATCACATCGCAGTGCAGAGGCAGCAGCTGGGATGTCAGAGGGTACAGCCTCGTCCATTTGTCCCTGCCAGAGGAAAGCAGCTCCTTGTCCAGACGAGCCGGCAGCTCTGGGGGCAGTAAGAATAAAAATCCCCCCTTCCTTTTGGAATAGCTGCAGATAGTGGAGCTTGGTAAGGTCCAGATTCCCTCCTGCTTGTGTATGGCCCTGCAGCCTCTCCTTCCCAAGGCTGAGCCTGAAGGAGGTGTACGAGCACCCACACTGCTGCTGCATGGACATCCCCGCCTGCATGAAGCTTCTCCTGATCTATCGCTGCTGCATGTGTCACGTTAGCAGCAATAAAAGGATTCAAGCAGCAATTCCTTACTTTCATGAACAAATGGCCCTGGATGGATGATTCAGGCAGCATTCAATTGCCAGCAAGAAAGTGTCAGCAAAAAATCCAGCCTCTTTCATGTAGGTGGATAACTGCAAATAAAAGCAGGGAATTATTAGCACTTAATACTTGGTGGGTTTTTTACTCCCTAGTGCTTTTCTCTGGTAGATGCCAGGCACTTCAGATAAGCTAACAGGCAGGGGGGCTGGCTCAGCTCTGCCAAGAGGCGATGTCAGCTTCACAGTGACAGCTCCAGGCACCAACACAACCCCCATCTCCATCCCCATCCTCACTGTCATCCCCAGTCTCAGCCCCATCCTTATCCCCTTCTTCATTTCCATCCCCTTCCTCATCTCCATCCTCATCATCATTCCCAACCCCATCCCCACCCTGGGCTCTATTTCTGCCTGACCCCATGGGATGGCACCAGTCCCTCTGCAGAATGCCTTCCCCATGGATCCAGGCTGCTCACAGCTTTGAGCAGCCCTGCAGACACACGCCAGCCTCCTTCAGACTCTTTATTTCCCCTTTATCAAGGCCGCCTATATTTTTCTTGTTCATCAGACTGACAAATGGGCAGAAAACAGACTCCTGGCTATTTCCTGCACAGGCTGCCCACTCCTCCTCTCCCCTCGGCAATGACTGAGAGCTGAAGAAGCAGAAATGGCATATAAATTTCCTCCCTCCTTTAATAAATACCTCTATTACTTCGTGCTTTCCCCAGCTCTCCTCTGGCTGCTGTGGGCTCGCTGCCTGCTGGGCAGACGTGATGCACTGAAACTCACATTTCTATGGGGAAGGAGAGGTGGGAAGCAGGCAGGATGCAAAGTGCTCAGGGTGGGAGGAAACCCCTCCCTTGGGTGTCTGCAGCGTGGGGAGCCCAGTGGTCCAATTCATTGGGAAAAGTGGGGCTGGGGTTGGTCCTCTCTCCAGAAATCCACCTTGGTCTGAGGGCGTCCTGATGCTGCAGGGCTTGTCCCATGCACACAATGCACCTCGTGGTGGGTTTGAGAGCTAAGGGAGGAAATCAAACCATGCAAAGCCTCACCAAGATGTTGCAGTAGGAGCATAAAGGTTGGGCTGCAGTCAGCCCAAATCACTGTGGTTTGGGAACTGCAGGAGCAAGCATCGACCTCCAGATCCACTCAGACCCAAATACGTTGCAGCCAGGAATGCTGCTGTCCCCTTGTCCCGCAGCGCAGCCACCCACCAGCTTCTCTCAGCTGCTGTCACCCTCAGACTGACTGCATGTCAGTGCTTTGCAGAGCCTGAAAACCCGCACTGTGAGCAGCAGCGTTAGAGGGTGGCAGCCACCCAATTCCAGCCGTTGGCGTATCGCATCCATTTCCTGGAGTGTATTTAACTTCTAAACCTAACAAGCTCCTAAACAAGTAATAGCAGCAAGTGGCAGCGCCCGGCTCCCAACCTGTGAGTGGCATTTCAGGAGCCAGGCCGCCATCAGCACGAGCAATGGGAAATTTCTCAAACGTCTCTTTGATTTATGGCTCTCGTTAATTCTCCAGGAGCCCTTCGAGCCGCCCCGGGTGCACGGAACCTGGGAGGGATAAATAATTGAACAGGTGGTTAAATATTCCTTAAGGTGCGGAGAACATCAGCACGGATTTCAGGGGATAACACGGAACTACAAATTGATGTAGGATGAGGTGGGGGGGGAGGCGGCCTGAACTCGGTGCTGCTGGTGGCTGCAAAACAGCAGTAGGGTAGGGGCAGCGAGATGGAAGCCCAAGTGCTGCCATTACGGGACTCCATCCAGACTTCAGTCCCCAGTCAGGAGGAGTTGGGGCTCCCAGGAGCTGTGGGGCAGCCCCCAGAGCAGAGCGTCCCCACGGAGCTGAGCCAGCTGCGGGGGAGCCCAGCAGAGGTAGATGGCAGCAAAGCCTATTTCTTGCAGCAGCCGGGATGTGACAGCCCCATCGCTGCTCCATCACCATCCAGCCACGCACTGCAGCGGTATTTAAAGGCAGTCCGGTCCTTCCTTCTGCCCACGGTCTGGTGAGTTTTCCATCTCGTGGCTCCTTTCCCCCAGGGTTCACTCCATCAGCATGACTCAGAGATTGGGATGGATCTCAGCCAGGGAGAAACTTGGTGTCTGTGTCTGCTGAGAGCCAGGAAGGAGAGCCCATGTACAGCCCCTGGCCCCGGAGGGTTTATGATAGCCACCCCTGATAAATGCATAATGAATAATTCACTGTTGGCTTTGGCTTTATGAAGTATTCATTGCATTCTAGCTTCCCAAGGTAATTAACTATCCTACAAGTCCCATGTAACACAACCCAGCCATAATCCATCTTCGAGACTTCATTAGCAGGTTCCCGTGCCACTTCGATAAATTAATGAGGGATAAATACACAAACAAAGCTTTCCCCTCCCTGGGTGCTCAGCCACCGTGGCAATTCCACCGTGGGGATGGGAAGGCCACAGGGGTGGGCTGGGGACAAGCCCCATCTCTGCAGGCAAATGGGTACCTCCAGGCACTGGGCAGCCCTGAAACAAGTCGTGCAGGATGCTCCATCAGAGCTCCCTGTGCAAACAGATACATCCTTGTTTAGATAACACAGTGACTCCAGCTCACCATCCCATCACTGCTGGTGGCCCATGGCACAGACAGGGATCGTCACCTGCCCAGATCCATCACACCCGGCGTCCTACAGAGCACACTGGGATCTGGCACCTGCTGCCTGCCCTGTTGCCATGCTCACGCTCTGTTCTGAGCAGGTGGGACAGGCACAAGGCGTGTGTGTCACCACCAGTGCCGCAAGGTGACACGGCTCACGCCGAGCGCAGACGGGAGTGAGACTCGTCACTTTGATGGATGGGCAGAAATTTCCTCCAGCCTCCGTTGCTGAGTCAGCCTTTCTGACTTCAGTAATTTACAGCCATAAACAGGGAGATAAGAGCCGGAGCGAGAGGGGGACGCAGCGAACCTGGGCGAGATGAGCGATGGCTCTGCCGACAGCGCTGCGGGCTGGGACGGCACCGAGCAGGGTGTGTAATTAAAGCTGAGTGCTGGAGCACAGCTCAGCTCTAAAATGCCACCCCAAAACCTTGTGCCAGAACACCCAACCTGACGGCCTGTCCCAGTGCAGCGTGTCCCTGGCGCAGCCTCAGTAGTTAATTTAACTACTATATGGGAGAGAAAAGGCAGCAGTGCCGGCCATAGCCACAGCCAGATCCTGCACTGAGTGGGGTAGCGTGAGCACGGGTTGGGGTTTGCAGGCATGCCGTGCCATGGCCACGCACCATGCAGGCTGCAGGGTGACCTGAAGGTGCTGGGCAGGGTGCAGGCTGCAAGGGTGCTTCCTTCAGTGCATCACACTGGCGAAGCAGAGCCAACACGTGCCATTTCCATTATGCAGTACCAGCACTGAGCTCCAGCTTTGGCAGCGTCAACGCTTATTGTTTTCAAGAAGTCTTGAGGGCTGTGGGGATAAATCAATACAAACAACATGTTCTCAAGCTGAATCACATCCCTAGCAACATTACGACTTCATTTGAATATGCAAAAGAAGGGGGTTGGGTTTGGTGCCCCCCCTCCCATTTTCTCCTGCTCAGCAGTGTTTGCTCTCTGCTTGTTCTCACCACCAGGTGCTGCAGGGCTGGGAGCTGGGGCAGCTCCATGCTCCAGTCATCACCTCCAGACTCTGCTCCATCACCTGCCCCGCCGGCACCACAGATGGCCCTACAGATGGGCAGCCGCCCTTTGGATCCTGTCAGATTTAAAGCGGAAAAGCTTAATTAAGCAGTTGCCCGTGTACAATTACATCCTTAATTATCCCTGCGTTTCGCTTCTTTGTTGTTTTGTGTTTGCAAAAAGTTCTGTAACCATTAGAGGTGACCCTCGCCTCAAGCAGGGTCTTTTTCTCTCCCCCCCTCCTGCTTCATGTTAGGGATTTCTTATGGAGAGAACTGAGCGCTTTGAGCCCGAGCCTTGAACCAAACCCTGGCACCACGTTTGGAGGACTCAGCTCCCACTGTGGTACCAAAAACTGAGACAGGTTTTTGGTACCAACTCCATCACCTTCAAGAGCCAACATTCCCAAAGCCAAAGGTTAAAAGACCCAACGGGACCAGCCACCAGCCCTGAGGACATCACTCCTTGTCACCACCCCATAGACATGGGTCCCAGCCACCCACAGTGGGGGTAATGCTGCACTTTGTGGCTGTGCTTTTGAGGCAGGCGAGGAGCTCACAGCAGCCGTGAAGCTCCGGAGGCAGCGCTGGAGAAGGGGGTGGTTTTATTGTTTGTAAGGCATTGAAATTTTGCCATGTTTATGAAGGTTTTAATAATAAAAAAGAAAAGCACCAAACATCTCTCACTTCTCTAATTGAGCGTATTTCAAAGCCGCGTTCCCGTTTCTAATATGCAGGTATATTTATACCAACATCAGCTAATTTTTATTTACCTCGTTGTGAAACTCATCTTCATCCTTAATTCCCAGGGCCATATTTGCCTTGGAATCAGAATTGGACCTAACAATCAGCCGTATATTTAACGTGCCATTAAATCCTCCGTTCTGCTTTCACAGCTTTCAAACCAGGCGGCTTAAAATACAGCAGCAGCCCCATTCTTCCCAATGTACCTGCAGGCCAGGCAGCGAAATGAATCTTCATGAGGCTGAAAGATGTCAAGTGCTTGGAAAGAGCCCAGAGAGAGCAAGAGAAGCGGATGGGGGGCTGCAAAGCAAAAGAAATAGCAAAGCTATGGAGGTTGAGGATGGGCAGAGGGAATGAGCAGGGTGAGATGGATGTTCCCTCCTAACCCTGAGGTTGGGTTGAGGAGGATGAAAGAGGAAGGGTAAAAGGGTAAAAGAGGAAGAGGAAGGGGAAGGGGGTGAGGAAGGGGAAGGAAAAGGGGAAGAGGAAGGGAGAGGGCAAGGAAAAAGAAATATAGGGAAGGGAAAGGAGAAGGGAAAAGAAAAAGGGAAAGGAAAAGGGGAAGGGGAAGGGGAAGGGAGGAGACTTCATTCCAAAGTGATATCTCTCGATGGAAATAGCCCTATCCATGGGGACCAGTGGTGCCTTGATGTGAGCGAAGAGAAGATTAGGAGACAAGTGGATTACAGCCTGTAATTAAACACCCAGGGAGGAGGTCTGTGATGCCACAGAAGCCTTTAATCTCGCAGTCAAAGCTTCCCGAGGGACACATGCAAGGCAGCGTTGCTGAAGCCTCACCTGATCACGCTTCTGGTTATGGGGCACAAACATGAGCTCAGTGCAGGGATCCACCAGCACCAACTGCTCCCTCCTGCCTTCAGCACAACAGCAGTGCAGGGTGATGCTCCCATTCTGAGCTTGTGGTGGAGAAATGCACCTTGAAATGCTGCCCCCATGGATGCTGGTGCAGCCAGGCTTTGTGCAACCCTGTAGCCTGACTCCTTGTTGTGCCCTTTGGCTGAGAGCCCTGCAGGAGTGAAACCGAGCAGCATCAACAGCAAAAAGCAAATGTAATATTTCAAGGCACTTGCAAGTGTAACAATCTTGGGTACTATTAATAACACTTGTGAGGAGTTTTCCTTGAATAGATATGATTTTTATCTTGACAGGGCTGCTTTAAATCATTTTTATCCCCACAAAGTTTGCAAGGAGCATATTTTCTGGGTGCCGTTTGTCTTGCCAAATACACACCACCTCTGTTTGCTATTCACTCCCCTTTAACCATCACTGAGAGGACCTGTTCCCATCCTCCCTCCATCCCTTAGACACCAGTTCTATTGGTGGCAGCACAATGAAATCATGTGCTCACATCCCCGCGGCCGCGAAGCCATCAGGAGGTGGGAAGGGGTGGGCGCTCAGCTGCCAAGCATCCCCACTGCCTGCCCTCCTCTCATTCCTAAAGTTAACATTCAATTCCGTGTAACTGTAGAATTTTCCCCTATAATCTCTGTGAGGTTTTTTTAGTGTTGGTTTTCAGATAGCAGCTGCACCCCTTTTATTGCTGCCCAGGTTGCAGAGATGCAATCTCTCCCCCAGACCAATGAGTGCAGCACAAAATCCCCCACCTCCTCCCTCCCTCTGCTGCTGTAAACATGGAGTTCAGCTGCTCTCCGTGCACCTGAGATCCTCCACAGCCCCTGGAAGGGAGCACTCAGAGCTGGGTCAGGCCCTGGCTGATGCGCTGCAGGAGATGGGTGGGTTTGGGTGACTCCTTAATAACTTCCATAGCTTCCAGCCCCGTGGTTTTTAAATGGCTGCACCCATGGGCAGTGATGGGAGGAAGGAGATGCTGCAGAGGTGCTCACAAGGGCTTCTCCAGCATCAGCTGCATGGGAACACTGCGCTCCATGCAGCCGGAGCGAGCGGGGCTGTGAGCGATGCGCGGCCGTCAATAAATCGATGGGAACATCGACGTGCACGTAAACAAAGAGAGAAGCCAAGTGGAAACAAAGCTGAGCTGAGAGAAACAGGGCTGGCAGGGGCGGGAGGGGGCAGCTCCCATGGGTCCAGCACAGCCTCAAATGGCTCAGGGCACAGCTCGGTTCCACCAGCTCCTTGCAGAGGGATGAATCCCTCAATTCTTCTCGAGAATCCCCTCTCCACCTGCTCTTCCTAACCCTGTCCTCACAGCAGCGGTTTCTCAGGCATTGCTGCAACGTGCATTCAGTGCCAGCACCACTCAGCCCATGGTGCTGTGTGCCACAGCCCTGAGCACCCGATGGATGGCTGAGCCCCAGCACTGCAGCATCACGGGCTGCCCCCAGCAGTGCCCGCAGGAGAACAGATGGACAAAGGCACACGAAAACCTTGGGGCAGGGAAGGCAGAGCTGAGCAGTGAGGGGGGTGGGGGGGTCCTGCTGTCACATCCATCACTTGCCTGGAAATAAGGACTTCTTCAGTAGAAAACACAGAGAAAGAGCAGATCCTCGTAGAAAACATCAATTCTACTCTTGGAATCCCACATTGCTCCTTTGGCAGGGCTGAGCTCGGGCACAGGAAGCACAGAAGTGTGTGCTGGTATCCAGCAGAGCAGGTACCGGGATGCAGGGATGCATGCGCAGCACCACAGCGCTCCTGGCTTTAAATGCATGCAAAGAGCATCCCTATAAGGGACCGCGGCCCGGAGGAAGCAGCACTGCTTCCTGTTGGGAGCACTCAGCCACGCCGCCCAGCATCGCGTGCCGAGAGCAGAAGGTGGAGCAGCCCCGGCTGAAAGCAATCGGTTGCAGCGCATAATTTAATTGGAGCAAGGAGGGAGGAGGCAACGAGCAGAGCCGCGCCGAACAAAAAGCAGATGAGAGCCGGGAGTAATAAAATATTCCAAACCAGATTAAGAAATTACAAGTGGGGAAGGCAGCGCTGGGCACGCGGTCCCGCTGCAGCTGGGGCTGAACGCACCTCCCGGCGGCACCGCGTGCTTTTATCGGTCGCGGCAGCCTGCCATCCTGCTGCGGAAATAAATCTGCTTTTGGTGCGTGATGAAAGCCAAGCACTCCCGCTCCCCTTGTTTCTGAAGGCTTCAGAGGGCTTTTTAAAGGAACACCTGTTACCAGGACCTGGTTAATGACTCATTTGGGGAATACTTGAGGCTTGTCTGTGCTTAATGGGTTTTGTATATGCAGAGGAGGGGACTGGGCAGGGAGCAGGTGCTGGGAAGCAGCAGGTTCCCTGTAGGATTGGCTGCTTGGAGCAGATGCCTTCGCTCAGCCTGTGAGTTTGGGACCGCAGCAGCAGCAGGGCTGGAGCTGGAGCTCCCAGGCACCACCAACACTCACCTTGCTGCCCATCCAATGGGTGTGATTGGCCAGCTGGCAACTCACAGCTCGTGCCCTTTGCATCACTTGGCTGAAGTAACAAAATTCAGGCTTGTTATCTCACTCTTAATGCAAATATTGGCTATAGATGGGGGTCTCCAAGCCCTGGTGTATTCGCTGCCACACGCAACTCACTGCTCCCTAAGCCTGGGCACTGGGGTGATGTAACTGAGTGGTGCATGCTCCATTACACTTTGTCCTGCCCCTAACCCATCCATGGAGATGCAGGAGGCAATGCAGCACGAAGGTAAGCATCCTTCCCTGGGAGCAAATCCTGCACTCTGGGCTGGAGGAGCCACAAACGGGGAGCGGCGGCTCCTGCAGGAAGCTTTTCCTTCCCGAGGTGTGGGCAGGAGGCATCTCCCCGCTGTCAGCAGCACCGCCGTGCCTGGCAGTGGGTAATTAAAGCCTTTTATTCAGTGCCTGGAGGCACGGAGGCATCAAGGGCTCTCATCAAAGAAGAAACCCAGCGGGCTGGCTTTGTGCAGAGGGGAGGGGAAAGATGCCAAAGCTCTGTGCAGGTTTAAAGAAAGTTTTGGCTCCATTCTCCTTTCCTAACTCTTCAAATCCACCTTGTGAACAACTAATCCCCATTTATACAGCGCTCTGCAGCACTCAGCTGGGTGAAGCCCAGCTCCTCCAGCAGGGCCAGCGTAAGGGGTCAGCCCAGCGTGCACCCAAGCTGCTCCATCCCTAAAGGAATTTCTCCCATCCCCTGAGCCACACACCCTGCATGGAACTGCAACCCAGGGGTCCCTCTCTCCAGCTCTGCTGCAGCATCCTGAGGTGCTCAGGCAATAGGCAGAGGGCAAAAGCTGCTTGAGATGGGCTGCAAAGCGGAGCCAAGAGGATGCTGGGCTCCTGCAGTGTTGCATGGTGGGGGTTACTGTGTGCTGCTGGGGGACGTGGACAGGGCTGAATGTTCCAGCCCTCGCAGATACCAGCAAGACACATAATGCCATTTATCATCTTTAAAAATACGTGGAGTTGGCGAGAGAATGAATTATTCTTCATAACCCAGTTCCTAGGATATTTTTACTGTGCATCATAAATTATAATACCTTTTTATTTTTGTTTTATAGCCTGTCCCCAGCCAATTCTGGTGATCTACATCCTCATTTCCCCCCGGTGCCTTAGGAACCATCTCTGACTGACTCTCTCCTCCTCCCATCAGCTCCCCAACCTCTTTCCTCCCTCACCCAGTCATGCACTGCACTGAGACAGGGGCTGGGGAGCAGACAGCATCGTCATCCTGGCAAGGAGCAGGGAATGGGGGCATCCCTGCAGCAATTACAGTGGGAACTCGGTCATAAAGCAAAAGACAGAGGGAGGAGAGGTGAGTGTTTATCCCCGAGAAATATGGAGATTTGCCATGATGAGGCTGGCTAAGAACATTACATTCGGCATGCTAAGCCAGAGAGTTTCAGCAGGTTTATTCAGGGCTCAGCGTTAGGCTCCCTATCAGCAGAAAGGCTTTAAGCGTGTCGGGGATTTACGGGCAACAAGAGAAGAAAACAGGCAGCTCCTCAGGAACAGCCCAGCAAGGCTGACGTCTCAGACAGGACCGTATTTCACTGCTGCCAGAAGGTGCTGAGGGGCAGAACCTGCCTTCCCAAGGCTGACACAGGGCTGCTAGGATGAACACAAACCCCCCAGTTACGGTCATTCACATTTTCTCCTGTTTTCTTGCACATGTGTAGCCTTGAATCTATTCCCCCTTTCCCTGTCTTGCCCCCTATGCCTTTCCCTGCTACCATTCCTGCAGCTCACTTAAATCCCAAACTTCCTACAGCCACAAAGTGCCACAACAGACAAGCACCCAGCAGGGGAAGGCTTGCACTATAGGGGTGCATCCTCCATACACTTAAACCAGCACAGGGGACAAGCAGGAGAGGCTGGGATGGGCACAGCACCCTGTAAGCATGGGGCTGAGGGTGGTAGGGCTGGTGCTGCTGTTTTCCCCACCACAACTGGGGCTACTCAGGGAAAAACAAGAGCACAGGAGCAGGTTAACAGCCAGGAAAATGATTGCTAACAGCACAACCAGGGGCTTGTTCCTTCTCTCTTTATTGGAGGCTGAGTGATTACTTGTAGGTAGTTAAAAAGCAGGAGCTGCGTGTTATTGCAGGGGATGCTCGGGAGGAACGGGAGGCTAATTAATGAGCAGCTCCTGCTTGCTGCCAGGGGAATGCTCCCAGGGGCTGTGCTGGCAGCCAGAGTGAGTTTTAGGGAGCGTGTGGAGGCAGTGCTGTGCTGGGGATGGGGGAGGGATGGGATGAACCTGTTGCTCTACCAGCAGCATTCCTGGTGCTGCAAGGAGCTGAGCTGCTCAGAGCAACTCAGCCAAAATGCTGCTGGTCGTTGGGGGAAAGGGAGGATGGTAGAGGCTTTGCATTTGGTGGAGTCAATGGGTTCTCCCCAGGGGGACGTTTCACTGGGGCTCTGGTACCTGTGAGCCTCACCTGTGGCCATGTCAGAGAAGCCCCAGCTTGTGATGGGGCTGCAGAGAAGTGAGACAGAGGGTCCATCCAGGCACACCTGGGATCTCTGTGAGCTGATGGAAACAGGAGTGGCCCCGTGGTGCCCCAGGCCATGGAGGCACAGTGTTGGGGCAGCCGCGAGCCGCCAGCTCTGCAAGGCAAGAGCGATAGGATAGGGGTGGGTGGGAACAGAGCAGCAATGACAAATGGATTTAATTCCTCAGCAGACACCAATCGGAGGGGGTGATTAATGGGAAGAGCACCTCAGCATGGCCTCAGGTGCACTGTGAGCTGCTTCGGCAGTGGATGGAGCAGCAGGGAGCGGTGCTCGCAGGTGCAGACTTGGAGCTGAGTTAGGGACTGTCCTTGCAGCTGGAGACACAAGATGACAACCACAAACATCCAGTCCCCTCCTGTCCTCACAGTCCCTCTGACCACCTCCCTGATAGAGCTGCAGCAGGAAGGACTGTACCAGACACCCCATCACTGCCCCCCCATGCACAGCTCCTCACCTGGGCTGGTGCTTTGGTATTTATCTCCTGCATAGTCCCATTCCTACCTGCAGGATGAGTTCAGAACTGGCTATGCTGCGAGCTGGACAGTCCCTCTTGGTGTATCCATGCTGGAGGATTCGCACTCTTAGCAGACAGAGCGATGCTGCTGGAGGAACACAAATGGTCCATAAAGGTCACGGTGTGCATGCACCACTTGCAACAGGTCCATAGTGTCATGTCTACGTTTGGCTGCACATGCAGCTAAACTTACGGGAACACAGCAAGGCTGCCGGTTCCACCATGCACAGGATGTGAGCATGCAGCTGGATGGTGCACCCCCAGCACAGCCCTTGCATGCACCTCATTTTGCAGCTTCTCCACTATGCAATGGGCTGCGTGCAGGACTGGGCTTCTCCATCTCGTGCTTCTTGCCAGCGCTGCATCCCTGCAGAGCTTCTGAGCAGCCTCCCCTCCCGGAGTGCCTGGCCTCCTCATTAATACCTACCGCCTGAATTATTTATTACAAACAGATGTTAGAGTTTAAAGAGTGTTAAGAGGATATCCTTGGCTAATCAATTTATTTTTAACTGGTTCATGTATTTATTACAAACAGAATTTGGACGGCGGGTGCCATTTTAAATTATCCCTCATTCATCATAGCGCTGTGCGTGCCTGTGCTGTGTCCTTGGGGACCACAACTGAGCCACAAATCTGTCGTTGCTGGCCAAGGAGAGGGCTGGGTTTATGCATTCTCTCGTGCTTTCATGAGACATGGAAATAAAATTCAGCCACTGACGTGAAATGCACCACAGAGCTCTTCTGGGATATGGGAGAGAGGAGGGAGACATTGGCAATAGATGGAATACCCCAAGGCGGGGGGAGGTGGGCGCTTTGAACATCCCTCTCCATTTCCCCCCTCTTGTGGCCCCTCTGAGAACCTCTCAGAGCCATTTGTGGGACCACCCTTGGGTACCAGGCGCCCCTTTGGGAGCACACCACCCTGCTTGTGATTCACAGCACTGCTAATAGAACCCAGGAACGCTTACTCTGGGATGAGGCCAAGCAAAAACCAAGAGAAATGGGGTGGGTGTAAGGCTCACACCACAGCTGCTGTATGCAAACAGGATGACCACGGACCCAGTGTGGTCTCCAACCCCATGGAAACAAGGAACAGGATCAGGGATAAAGGAGCCTCCTCCTGGCTTTGTGCTTTGGCGTGTCACCATTTCCAAAAGAGACTGGGGAAAAATGAAGGGGAGGTGCTGTAGGAGGGGGAAGATAAATGGTGCTGGGAAGCATGGGGAGGAGGAGGAAAGGAGACAAAAACTCAGAGGAGGGGTTGAAGTTGTGCATTGCACACGGCAATTAAAGCCACCCTGAGCTCACCCAATTAAGCAGAGTGGAGAGAGGAGGGAACCCAGAGGATAATTTCTTGGCAAATTGCTCATTCATCTCTTTCAGCCTTCAATGCTGGGAAGTTTTCATGGCATCGAGGCACGGATCTGATCTCTGGGGTGAGCAGAGAGAGCAGAGCTGGTAATTTAGTGGGCAGAAGGCATCTCTTCCTAGGAACCTCCCCAGGTTTAGTGCTGCTCAGTGCGTAGGGCCACGCTGGGTGCCCAAGCCCTGGAGGAGTGGACGGGCTTCAGCTGCTTCACCAGCACAGACTCTCAGACAGTCAATCAAAGCATCAGCCTGAACGTGTTAAAGGCCCATGTCTGTCTTTATTACAGTCACAGCACTACACCTTGTTGCCACGCGTCCCTTAACGCTGCCGTGTTTTGCGCATGATTTCACCAGCTGCTGCTGCAGGCGGTTGGGAGCTGATGCTCCTTCTCTGCTCCAGGTGTTGGTGCGCTTGCTTGCAGTTGAGCCTCTCCTTATACCTGCTTCTCTTCATTTGATTTGCCTTTTGCTTTACAGAGCAGCTGTCCTCCCTTTGTCCTCTCCATGCCTGGGAGCATCTTTACCAACAGGCACCCAAAAAATGCACAGGGCATCAGACAAGAAAAGTTTGAGCCCAGGGAGAGGATGGCTCAGGGTTATGCTGCTGGGGGCTTGAGTTAACATACAGAGGCTTAGTGAGAGGTTTCAGCCTCATTATTAGCATTGTCCATAATCCCCTCTCACCTCACTGGCCCTCCCTGATGTTACCACCACCCCTCCCATGGGCTGCCCCTCCAAAGTGCCCCACTGCAGCCACTGGGCACACAAATGTATATTGCAGGAGATAAATGACCTTAGAAAAATGTAATTACACAACAGGGCTCTGCTCTTAATAACTGCGTATTTTACTTGTCAGTGTGCCTTAATTGAAAATGAGTAGGCGATACAAGTTGCAGTGGAGTTGGCTGGCAAGCCTTTAACGCTATATTAATTGTAGTAATTAGCAGTCACTTTATGTTGAAGTCATCTATAAATAGGGGGTCCATTAGTTTAGCCGAAGAGTGTGATTTAAAATGCAAATAAAATCCCGACCGTACATATAAATCACTGCTTCCCCAGCCCCCCGAGTTTGCAGCCATTTACAGCTGTGGTGATGCTCTATCTGAGTTCCAGTGACCTGTCCTCAGGAAGGAAAGCATTTTGGTTGTTTTCCATCATAGGAGCAGCTGGGAGACCTCAACACCCCAGGGAGAGCCCACCAGAGGGGTTTGCTCGTGGTGGTGGCTTTGCTTGGTGCTTCCTTCTCTGCCTATGCCCAGCACTACGCTATGGGGCTCCCCCACCTGCCCCATGCACCCCATTGCAACCAAGCACACCCTGATGCTCACAGCCAGTTAACAACGTGCTCCACTTATTGGGTTGCAACTCAAGGAGGAACAAGAGAGAATAGAAGGAACGTTCCTTTATTAACACAGAGCACATCAAATTACAGCTTGTACTACCAGGGGCAAAGGAAGGCGCTGAAATGAAACGTTGCCTCCGAAACTCAAAGAGCAGAGCTATTAAAAATTGAACAACAAACAAACACAAATTCCTTTTCATTGCTGACCAGCTCTTGGTCCAAAGGAGATCACCAGATCCCTCCTGCTGACACGACCCTGCTGCTGGGTTGCACATCCTTTCCAGCACAGCCAACCTTGGGCAGGGAAGAAACAACAACCTCGGGTTAAAAAAGCAAAGGAAAAGAGGTGAGAGGTCTCTGCCTTCAGCAGGAGCTGCCCCCATTCAGGTGCTGTCTAATTGAGGATTCATTTTTATTACCCTGCACAGAAGATTTCACCCATTCAATAATTTATTCTCCTTAAAAGTGACGGCATCACAAAGATGAGAGAGGGGAAAGGAGCCTCTGGCTTCAGTTCCTCTCTGTTGCTCCTAATGGGTTTCATGGGCTGAGAGAGGAGATGGGTCAGGACCCCCAAGGCCCCGCTCCCAAGATCTGTCAGAGGGGTCGTGCTCCTCCTCCCTCCCACCATCCCTGGCTTTAGCTCCTAAAGCACTGAACTGAACAACTGCAAACTGAGCAAACCCCTCCAGCTCTCCCCCACCCCACGATTCCTCTCATCCCTTCCTCCTGTCCCCCTCCCCAAGCAGCTCCAGCCCAAACCCCAGCAAACCCCAGGGCACCCTCATCCTCAGCACATCCCAGCCCTCCCACCAGCACAGCCTACGTGGGAAAGGAACTCCCTTGCTGTGCAAAGTGAAAGAGGAATAAAGCTTCTCCATCCACATAATGACAGGCTTCTTGAGATGTAACAGACAGGGAAAGCCCTCAGCCTCAGCCTTTGCAATGAGCTCCTGCTAATTATGGCTGTAGCTCCGAGCACGTTTCCTCCTGCCTGCTGCTGAGAGAAGGAGAGGCTGCCTGCCGCAGTGACTCAGCAGTGATGCCAGGTCAGGACGAGGGCTCTGTGCTCAGGCAGGAGATGCACAAAGCCATGTTGTTCCATGGAGCAGCAGCAAGAAGGGATGCCTGAGGTTGGTGGGACAGGAGGTGGCTAAGCATTAGGCAGGAGTTCTTCATCACAGGGTGATGAACTACATCTGCCTTCAGGGAGACTGGGAAGAAAGACACCAACCCTCATGGCAAGGCATCCTCTCCAAGGCCTGCAGAAAGGAGCGATGGCTGAGCACACCGAGCTGTGCTCTGAGTGCTGCCTCTCAACAACACGCTCATCTTAAGAGGGACAAAAAGCCCCCAAGATGGAATAATGCAAAAATAAATACACAAGCAACTTTGGCATAGGAGGCAAAACAGGATTGATCTCTTGCTTGACTTACTCTGAAAATTGCTTCTTCCCTGCCCGTTTATGCACATTAATTGAGCGTCTGGCCCGGCTGCGCGTCTGTTTAAGTCCTCAATCAATCCCCTTTCGGATGACTGCTAGATCAATAGGGTGGTAATTTAATAAAGGACATTTTCGGTTGGCTTTTAAAAGCCACTGATGGGATATAATTCCTTCCTATTCTTTAAGAAGAAAAGGGGCAGTGGGAGAGGAAAACCGTGGGTCCAAACCATGACCCGGCGCGTTTCCCCTCCCAGCAGCATCCTTTTATGACAAGGCTCATGAAGAGCTCAAAGTGACAAACAAAACTTCTGGTTGTCTGCCCCTTGCAAGGGGGCAGGAAAAACCCTGATATGATGGTGGGTGGGTGGGCAGCGAGCTGCAGCTGCTCTGAAAACATCCATCCATGCTTTTGGACTGCAAAACTTCCCCTTTTTCTTCTTTTTCCCCTTGATTTGTTTGTGTTTGTTTGCTTGTTTTCCCAAGCCCTCATCAGTGTGAATGGAGCTGACACTGCAGCGCAGTCCTGATGGCTGTTCCTGGAGAGAGCACAGCTCAGGACAGCAACCAGAGGAGCCCCAAACCTATAAATAAAAGCCATGAATTAAACATGACTCTTGCATTTTCAAGGGTCAAGTGAGAGTTCGGTCACTTAGCAATAGCATCTACTCCCACAGAGAGGGGAGGAAAACAAAAAATGGGAGAATAACAATAAGTGTTTATCATGACTTGTTGTTTAGCAAATGACATTTCCGAGGACCAGATCTCACTCCTGCTGAGATGGTGGGAGCCAGAGCTCAGTCCCACGCATGGTTCCTCCCAGGCACATGCACAGGCAGGTGATGGCTGCCCCACTGTCAGAGCCAGGCAGCCGTGCTTTGTGGGAGAGATGCTGGCGAAGTGGATGAGCACAACACACTTGGGCAGGGGCAGGAACACGGCCCAGCCTTGTGGCTTTCCAGGAGCAAGACAAGATCTCCAAGGACAATACTGGGCCTTCTGACCCAACAAAGCCAGGCTGGCTGGAGGGATCGTCCTGCTAAGGCATCTGCCCAGGGGATATTTGGTGTCACTGTGCTTTTTCCAGTGGAACACCTTTGAAATTCCCCGATTTTCCTTCAGGCTGCACGAAGTTCTTGCAAACATCACAGCACGCCGCAGTGCGAGAACTCCTGGGGACTGGGAGTGACAGCAGCACAGCTCGCTCCCCGAGCTCCCATTTCTATCCTATCATGGAGCACAGGAAAAAAAAGAGGAGGGGGGATTTTGATGGATCTGAGGTGTCAGCAGCTTTTCTGCTCCCCCACAATTGCTACAAATCTCAGCCAGATCTCTCGTTCTCAGGCTGGTAATGGATAACAGGGACTCAAGCTCCTGCTGCCCCAGACTCCACATCAAACCAATTTCCCACAGCCACATCCAAGCTCATTGGCGCTGAATGACGCCACACAAGTCAGAATCTCCCACCCAGCCCCGTGTTCCCCATATCCGCATTTCAGGGTCGACTCAACTACCAGCAACTCCTCCTTATGACACCTCAGCGTGTTGTCTTTGCACGAGCGGAGTTCGGGACTCCTGAAACCTGTCAGCGTTTCCAGCCCCCGTGCCATCACCATCAGCTCCAGCAGCACGGATGATGTGCCCTAATTGGTTTTAGCACACAGGCAAGGTTGTATAACAAAGGGAACCACCTCTTTGTCTGCTCACAGGGCTGCTCCGGCCATATGTCACTCCCCATGTAGCAGAAATTCATCTACCAGCG
The DNA here is from genome assembly GCF_039878825.1 of Excalfactoria chinensis. Classification (NCBI taxonomy): domain Eukaryota; kingdom Metazoa; phylum Chordata; class Aves; order Galliformes; family Phasianidae; genus Excalfactoria; species Excalfactoria chinensis. The sequence continues at coordinate 3,626,814 of NC_092847.1, read as the reverse complement.
CATTGCCTTTGGGTTAATTTACTTACAGGTGTCAGATGTCTTTAATTCCCGGCGTCCTTAATTGCCCCCCCTGTTAATATCGGATCACCTCCCTCTCCTCCGCGGCCTCTCTTGTTCTCACTGCAGCAGCCGCCGCTTCGCTCTCCTCCGCAGTGCCGAAAATATCGCAGCGCTGGAGGTTTCCTCTGGAAGATGGGAGCCCCGGGGCGCCTGCGGGAGATGAAAGCTGCAACGAGGAGCAGCCAAGGCTCGAGGTGTCCATCCCATCCTGCAGCGTGGTGTGAGCAGAGCTGGGCACCGGGGAACTCAGAGGGTGCACTCCTAAGAGCTTGCACGTGTTCTGAACCTGCTGCTCGAGGGGGTCTGACCAACAGCAGAGCGCACAGCGGGAGTTCAGCCTTTGGCAATGGGAAACCCTCACCCTGGGGCTGGGAATGCCCATCGTGCTCCCAACCCAGACCCTCTGCTGCAGCCCCCAGCGTTTCCATCACTCACACCATCCCCTCCCAGCTACCAGTGGCCTCACCGAGCCGAGAGCACACAGTTCAGCCATCTCAAGCTCCAAAAAGGACCTTTGGAGTGAGCAGGGCTCTCCAGAAGTGTGTTTAAATTACAGAGGGGAACATACCGAGTGTGCTTTTCAATTGGAAAAGAAATGAATCGCACAGAACACAAAAAAATATCAAACCCGATGGAATCTGTCATATTTTCTTTCCAAAATTAGGAGGCTGGACTCTCAGCTTGTGTAAATCTCCTTTAAATGGCATTCATGCTAATGATGCTATGCTGATTTACACCAGTGGAGAAATTAGTTTCCTCTGTGCCCGGGTCTCTGTGCACATCTGTCCCTTGAGAATCGATAAATAAAACTTGAAAATAATATTCATCCACCATTTATTCTGCTTAATTATTTAAACTTCAGGTTCTGGAAATAATATAGGAGTAATAAAAAAGAGATTTACCATCCACCACAATTGCTGGGAGCATCTCGCATTATTCCCTCCTTTACTTTTTAATCTCCCTCTCTTATTTTTATCTTTTTTCTGCTTGCCAAATTGAATCAATTTATTAAAGTTGTTGCAGAAGCGATCTGCTCTGATCCATTGGCGGTGATGAAGAGCAATGGGCTCTGCTCCCCCGTGCCCCCCAAGTCCTGCTCGTTATGAAGGGTAACGCTTTGCTGTCGAGGGAGCTGCAGCCTGAATGGTGGAGGCTGATTAAAAGCAAGATGTGATGTTGGTGATCCTCGTAATGATGTACTGCAAGAAGGATCCAACCAGGAGAACCCTGAGCCCAGAAGACAAATCTCTGCAGAAATCTGGCTTTGAAAAGGGGGGGATGGGCAAAGCCAGCTTGCTTTTATAAAGAAACTCTTCTTGATCTCCACTCTTGATGGCCTCAGGATCCTTGGAGCCTCACGCTGCAGGTCTCCCCTCTCTCCCAGTAGTTACTTCCAGCCACCCGCACTCAGCACACACAGCCCCAGCTCCTGCCGGCAGCTGCTGTGCCAGATGGGCTGACAGATGCGTCCCCACCACACTCAGCACGGACCCGCTGGTGTCCCCATCCTGCTCCCTCAGCACTGAAACTCAGCACCACTGCAGCTACAGCTCCTGCAGGATGGCTGCTTGGAGCCCATAGGGCTTGGAGGCACAGCAAGCACCCAGATCTGCCTTTTCTTAGCTTTCAGTTGCATGCAAAATGCTCTGCTTGCAACATCAGCTCACACTGGGGCAGGATGTCCAGACTCATCCTCAGCCCTGGTTGCCGACCCCACAGCCCCGCCAGCAAGAGGGACGGCACCCAGCGTGCATTCCCACACCTGAAACTCACAGCACAACACAGCCAGACTGTTCCACCCTGCAGGACAGCCCCGCTGAGCAGCTCCCCACAGTCTCCCCATGCAGCCTCATCACCGCTGCGCTCGCTTGGAGGCAGCTGCCAGCAGGACGGCTCCCTGATGGCAGCACTTCCTCCCTCCCACTCTCCCCGACCCATTTCCCGCTCCTGTTTTCGCTGGGTGAGCTCAGACCATATGCCACCCATCTGAGCACCCACCAGCTCTGACGGGTTTCGAGAAACAGGCAGCGAAGTGTCAGGACGAGCACATTGCGCCGAGTGCTTCGACAGCAGAGAGTGGGCGAAGCCGGCGCGCGTCTCCTTGGGGTGCACAGTGCTGGCTTCCTGCACACACATGGCCGTGCTCTCCTTCCTCCTCCTCGCTCTGCTCGCTGGGTTCACACGCTGACAGGCAGGAGATCTGCTCACACTTCTGAGGCTGCAGGGTGCTGTGCTGCTCACCCAAGGGAAGGCGATAACTTCATCTCAGGCACTCAGCTCTGCAGGGATGAGGGTAGGGATGCGTCTCCATTGCATTGCCCAGGGGTTTGTAGGGCAGCTGTGAAGAAAAGGGAAATATTTCACCGTGGATTTTCCTCTGAGCTATTTGATGGCTGCTGGAATGCACAAGCACAGCATCCCTCTTTTGGAAACACCTTTCACCAAGCATCGGCCAATTGCTCAGCTCCAAAGAGCAGCAAGATGCTCCCAGGTGACAGATACAAAATAGAACAGAGCCTACAAATGTGATCACAGACCCCAACCCACAGAGGCAACAGTGTCCAGAAACAAAGATCAAACACCAAAGCTACAGCCAAGAGTGCACCAGGGCCTCCCCATCCCGACCAGGTCACTGCCTGTCCTCTCCCAAAGCCACAGAAATGGATGAAAAAATGGGAAATTATTCACTATGGAGGTTTTGAGAGCCAGCAATTAATAAATAAAAATAAGTATTGCTAATACCAGGCTTTCATACAGCACTTTAAATTGCAAATTACTCTTGAAGGGCATATTATTAATTATATCATTTGCATCCACCACGCTCCTAACCTACCATTATTTATCCCAACAAATAACCTGGGGAAGAACACAAGGTCTCTGACTGACATGTGATGCAGAAGCACTCAGTCCCTCATGCCCCCAAATAGGGACGTGTGAGTGCAGGGAGCCTGGAACGTTAGATCAGCCCTCCTTTATTGATCCATCTGGGGTTGGGTGAGCTGCTTGGTGCAGCACTGCCATGCCCACCACAAAGCTCCATGGCCAGGAGAGCTACCTGGGTGCTTTCAGAAGATGCTTCTGCAATGCCCATGCAACAAAGCAGCTCCATGGCTCAGAGCATCTGACCTCCAACTTCTGTGAACACAAGCAATCATTTCTCACCCAGCACAGCATGCCTTCCTTTCAGGGTTGCCAAGGCCCAGAGGCGTTACGAGGGCTGTGTGACAATGGTGAGTTCACAGCCAGATGGATGTTGGCCTCTGTCCTCCCCGACCTCATGGGAGGCCCCAAATCCACACTGTCATCCCCAAACCCTGTGAGGTTATAAAGCAGCAGAGGAAGGCTGACATCCGCATGAGATGAAGTGGCAGGCTCAGGGGGGTCTGCAGCCCCTGGGTGGTCCCAGGAGGCCAAGAAGGAATCCCCTCCATCAGCTATTGTTGGCTATGGGGCTCCAGCAGGAGCTGCAGTGCTTGACTCCGATAAACAACTCCTTTCTGCAGCTCCATGCCCTGCACAGAGGTTAATTTATTAGCAGGGGAGGGAGGAGCCCCGTTGTTTTAATGAAACGTTTTGGCTGGGTGCACAGCAAATGTATTCACCTAATAGACCTATTATTCCTCCCATAGGGCAGACCAGCTTCCCCAGTGTGCTTTCTCTTTTGCTGCACTAGAAAGCAAGTCCTTTATTCTTCCTTCAAAGCAGAGGCTGCCGGGGAAACGAGCATCCAGGAAGGCTTCAATGGACATAAAGCACACGGCATTGCTGCCTGCAGCAGGCAGCCCAGGGAGGCACGAGGGATGCATTCTTTCTGCTGCCCCCAAAAAACCCATCTCACAGCCCCCCCTCCTTGTGCAGACCCACATGATGGCTGCAGTGAATGCTTTCCTGCCATGAGACGTTTCAGAGCGTCCGTCCCCTTTGGTGGGTAAATCACAATTATTTTCAGTGCAAAGGGGAAGGGAGATGAAGTTACCTCTGTTTGGAGGGCTGGGAAATTACATTGTGTTTTCACAGCTGTTCCTTGTCTGCTGATCTTATCTACTCCAAGCTGCCCACCCTAGAATTGAAAGGGCTGCTTCCTCCTGCCCTGCTGTGCTGGGTGCTGAGCTCAGGTTCTGCTCCTGGAAGAGAGAAGCACACTTGCACTATGAACCACACTCAGAAACCTCCCCTACAAATCAAAAGGTTCTTAACTTCCCCCAGCCTGAAATAAATAGAGGGAAAAAAAGCAAACCTACAAGCAACCCAACAACCAACAGATTAATCCTGTCAAAGGAAAGGGGAAAAGCCACGAGCAGAGCCACAGCCTGCGAAGTTACAAACTAGCAGCAGGAGACAAGTAATTATAGAACAGGGAAACGTACAGGGAACTCATTTGGGTGAGCAGCCGCTGATTAACAAGCACGACATTTGTTTTCTTTATTTATGGCCTGGCATTGCAGAAAATTGATACGAAACTCCCCACATACTACACGGCTGGTGACACGTTCAGCAAATGAGAAGGCTGGGAAGAAATCAACCTGCATTATTCCCACTGTTACTCAGCCTCTGCCTCGTCCCCCTCTGATGCGTTCCCTGAAGGAGCAGTGGTGGCACGGCACCATTTTGGCAGCTGGGTGTCCAAATGCTCAGCAGTGAGTTGGGGACAGCCAGGTGGTGGCTCTGGGATGGAGAGCTGCAGCTCCCTGCCTCCCCTCTGCCGTGCAATGCTCTGCGATGCTCCAGCAGCTCACCCAGGGGACAGCAGGAACCACCTGTGAGCAAAGCATGACACCACCTGCCCCAGGAGCAGAGCAGAGCCTCCCCTGACCTCCCCCAGCCCAGCCAAAGCACAGAGCACGCATTTAAGAGGGATGTTCAGTTACGAAACACGCTTGATTTAAATGCAAATGACGGAAAAAATACGACTTTCTTGATTAAAATGCAAATTGCACGTCAAGCCGGCTGCCTCCCGCACCTCGTCGGCTTCATTGCAGCCCTGAGAAGCCACCTCCTGATGGCTTCATGCCATCACCCCACTGCTGCGGGGGGGTGAAAGCACCCAGAGGAGCCCCAGGGTGCAGCCCCAGCAGGGGGGTAGTTGAAAAGGTGATTTTTTTTTCTTCCTATAGGAGTAAACACATAAATTAAAGAGAAAAATGACCAAGGCAGATGCCATGGAATAGCAGATACACTCATGTGTCACAGCACGGTTGCAAGAAAGCCTTAAGGATCAGGACCTTGGGTTCGCCTCACTGGTGCTGGAGAGCAGTGGGAGAGCCCAGAAGCCATTGCACTTCCCAAGGCCTTGCAGGGTCAGGGGGTTGGGGCACTTCAGAACCAATGCAGAGGATCACAAGGGACTCCTCGTATGCAGCACTGTGGAGCAATGCAACCAACCCGCTCGGCTGCAGCCCCACACTTCAGCCCTCAACCCACCTCCCCTACAGACTGTTGGCTGTTGCCTTAAGCCACCAGCTGGCTCAAGCTGCTGGAAGATTATTAAAGATAGCAGGGACTGGAGAAGGTCCAGGCTGTCTCCTTCCTTCCCATAAGCTGGTTCCCCCAGGAAAGCATTTAATTGCTTTTTGAATGATCCCACAGCCTCTGCAGGAGCCGTGCCTGCCCACCCAACCATCCTGGTGTTTACTCCTCCACGGGGCCTGATTTGGACTTTGTTTTCCTTTCACTTCCTATTACTGTAGCCCTAATCCTCTCCTCCAGCCCTTTGCTGTCCTTCATCCCACATCTCTCGCTCTGTCCTTCCTTGCTCTGGCTTTCAGATATCCTCGTTCTGATATTTAGCAAGGGAAATGTCACCACGAGGCACGGCGAGGGTTCGAGATGGACCTGAAATCAAATCCCTGCACACAAACAGCCCAGAGCTTTGGAGAAGCTCAGCTAAGCAAACAAAGCCCGGCAGATCACTACAGGACACAAGCAAACCTCTCATTAACATTGCCAAGAAGGGACAGCCCTGGGAGCTGGGCACAGCTCACTGCATGCTGGGGGTGATCATCAGCTCTGCCCCTGACAGCAGCTATTTCTCTTCCCACATCCTACCCCATCCTTGCCTGCTGCTGAGGTGCTGGCTCACCCTTTCCAGCCCGATTTCCCAAGGACTGAATGCAGTAACTGCTCTCTTTGCTGCCTGCCCATCTGTTGGGTCCTCGTCTCCCTGGGGACACCATGAGCTGTGGGCTGGCTGTAACCACATACAGCAAGAGGCTCCGAGATACTCCACGATCACGTTGTGTAGAAGCAGTTTCTGGAGAAAGAAGGCAGATGCCAGCTGGTCTCCACACCATGGGCAGGAACCTGTGCCAGATGTGCTATGGGACACAAAGGAAACCAGATCTGGGAGAGCACCGTAGGGGAGCACATCATTAGTAAAGCAAACACCTGGTTTGGGGTAGCAGTGGAGGAGGGGGCAGATCAATAACAGAAAAACCAAGGATCAATCTGAGCCCGTGAAGCCCCCACACCTCTGGGTAAGTCTGGAGGAAGTTTTGCTGATCAAAACCCACAGGAGCAGAGAGGTCGATCTCCCCACCTCCACCCTCCTGCACCACCACTGTTTAATCTCCATTTGGTATTGAGCATCCAGCACGACAGGCTCCTCACAAAGCACACGGCAGCTTGGTGAAGCATTCCTTCATCTATCACTGTCCTGCGGGCTGTCTCACCTCCCGGGCATCTTCCCCAAACCTCCAGAAGCACTTTGTGCAAAGTGAGCCAACACAGTTACAGCTCCTGAAGAATGAGCCGGACTCGCCGTCCCTTAAGCAGGGCCCCATCTGCTGCCAGCAGAGCTGATGTATTTATTTTCATTACATTTAATCCCGGGTTCTTCTCCTCCTCCTGTCTCCCCCACTCGGGTTGCTGAAGCAGCAGCGCTCGGGAAAGGAGCCACCTTCCAGTTGATTTCTTGTTCAGAGAAGCCAGGTCCGTGTTCCTGTCCTGTTTAATTAACATAGAGGGAGAACTGGGTTGCGCTGGAAATCACAGCTCTCTGCCTCACCACACAGCACAGCAAACAGCCGTGGGTTCCCTGCAAGGATAAGGGCACAGGCTCCTCCTGCTGGGACCCACAGCTGTGGGGCACTCAGCTTCCTGCCCCCCAAACCCTTCGTGCAGCACATCATCCCCAACGCCATGCAGAGGATCCAGACCCTGCCATGAGATCTGCCATTGGCTCCAGCTCCTCCCAGCCCAAGAGATGGATGGGAGCAGCTCTCCCTACCTGTTTCCCAGCCTCTCCCAGGTGGCAGGGGCTGAAGCACAGATGAAATATGTCTCCATTCCTGCTCCCTTGCACCTGCTTTTAAAACAATGGCTAAATAACCTCCCTGCTGCCAGCTGCATAAATCACTCATATGGGTTTCAGTGACACGGGCAAACGGTGGAGGTTTGAGGCAGTTTTTTCTGGCCAGGGGAAAAAATAATTAAAGTAAGAGCTGGAGAAACTCTGTGATCAACTGCAGAATTCCAATGAGGCTGCCGGGCTGGGATTTGGTTGAGGGATTCCATGCAGGTGTGTCACAGAACAGGGATGCAGTGGGAGCATCCCAGCAATGTAGGGGACACTGCGCTGCTCTCTGTCCTGCTATGGGGACAGCCCTGAGCAGACCCCCAGATGGGATCTGCAGCACTTCCAGCCTGCAGAGATCCTCAGCACGTGGGGAGCCGCAGCTTAGCGTGAGAAGGAGGGAGAGATTTTGGGCCAGGCAGCATCAAACCCTTGTGTAATCAATGATCAATTATTTATGTAGCGTAAGTTACAGGGAAAGCATCCTTAAAGTCTGAGTTTCCCATTGAGAAGAATCGCTCCCTGTTTAGAAACACGCTAATTATTCTCTTAAACAAGGATGAGCTATAAGTAATTTAAGGGTTTTATCACTCACAATTTGCAATAATGTAATTGAGCGAGAGGCAACAAATAAATCCCAGAATGAAAGAAAGGTGGCAGAATCAACTCAGAGAGAGAGCCAGGATGCAGGGCTGCACTGCCTGCAGCTGTCACAGCCAGGGGTAAAGGAGGAGGGGTGACCCGGGGGGTCTTATGGCCCAGGGAGTGCTACTCCAGCTCTGCTGCACAGCTGAGATGCCGGCATCCCCTCCTGCCCATTGCCGGTGTCTCCTCGCTTGATCTGCTGCTTTCCAAAGCTGACATAACAGAGAGCCCCATAGCTTGTTGCAAAGGACTCCACGTGGGTTAAAAGTCCAGATTTTCTCACTCTTTTTTCTTAATTTTCTCCTTTTTTCCAGCACAGCCCCCAGCGCCTCCCTGTCCATGTCCATGTCCTGCAGCCAGCCAAGGCTCTGCTATCTCCCAGCAGCAGAGAGGGAACAGAACTCTCAGCGCTGCCTGGGTAAGGAACAAAGCAGCCCCTTGCCTCCCGACCTGCCAATTCCCCACGCTGCTGATTATTATATTCCTCCTAAAGCTGTGTTTAGGATGATGGCTAGATTTCAGCTGCTGAATGATCCAGCTGCTCTGGAAGTCGATGCGAGGAGGTCCCTCTGTTCAGCTGAGCTCCGGGTCAGGCAGTGGATCTGTCAAGAACAAAAGCCTAATCCCGATTTTCTCACCCTGCTTTGCAAACCCATTTCAGAGCAGTTTCTCCATTGACTTTCAGAGCCTTTGAATCCAGCTCTCCTACACCAGAGACCCAGGCTGGGCCACGCGCTTAACAAGAGCGCAATGAAATGCAGCTCTCTCTCCCGCAGTTGTTAATTCTCACTCAATGCATTCTTAATATTCAATTACTATTTATGTTACATGCAGCAAAGGATTATCCTATTAAACCTAAATTAAGTGCTTCGTTCATTAATTAATACGTCTTATTTCAAGTGTTGCCAACGTTTATCCCTGGAAACGTAATGTTTAAAACCAAAATGCGCAGACGAAGGAAAGGGATCTTGTTTGCGTGTTGCTCTTATGTTTGCTCAGAGATGCTAATGAGTTCTGGAGCCCATAAAGTATTCACCAGCAGCTCTTCAGGAGGGGGACTGCCTCAGAAAGGAGCAGGGTAAAGAAAAGCCTGGCAGTGATAGGATGGAGATGATGGGATGGAGGTGGTAGGATGGATGAGTTGGGATAGAGGTGGTGGGATGGAGATGATAGGATGAAGGAGATGGAGTGCACGTGATGGGATGTAGGTGTTGAGATGGTGGCGATGGGACAGAGGTAAGGGACTATTGATACAGGATGGACTTGATGAGACAGAGCCTTTCACCCCTATATTTCTCCCATGAACATCAGAATTAGCCCAACAGGGATGGCTCTGCCCTTCCCCAGCCCCACGTCCATCAGGCAGAACAGTCCCAGGGCTGTTGCTGTGTGGTGTTTGCAGCAGATCACCCAGGTCCTGGCTCTTGCTGGGGTCACAGCCCAGCATCCCGCTGCTCGGGGCTGATGCCATCTCCACTCAGATCACCCGCAGCACTGTGGTTGCTGCACAGGGACCAATTCTGGATATTAAGGCTCCTCAGAGAGCCACATCCCAGCCCAGCACCACTCAACACTCCCAAAATCACCCCAGGGACAAATTGGCCCACCAGACCTACAGCGCTGACAGCGACAGCTCAGGAACGGCGTGAAATCTAAATTAAGTTGAGAGTCTCTTTTCTAAACAAATTCCTTCTTGAAGAACCAAACCCAGACTTCATTATAACAACTCAATTATACACGAGGCTGAGCTCCAGTGCGCTCGCAGAGACAAGAAGTTTGCCGTGAGTATTTCACGCTTCGCTCAAATTATGACTTCCTTCAATGCAAATGGGAGGTTCGGCGAGCAACGCACATTTCCCCACTGCTGCTTGGAAAACAAATTACATCGATGTCTATTAGGAAGCAGGAGCAGGGCTTCTGGAGGAACAGTGGCTGCCCCAGGGTGGATTTCTGTGAGGTCTCTCCAGGTTTGCGTTGTGGGGTGAGAAAACCAAGTGTGGCCCCAAAGAGCCTCCCAGACAGCAGAGCCATCCCTGCTGCCCTGTGCAGAACTCAGCCCGCTGCACCATGGCTTGGATGGATGCTACTGAAGCAGCAGCACCAGGAGCAGATCTCAGCACATGGGGGGCTGAACCCCTTTGCCCCCCTCTGGGAGGGACCGTGGGGCAAAGCCCTCTTCTGTGGCCCCATCTTTCTCCCCATCAATAAAACAAAGAGCAATTATGCAGCACGAGAGCAATAAATAAACTTCTATAGCCCCCGGGCATCCCTCTGCCAAACAAACTCAGTAGGGATATATTTTTCTTGAGCCATCTTTCACTCGAAATAAAGTCGTGGGGAATAAAGTGACACTTCTGGCAGGCGCTGAAGCCGCGCTTACAGGGGCAGTCAGTGTGTCCTCCTCCTGCCGCTCATCGTCCCCAAAGCTGCAGAACACCCATTTGCAATGACAGCCCCAGAATCAACCCTGCTGAGAGGCAGGAGCTCAGAGCAGCATCGCAGTCTCAGCCCTTGCTCTGAACACAGTCCACGACAGCTTAGGAAACAACAAACGTGTGGCTTCCATCCCTGCTTGGCGGCGCTGAGGAACGCTGCTGCTCTCCCTCCTGACTTCCCATCCGTTGTTATCTCGCTTTCTATCAGAGCAGCAGCTTCCCCCGGGCTCAGAGTGAGGTCACGAGATTTTTGTGTTCTTCACAGAAATCCATCAAACCGCCTCGGGAAGAAGAAATAAAACCCGCAATGCCTTCCTGGTTATTTGCTGGGATGGATGGATGGATGGATAAAAAAAAATGAAAGAAGAAGAATTTACAGGTAATTTCCTTGTCAAAAGTTCCTGTCTATAAATACAATCAAGATAAGACTGACATAGCAAATAGCTCTTTTTCTCTCCTGAATGAATTATTCAATTCACCGCTGATCCTCTCTAACTGCTTTATATTGCCTTCTGCTTTCTGTATTTGTTTTACTTTATTTAGTGCTGTAGAGAAGCGCCGCCAATAATTGAAATGAATTCAGGCAATTTCAGGATCCCACAAATCCCTCCTGGGGCCCCAGCTCAGCTCGAGCCCCCCCTGCCCCTTCCCCACTCTTCTCTCCAAGCCGTCACAAACCACCTTTGTGCCCCAGCACAGAACATGGATCTGGGCTTCCTTCTTACACAGAAGCAGTCCCAACAGCAGGAGCATCGGTGCTGGTGTCACCCAGTCCTGGCCAAGCCCTGCTTTGGGTTGTAGCTGTGTTTTAGGAGAGGTTTATTGGAGCCGCAGGGATGGGAACTGCAGAATCACGGAATGGTTTAGGTTGGAAGGAACCTCAACAACCACTGAGTTTCAACCCCCTGCTATGGGCTGGGTGCCCCCCACAGGATCAACCCAGGGATGCCCTTGGGCACCTCCAGCCCACAGCTTCTCTGTGCAGCAGTGCCAGCGCCTCAACCCCGCTGAGTGAAGAATTCTTTTTCCAGCACCTAAAGACACCCGGGATTGTCCCAATCCAGGTGCAACACCTCAACCTTGCTGAGCCTCATTTGGCTCTTTTGGGGCCACTTCTCAAGCCTGTTCAGGTCCCCTTGGATGGTGTCCCTTCCTTCTGTTGTATCAACTGCACCACTCAGTCTGACGCCATCTGAAAAGTTGTGGGTAGACTTGATCCCACTGTATGACCACCCAACCAAACTCCTTCTCCAATCAACAGCCCAGCCTTCAAATCCATCTCTCTCCTACTCAGGGTGAGGTGTCAGACCTTGCACAAGGGAACAGCCACGTGTTCTCCTTCCCAGAAGGAAGGGATGGAGAGAAGCCCAAGGAACGGTCATCGACCCATTGAACTGCAAATGTGTGATTGAAGAGATTGAAAACAGCCAAGCCCTAGAAAATTCCCCTTGGTCATATTCCTTCATTGTTGGTCCTTGCAGAGGCAGCATCCTCTGCTCTGTATCCCTGTGCTGGATTCTTTGTTTTCTTTTTTAAGGTGAGACAGAAATCCTCGTAACACATCAATAAGGAGCCACGCTGCAGACAGCATTTGAAAGCAAGAAAATAATATTACTACAGGAAAAAAAAGGTGGGGAAAAAAAAGCAACACAACAGCACCAAAAAGCTAATAAAAGCATTACTCGAGAAACAGAACTGCTTCGAAACAGCCAAATAATATCCACAATGATGATTCAATTACACAGGAGATTAGTGTTGGTCTGTCTGCAGAGCCAAAAGTTTCTCACGGAGGTTTTGAACCGAGGAATGGGTGATGACTTCATAAACCCTGAGCAAAATGGGGTGGAGGGACAAGGAAAACAAACAGGAACAAGAAGAAGAAAAAAGCCCCCAAAGCAGCAGAAGGCAGACAAATAAAACCTTGTTCCAATCCTGGAACAAACGGGGTAGATTTTTATTTGTTTCCCTGGGAGCCGGTTTCATCTAGGGCAACATTTCTTTAAGTTATTGATTAGCAATTAGAGAAGTGTTTTAGCTGCTTCTCTGCTGTGTCCCTGTCATTCCTTCCAGAATTTCAATTCCACGAGGGCTATTTCCATCCTGCAGCAGAGCCAGGTGAGCACCAATGCCCAACCCCACAGCTCCAAGCACTCCCTGCTGTTAAAAGCTTTGGGCTGGAGCGGGGGTCCATAGAAAACCCTGAAAAGGATGAAAAGTGATCTTGATTTGAGTCAAGGGGAGGTGCTTGGATTGGAATATGTTGGGAACAGGGCTGGGGTGTAGAAGTCTGCTCAACTCACAAGGTTTATCAGCCAGAGCTTTGGTTCACCCCTTAAGTGCCACATCAACAGCCATCCAACCCAACCAGCCATTTAAGGTCCCTTCCAACCCAACCATCCCATGGGTCTATGATCTTTAGGATCTCTTCCAACCCAACCATCCCATGGAACCATGATCCTTAAGATCCCTTCCAACCCAAACAGTCCATGATTCCATGAATCTACAAAGATACCAATGGAGATTTGCACTGAAAACCATCAAACTTAAAGCATGTTGCATCCAATAATCAACAGAGGAAAACCACCACAGCCTCCCACAGAGGAGCGGCCGGTCTTTTCCCTTAGTGGTAATTTTTCAGCCTTTTTATTTGGTTTCCCCTTAAAATGGGGATCCTTAAGAGGAAGAAAAAAAAAGAATAACAAGCGGATTTCTCTTCAGATAATTCAGAAGGGCTCTGAGTGCATTGTAAATGCACGCCTTTATCCAACAGGCAATTTGATGAATTTCATAGGCTGCTTTTGTATCGCTGTTTGCTGCACAATATCCTCTATGGAAATTGCGGCTGGCTTAATGCTCTCTTTAGCAAACAGCGTAATTGCCCCCTGCAATTTGTTGCCTGGAAAGGGGAAAAAAAAATAAAGGAGGGGTGAGAAGATCAACTTTGGTGGCTGGAGAATGAAAGAGGAGAGAGAGAATTCCGGCAGCATTTGAGATGCAATTTATTCCGGGCCAAGGAATGCAATTACAGAATGGCACAGCCCAGTCCCACCCAACCCCACTGCTGGCAAGGGGTGTTCCCTCCCCAGCATGACCCAAATCACAGCGAACACACGTGCAGAAATGGAGCCGCGTGGAGGAGATGCGCAGAGCAACGGGAGGGCAGGTGGCAAAACTGATGGCAGCGGGATGGGAAGAGGAAAGCCCAGCAGAAAGGGATGGGAGCAGAAGGGGCGGCTGCAGCAGGAGAAGGAGAGGGAGGATGGAGAGGGGAGCGCGGGAGGCGCGGAGACGGCAGGCAGTGTTTATTAATTTTCTGCTTGGCTGCCTTTGGTGCCGGAGCTCCGAGATCATGGAGCCGCTCCACACTCTATTAAATAATTCAATCTGCGAAGAATCCAAGTGTGTAAGCGAACACTCTTATGCGTCTTAAAATTTAATTGCAGAGCTAAACAAGATTAAGTGCAAGGAAGACATAAAAGATATGAAAATAGATGCCGGGGCTTTTGTTTCTCTCGCTACCCGAGTCCTGCTCAGGAACCTATCCCCATTTTTCACACTGCTCCGCTAAAGAGCTTGAGCCTCTTTCATCTGCTACCCCCTCCCTTTGTTCTATTTACAGCTGTGTTTGCAAGCAGCAGGCTCGCAAATCACTTAATATCCATTAGAGCAGCTCCATTCACCCTGCTCTAGGCTCCTGCTCTGGCAGCCTTTCTGCCACAAATCCTCATGGTCAGGGTTTTGGGCAACCAGCCCCAAACTGGAGCCCCCGAACTGGAGCCCACCACCATCTCTCTCTCACCAGGTGACCACCACTTAGATGTAAGTGCTGCAGATTTGCTCTGAACACCTGCAGTGCACAAAGCACCTGAACCTGCCCCAAAGCTGCACGTCTATGCTTAGGGCCCAACCAGAACCTCCCAAGGCAAAGCTCAGATCCCAGCTGCCCAACTTGCAAGGGCAGTGTTGGGGTGCTGAGTGGGAACATGAGCTGAGCTCTCCTAGGGTCTGTTCTCAGCTCTGATGCCTCATTTGCTCACAGCTGCGATGGTGTTTGGAGCTGAGCGTCATCAGGAACAGCGAGGAGGAGGGATTATGGGGGAAGAATGGGGGAGTGGAGAGCTGCCTGCGTGCTGGTGGTGCAATAGGAAGAGCCCTGTTCCTGCTCACAGAGCATGCTGCCCATTAGCTCCTGATGTGGGCCAGCACCTTTGAGCACTTCTACAGGGAGGAGGATAAAAGCCAAGCAGGGCCAGAGGAGCAAGCACAGCCTCAGTGCATGGGAGGAAAATGTCAGTCCATTTAACAGAGTTGGAAACTGGGATCCACTGAGGCCAAAACACACACAGGGTTTGGTGGAGGAAGGAGAGCGCCTGCTGGTTCCCAAAGCACAGGACCCAAAGGGATCCCATCCCTTCACCTGCAACAGAGAGCAGCACAGACACAGCTTTGGGGCAATAAGTATTTCATGAGCATCTCAGCTTTTAACTAGAGTTGCCATCAGCTCCATGCAGGGAGGGAAAGGAGCATCTAAAACACTTTCCATGTTGAAGCCACGAGGAGCAGACGCAGGGGGGTACCTGCCATGCTGTGCTCTGACGCATGCTTTGACCCATCTCCAGCAGCTCATCTGCCATCACCCACAGCCAGGACCATCCCTGCCCCACACAGCTCAGCACCAGCATCCATTGGGGACCTGCCCTCCAGCACGGCTGGTCCTGCAGGCGATGCTGAGCTGCAGGCAGCTGCTGGTAACATCACCCGGACCATGGGAACGGCTGCACGCCACTTGTTCCCTCCTGCAAAATGTCACAGCAAAAAGGAAATGTGGCACCGAGTCGGAGCGTTTTCATATCTTTGCTGAGAGATCAATCAAAATGCTGTTTCTTCACAGGGAAAGCAATCTCAGACATCTCCCGCAAGCCTGCCTTCACCCAAACAGGGCGTCGCGGAGATCTCATCTCTGTTATTACACGAGCTCACAGGTGTATTAATATAATTACTTGCAAAGGGCAACAAGTGAGACCTGAGGCTACTTTGTCTTCATCTGCTTTGCTGCCAGGCTCATAGCTGTTGATGGCTGCTGTTACACGGGCTGTTGGGAATACAAACTGCCACTAAGCCACGCTGCCTTTCACTGTCTGAAACCTCTCTCCCCACAGAAGAAGGGGGACAGCGTGCTGGGTGAGGGCACAAGCAGCAGAACGAGCTGCAAGAGCGCCGTGCTGCTGCACAAACCCACTGCCCCAGCACTGGGATGGACAGCACACAGCACTGCTCAGAGCCAGGCAATGCCTCCCACCCCGATAAATGGAGGGGTCACTCCATTCCCCAGCCCCATCCAACACACCTCTCACACACCCCCACTCTTGCCCCCCCGGTGACAGATTGCTGTTATAACATTTACGGTGATTGATGGATGGCATAGCAACAAGTGAATTAAACAGGCGCGCGCGCTGACATGAGTGGCGGTAAATGTCATAAAAGATCAACCATTATATTCCAAGCATGGCTTTCCGACCGCTGAGCGAAACCAATTGAGGTGATTTAGTGGAAATGAAGACTGCGGAGAGCACACAGAGGAGAAGGGGAAGTTTGGAGCAGCGCTGCACACAGCTGCAGCGTTGCTACCCATCAGGTTAACCCCACTGGGGACAGTTCTGGGGTCAACCCATAAGCCACAGCCCAGCACATCCCAAACGACCCACCAAGAGGTGGGTGAACCCAACTCTTCCAACAGGACAAATCCAATCATCTGTATTCCAAAGACACCAGCCCGAAAAAATAACATTATTTTGCTGCAGTGGCACTTTAAATCTCAAGCAATTGTAAAAGCAATTTGCACTTCGGAACGTTCAATTTGTTTGCAGGTGTTTTCCCCTTAAGTTGCGCTGGGTAATGCAGGCAGGTGCTGCAAAGTGAGTCCAGCTCTGTGCTGATCTGAGTGTGAACTGAAAGACACCACAGCACGATGCTGAGCTTCTCCTTCAGGGAACTGAATTGAAGGAGCTGGGTGAGATGTGGCCAGGACAGAGCTGGGTCAGCCGTGGGCACACACTGCTTTCCCAATGGAAGAAGGGACCACAGTCCTCCAGAGGCTGCAAGGAGGAGACTCATAATGGCAAAGTCAGGGACAGGAGAGGACAAAGCTCCAATGACAGAAAGGGCTGGCAGCAGGGCTGCCCAGAAGCCGAGTGTGCAGGGTTAACAAGCAATCAGTGGACGTTTTAATTAACTAAATTAAATAGACTTAATTAAATGCGGTTACTAAGAGGTCCCGCGTGTCACACGTCACCGGTTAGAGCTGAGGGCACCAACAAGCGCAGCAACCTCAGCTCTCCACAAAAGGACCCCAAATCAACCTCAATCACCCAAATTGCTGTCATTTCCCCTTTTTACAAGGGCAGGTTTGCCCAAAGCAGAGCATCTCCATCCCATGCAACGTCAGTGAGAACCCACAGAAGGGCCCCAAATCCCATTCCCATACTGACAGCGGCGCAGCATCATCAGAGCCTCCATGTGTGCTGTCAGAGGGAGCTCAGCCTGCAGACAGCTGCGTCACAGCAGCTTTCTCTCCCCAAAACCCATTTGCTGTCAGCACGGAGTGACGCGGCTGGAGCTGAGAGTGGGATTACTGGTAAAGCTGGGAAGCGCTCTGCTGCATAATGAGGGTCACAGAGCATCCACGATCAAGCTGCACTGCCGGCACAGGGCGAGAATGCAGAATCTGCCCGTGAGATCTCCTCTTTGCAGCAGGGCAGAACAAGGCCCAGCAGGAGGAGGAGCAACCAAACCCAAACCCAACTCATCCATCATCTTAACCGGCCACGCTGACGCCCGGAGCTGCTCTCCCTCACCTTGCAGCCAGCTGCCACGCGATGCTCAGCTATTGATCCTCCGGATGCCCGTGTGATTGGAGTCTGAAATCTAATGCCTACGAAGTCCAGCCGAACCCAAACCTCTCAAATCATGTTGACACGTTTAGGAGGTGCCGGGCGCTTCATCCTCGCCGGTCCGATATGTAATTATGTAAGTGTCACCATGATGTAGGTGTTTGGCAGGGCAATAAAGCCCCCGGAGCCCTGACAGCCGCCGCTGCCGTTCCACGCTGCCCGTGAGAGCGTTTGGTGCCAATTTCTTTCTGTAGTTAGACTGGAGGAAATAGAGCTCAATAAGGCTGCGTGTGGATCACGGAGGAAAGCTGGTCTTGAAAAATGGCTGGAGATGCAGCATCCAACCTCATGCCTTTCATTTCTCCATTCCACAGCTCCAGTACACTTCACGTGGCAGCTGCCAGGTCCCACCTGAGCTCCCATTGCCTTCCTCTGCACACTGGGATGGGGTGTCTGGGAGCATGGCACAACTCCCAGCAGCTCCAAGGCTCCTCAGTGCCATCAGGTTGCAGTTGATGCTCCTCATTGCCAGCTACAGCCCACCAGTAGTTGCTGGTTGTCAGACCTACATCAGCCCTTTGGCCAGCAGAGCTGCAGCAGCCATGGCAAATGCTGGATGCCATCCAGAAGGACCCAGACTGGCACAGCAGTGAGGAGAACCTCATGAGGTTCAGCAAAGCCAAGTGCAACATTTGCACCTGGGTCGTGGCAACCACACAATCAGTACAAGCTGGGGGTGTAAGGATGGAACACAGCCCTGCTGAAAAGGACCTGGGGGTACTGATGGGCGTGGGAATGAGCCAGCACTGCGCCCTCACAGCACAGAAAGCCAACTGAACCCTGAGTGCATCCCTCCTGGATTCCCTAATCCCTCCAAAGCCCTCCAAGCTTTACTGCTGCCTGGGTCACCCCCCACCAGCCGCAGCCATGAGAGGGGTGCTGGGAGCCAGTGGGGCTGCCCTCCTGGCTGATGTTCCCCCAAAGAGCACAAACAATTCCCAGCAGTTCAGTTCCTCCCATCAGGGCTCAGGAAGCACGACTCCTCCTCACTAATACATCTTTGGCTTGATGAGCTGTCGATGGCAGGAGGATTTAATCTCCCATACCCTTCCTCTCTCCCAAATCCACTAAGGTGAAGGCACTTCATTACGGAACCACTCAGCTGTCTGTTCCCATCGATCACACTTTGGCATGGGTGACCTCGGATCGATAGGCTGCCGATTATTTAGTGCATGTTCACCCATGTCAAATGCCAGCAGGGCAGGCGCGGCGCTGCCTGAGCGAGGAAGCTGGCACTGCTCCATCCCAAACAGCTCACAGGCAGCAGCAGAGCCCCGTGGCCCCTCTATATCAATTCAGGACTCCGGATTGGAGCAGCCATTTCCCCCACTTTGCTCTCCAGCCAAACCCCTGCGCTGTAACTACTTGATGATTCATCCGCCTCCAAGAGATGTCCCTTCCAACCAGCCACAGTCTGACTTTTTAATCAAATCCTTTGCTTCCTTCTCCCTGTAGAGCCAAAGCCGTTTTTCTATTACATACTGATTGATCAAGCCTTCGCAAGCAGGCTGTCAGCATCTTCCTGATCCTTCATTTCCAGTCCCCACACACAGCAGGTTGCTGGGCTGAGCCCACTCGCTCCAGCAGCAGCAAACAGACACATAAATGCATGCAATTAGGGGGAGAAGGCGGGGAGGAGAAATGGATCCTGCTTTGGATTTTATGCCCCCAGCTCAAAAGTTTATGTTATAGAGTAGGCAGTATTAGCACTAAAACACGTGAGCAGGGGAGAAGGACACGGGATGAGCCCAAAACGCTGCCTGGTGCCAGGAGGGATGCTCACACCATCACTGTGCAGTGCAGAAATAGCAGGAATTTAGGAGAGTCTCCAGAGCCCCGACATACCTCGTGCTAATGAGTTGTTTTCCACAGCAAGAAATAGTCAGAAGAAACCCAGACTCCTCTAAACAAGGGCTGTGGCCGCAAACAGGCCAAAGATCAGCTTCCCCCAAGGAGGACATTGACGAGGAGGTAAAAATACAAAATGCAGCACTTTGTTCCCTTCCACTGTATCACCTGGCAAATTAAATAGCAGTGATGTGAGTGCTGGGAAGGAAGCGATGGGAGCTGGGATGTCCCACAGCCCATGCAGCTGGAATGGGGAGCCCAAGGGGAGCGGGGCTGCATTGCAGCCCTGTGCTGCTTTGGATGTGGGGAGGTGGGAGAGGGCTTTGCTCCTACACAGCACAGGGCAGATGCAGAGGTGGCCAGCAGCCCCAGCACCGGAGCTGTGTACACCACATCTGCATTGCTTCATAGATAATTAACACCAGAAGAGTGATGCATGGCTCCCTCCTGCCCATCTCCTGACAGCAGAGAGCAAGAGTGCTGCAACAGAGAGGGAAGAGGAGGAAACACATGCTTTTCTTTTCCTCCTCCTCCCTCCCACCTTCCCTTTCTCTCCAATCTCCCAGTGCAGCTGACAGCAAGACCAGCACATTTGGGAACAAGACCCCATGCCCACACTGTGCAGGATGGACGCAGGATCTGCCCAAGTGATGCAGCACCTCCAGGAGAGCCCAACCAGCTCCTGTTCTCTCTCCTCACACAAACCATGGGTGGGGGGCACACACCCCCAAAGCCCACCCTCCCCCTGCTGTGGGCTGAGCTGTATCACCCGCTGCCCGCTGGCAAAGGGCCACCTTATCTGCGCAAGGAGGGAGAGCAGGGCTGCCCTGCCTATCAGTGATCAGCGGATTACCAGCAGCTTATCAGTTTATTAGGGGACAAAAGACACTTAGCAGAAGGGTTCTGAGACAGTGCGAGAGGCTGATAAGGAACAGCCCTGGCTTCTTAGACACGCCACGTCTGGCACATCACAGGCTGCGGGCCGCCTTACAAAACAAGTAAGTGCTCTGAGTGCTTTGGGCAAGCGATAGCGCTCACGGGAGCCTGGCGGTGCTGCCTTGATGTAGGATCTCTCCTTGATGTAGGATCCCTTGCAGAGCTGCACACCCAGCACCCCGCCGTGCACCACGGCTCTCCCAGCCTGCAGCTCTGCCCAGCATCCATCCCTGTCCAGCTCTAACTGCATCATCCTGATGCTCAGCCCCATTGCTGCCCCTTTGGCCCTATCCTGGCCCTCCCACTCTTGGGCAAGGATAACTGGGGCTCCAACATGAGGGCTGGGGATAGAAGAGGGAAGCAGAAAGCACCAAGGCAATGCACGTGAGTACATCAGTGGAAAACCCCTAAGAGGCTTTCATTCCCTCCCAAAGTGTCTCAAAGCTCCATTGCTTCTTTTCCTCCCCTTCTTTATATATTTTTTTTTACTTCATTCCTTTTAATTAGGAACATAATGGAACTCAATCCACTCGCAATCTCTTCTGGAAAGAAACAGCCCTCCCTGGACTTCAAATGGCCTGCTTAATAGGGTTAGAGTCTGTAATAAGCCCAAGACAAAATCTTCTATTTCCTCATATTAATTATCTCCACTGATCAACACTGCTAAGCAGCAGCACCAGAGCACGCAGGGGATGCACAGGGACAGATGAGGGCTGGCTGTGGGGGGAAGCACACCCTGGGCAGCCCCTTTGCATTCAGGACTGCAGGAACACCTCCAGTTTCCCCAGCAGCACAGGATGGATGATGGGGCAGCCCAGCTTTGGGCTCCTGGAACTCCCATCAGACAAAGCACATGAGGGCTCACTGAAAATCACAACACACGATCTCTCAAGGACATCCTTCCCCAGTGACAGTCAGCCCTTAAATGGGCTCTAGGAGAGGTGCAGCCAGGCTCTACCCCTTCCAGTAGCACAGCTGAATTACGTTCACCTGTGCTCCCAGTGCTCACCTCAGGTGGGCAATCAGAGGTTCGGGCTGTGATTCAGCAGCTCCCACACACCCTTCCCCATGGCTTTCCTTCCTCCCCCTGACACCACAGCCAGCATGAAATGCAGACCCCCCCCAAGGCCCCTCTTACATTGTGCACCAGGACTCAGAGCAGCTCCCAACCAGCTGCCCAGACCCCAGATCCCATCACATACACAAGGGCCATTCACAGCCCTGCCTGGAAAAACGCCACTCCAGCACTGCTCTAAATCCTCCAGGTTTTGGGAACCATCACTTCGGATTATTTGGGCTGTTTCTTTTTGCTTCGTGTCCTGAAAACAAATGCACCCATCCAGTCCTTGTTTTTCACCCAGACTCAGAGCAGAAGCTTTCAATATACCTATTTTAGGGCTACTTCCAGGTCCCATCCGACTGGCTAATCACCGCTGTAAACCTGAGCTGTTATTACCTCTCGGTAGGCTGGGAATGTATGTGCTCCCCCAAGCTGTGTTCTCAAAGCAATTGTCTCCACAGACCTTTGGGGTAAAAGGTGAGCATTCAGGGCTATTTCTTGCAGCCCGGCTCTGCTCTAATTTCCAACTCTATTTGTTCTATTGAGTGGTTATCAAGTTAAAAATGCAAGGACTATAGATTTCTTTCCAGCTTAAATATCTGAAAACAAGTGTGCTAATGAGCAATCTGACCGCCATAAAAATGATTACTGACAGCACTTCAAGGACCCAACTTTACTGCCTTTAGAACTCCTAACAGCAGCAGAATGCTGCTGAGTGTCCCAGAGCCCAGCACAGCAAAGGGGAATTTCTGGATGGATGCTTAGAGGAGAATAAAACAAGTAGAGAAGAAGGGGGAAAAAAGCCACAGAACCGAATCATCTCTTGCCAAAGCTGCTCCAATCCTATGGCTGTGACAAGCTTAAGAGGTCAAGGACAAGATTTTCCAGTGCTCCTAAATCACTTCTACCACTGCACTTCAGTGTGGCAGCGGGTTTAACGTGTCAGTTGCTTTCAAAGGCCTTTGCAGTGATCCTTGCCAGCCCTGTGGCATTCAAAGTACCTTCTAACGTGTCCAGGAGGGGATCCCATCCCAGACATGGGGCCCTGCTGACCCAGTGATGCTCCACACAGAGTCCTCAAAGCAGAGTCACCGACATGCAGCAGGCCTGAAGAGCAGAATGCTTAAAAGGGGAAAGGAACCCAATAACTCTGTGTCAGTGGGAACCTCATTAAGCCCCAGCTCCTATTGCCTGGAGAAAGAGAGCCTTGCAAGAGCAAGCAGACCATGCACACGTGATGTGGATCCAGCCTGGTGATTAGCAACGCTCAGCGAGAGCACGCAAGCTGAGATTTATAAAGTCGCTCCCTGCAAGGCAGATGAACATCTTAATCTCTTAGTCCACTTTTAATAAAAACCTGACATTAAAACATGTTTGCACATTGTTTTGCATTTGCTGGTGAGCTGTGGTTTCAATCTGCGGCTGCGGCTCCCTGCGGTCTCAGGGATGAGCTGGCTCCTGGCTGCAAAAGCATCTTCCCCTCTGCTGCAATGAATGTGCCAAAGGGCTGCAAGGGAAAATGAAGCCACAGGCAAGGGGCTGACAGGAACAAGAGCCCCAGGCCTGGGGATTCGCTGTGCAGTTTCACACCAGTCAAGTCCTGCAGCTGAACCCGCAAAAGACTCCCTTGTTTTAGGGTTCAGCTTTGCTTCTGGAAAAACGCGGATGGTAAATGAAGTCAGCCCCAGGGAACAGCAGGAGGATGTGTGTGTGTGTGTCTGTCTGTTGTCTCTCTGGCTGAGCAATGACCCTCAGGGCAGCACCACCAGCACCCACGCCTCCAGGCAGGTCTGTACCCCATTGCTCACCCAGCAGCAGCTTGGGCTGGGTCAGCAGCAGGGCAGGAGGGTGTATGGGGTGACAGTGGTGACACAGCCACACAAAATGAGGTCTGTTTCCACTCCAGAGCCAAAGGGATTCTCGCCTCGCTGACAGCATGAAGATGCCACAGCAGCACAGGCACATGCACTATTCAAAGGGTTTTTCTTCTGGGTAAAATTGAATGAGGCCAGAATTGCAGGCAGAAAATAAAGCTTAACGTCTCCATCCTGGCATCTGGGTGGCATCAGCTGAACATTCTGGGGTCACCTCCTGAGCCCGTGCAGCAGCTCACGGTTCGTGCTCTCCTGCAGTGATTTTTACCCTGTGTGATCAGCCAGGAGAGAACAGAAAGTTCCCAGTCCTGAAGAAACAGCCCAAGGCAATTCAGCTCAGATGAAAACTCAGAGGGCACACCAGGAAGCATTTCTGGCTTCAGATGAATTAGGAGCAAATCACAACATGCTAAAAACCACATCAGGGGATGTAAGCAACTTCAGTCCAGACTCATTTGTGTTCAAAGGCAGCCCAGCCTTGGGGACTGGTTTTGCAAGAGCCACCGTGGGCATCCCTGCCTTGGCAGTTCCAAATCAGATTGGCTTTAGACCCCTCCTGCATTTCTACACCCCGCTGCCCAAGCCTTGAGCTCCCGCTGGGATCTGACAGCCAAGCGTTGATCCTGCTGGCTTCCACCAGCCACCGGCAAGGGGTATCCTGCCAGGAGAAGGCAAAGCACTGGGGATGCTCAGCAGGGCTGTGGGGACATGGGGAGAGAAGCACCCGACCCGCTGGCACCGGTACAGGGGAGCTGACAAAGTGATAAGGGTCTGTTTTATACAGTCACCTTCTTGTCCCCAGAAGAAGAGTGTGCAGTCCCAAGGGCTTTTCAAGTACTGCATGCACCCTTCCCTAACACCCAGCACTGTTCAGACATAGCGTGTAGGATAAAGGCAATGTAAGAGATATGAGGTTAAAGCGCTACCCTGGATGCCAACAAACAAGGCCAACAAACCCCAGCTAACATCCTTAGGAAATGGCTTTGAGACCACCAAGAACAGGCGCTGTTTCACCCAAGCCAGAGTCCCTCCATCCTACACACACCAAGAAGCCCCACGAAAATCTGCTGGAAAAATCAAGAATCAATCAAGGTTGGTGGCCCTTCCGTGCACAGAGCTGTCACATCGACCCAAGAGAGGGGAAAGAGGGAAATAAAGGGCGGCTGTCCCAGCGGGATTACTGTGATGCCGCGCAATTCGAGCATTGATTTCCAAGAGCTTTGCCCTCAGTCTCAACTCTGCTGGCTGTGACAAAGCCGGGGACTGCAGTGACAGAAAGCAGTTGGTGAGGAATCAGGCGGTCCATCACCAAACACATCCACCAAGTGAAGCACTTCAGAGAAGCCTTCGCAAGCAATTAGCATCTGCAGGCTCCCATCGGGGGGTGTGGGATATTAAAAGGAACACGCTTGGTGCAAGCACAGGAACTCAGATTGGTTCCTTGGCTCAGGTTGGTTTGTAGATAGCAGGAAATGAGAGTTTTTGCTCCTTGCTTGTGAATCTGTTTGCTCGCGGTTTGCAGGGAAGGCCACGGAGGGCTCCTGCACAAGGGTTTACTCCATCTCAAAAGTCATCACTTCCATCTGCTGCTTCACACCCTCCTCTGTTCCCAGAGAGGTGACCTGCAGGGAGCTGCTGCCCCCACAGACAGGGGAGTCACCCCAGCGCAAACACCCAGCTGGATAATTAAAGCATATTTACATCCTAAAGCTCACACTGAGCTGAGCAAACTCATTTCAAGTCAGGGATGGGTCAGACCGACAGTGACCTGCCTCCATCAGACCTGCAGGGAGGAGGAAGGAGGCGCAGGGAGATTTGCAGGAGTTGAAGGAAGCCCTTTCATCCTAATTACAGCACAGCCCAGCAGAGCTTGGCTACCACCTTTCCACCACCTTCCACCAAACCACTTAATCACCATAAATGAGTTTCTGTAATTACAGCAGGAAGTGATTTATCTTGGGGTCCAGAGGTTTAGAAGCGTGACCTGAAGAGAAAGCCGGTGTCAGCAAAGAGGATAACTTACTTGCAGGGCGATCTCTGAGCTGTGCAGCCAAGCTCGGAGTCTCTAAATCCCTCCCTGATCCATCCCAGAGCCAGTAAACATCATGTTTGTGTGTGCTGAGCATACCCCTCCGGGGATCATCTGCTGCGTGCTGTCTGGCACCAACAGGGGAGGGAAGGGAAAAGGGAGAAGAGAAAGGGGAAGGGAAAATGGAGAAGGGAAATGGGAAGGAAGTAGGGAAAAGAGAAGGGAGAAGAGAAAGGGGAAAGGGGAGGGAAAGGGAAAAGGGAAGGGGAAGGGAAAGAGGGAAGGGGAAGGAAAAGAGAGGGGAGGAGGAGGGGGATGGAGAGAGGTGGGGTGGGTCGACTGACCAGCCAGGAGGGCACTTCCATCCCCAGCCACAAATAGGATGGAGCAGGGCAGGCACGCACAGCTGCCCCAGCAGCTCCCTCCCCCTTCCTTGTATTCATCACCTGTTCTTGCAAGCAATTGGAAAAGGAATTCCTCAGCTTCCTGCCTTGGCAGCTGAGCTCAAGTCAATATTCATTTGCTGTATGTGGCAACTTTAGTTAGGTACTCAAGAAAACAAACAGTTGTGCACCGTTCTGTCTGGAAAAAGCAGGTTTTGACTTAGCAGCGTCTCCCCTGACTTGCTGTGGGAAGGCCTGGAGCACGTGCCGCTTTCGCTAGCAACCCAGGGAATTGCATTCTATTGACTTCAGTCAGTAAGATCAACATCATGTTTGTTTCTGTGCACAGCCCCAGCAGTTTAGATTGAGCAAAAAGGGGCTGCAGCCAGCAACCCCAGAGCACTCCTCGCAGTGCTTTAGAGATGCAGATTGGCACTGTGGCTTCATCTGAAAGCTCAGCGTTGCTTTTTCTTCTCCTGAGCTAAAAGGCTAAAAAAAAAAAAAGCTAAAAAAGCTAAAAAGCTAAAACTAAAAGGAAAATCATGAGAAGTTGTGGATGCCCCATCCCTGCAGGTACTCAAGCCCAGGTTAAATGGGACCCGGGGCAGCCTGATCCAGTGGGTGGCAGCTGGCCCAGGGCAATGGGTTGGAACTCCGTGATCTTTAAGGTTCCTTCCATTCTAAGCCATTCTGTGATTCCCTCAGGCTTTGGATTTGGGCTTTGCAGCCAGATTTTGCAAAGCACTCAGGACTCAAAGCATGAAGGGCTGCCCATGAAGGCAGGATTCTGCTCTCATAACTGCTGCACAGGAGAGGAGCAAAGGGGGACAAAGCCTCCAGGCATCAAACCACTGCACACTTTGTCCTCCCCACACTTCTGTGCTCTTTGCAGCCTCTAGCAGCAAACCCTCTCCCCAGAACACGCAGTAGATGGAACTGGGGGAAGACAGAACCAAAATGGTGCAGCTGGGTACAGGCAGCCCACAGCAAGAATGGATCAGAGCCACAGCTTTGTCCCTCATCCAGACCTGAAAGGCTGAGGTCAGCCTTGTGCTGAGCAGCCCGAGCGCACCAGGGAAGCTTCTAAAGTGTGTTTATCAAAGCGAGTTGGATAAACACTGCTGCTGCTCAGCAGGCTTCTCATAGGCACTTACCAGCCCAGGCACTCAATGCAAGAGACAGCATGCACTGGCAAAGCACTGAGCACTGCCTGCAGTTCATGATGGGAGTCACAGGCAAGAAGCAAATCCATCTCAGAGGCTCTGCCAGGTCCAAAGCAATGAGCAGAGCAAAGCCTGACCCCAGCACTGCTGCCAGGCACCACCAGTCCCAGGGCATCCCCATTGCTCAGAGGGGAGAGAGGAGCATCCCATGCAGCAGCAGGATTAGTGCTGCAGGCCGTCTCAGTGGGCATGAAGGGCAGAGCAGGGTTTTGGCTGCACATCCTGGAAACTGCTGTACCTGGGAGCAGTTGGAGCTTTGGATTAAATGAATAGAAGCATCCAAAGCAAAAGAAAAAAAGACAGAGAGCATTTCTGTTTCACCCGACAGCAGCAGGTTTGGGCACTTTTGGAAGCATTTCCCCTGCAGAAGAGACTAGATCAATACGCAGAGAAAGCATGAGTGAAATGCATTCGATAGTCCCTTGTTTTATTCCACACAGGTTCACATGCAAAGGAAAACATTCCCGTCAGAAAAGCAAAGCAGGAACAATGAATTCTTGATTTTGCACACTTTATTTTCCCCACCAGCAAGCTCCAAATCAAAACCACTCGCGTTACAAGCGGCAGTAAGTGCGCTTTGTGCCTGCAGCTCCAGCTGGGGTCTGCGAGTCAAGCTGAGCTCTTTCCACTTCACACACCACAGCCCCACCAGCACGAGATCCTCACATCAAAGCCACGTTTGCAGCCACTTCGTTAGAGCTCAGTGCGGGAGAGGCTCCGTCTCCCTCTTCTACAGCTGCAGTCTGTGCTGCAGGTGGGAGATAAACAGTCATCTTGGCTCAGGATGAGCCCTGAAGTGCTGCTGGTTGTGGCTGTCCCTGGGGGTGCCCCATCCCTGGAGGTGCCCAAGGTTGGGTGGTTGGGGGGCAGCCTGATCTGGTGGGTGGCACCCAGCCCTTGGCAGGAGGTTGGGACTGGATGGTCTTTAAGGTCCCCTCCAACCGGAGCCATTCTGTGCTTCCATGAAGCAGATCCTGGGGACCACGAGAATGACCCCAGAAGCCAATGCTTTACTTGCTGGCAAAGCCTCTGCCCTCCCGCTGTCCCAGTATGGCACTGCACGTTAATTAGAGCTTAATGATGAGGAGCAGAGCGCAGGCACCAGTGCCCTCTACTGGGACCAGTCCACAGGGCTTACAGGGTCTGCTGGGCCCTGTGCAGCTCCCAGCAGGCGGGGTGGATTTGGGGACACTCAGCACAGCTGTGCTGGTGCAGCAGAGGTGCAAAGCCCCATTCTGGCACACACACCCCAAGCGCTGCCCAAGCTCCTTCCCCTCCCATCCCCACCGATGCTTTCGCCTCTCCCACCGCCTCCCCGCATCTCCCCAAGCTGCATTTAAGACTTCTGCCATCAGGCAGTAGGAAATCAAACGGTGCTATCAGAGCGCATTAGGACAAACATGTCCTGGCCTTCTGCCCAGCTGCTGAGCAATGCTCCAGCCCGGCTCCCAGCCTCCCATCGCTTCAGAGTGGCACCTCCACGTCTCTGGGCTGAATCGAGTTTGACAGTGCTCAGGAAAAGAGAAGATCCCAAGGGAAAGGAGAGGAAGGGGGAAGGTGGGCTTTACAATTTATAAAACCACTTTCAGTTTGACTGCATTAGCTTTGCCTTAGGCTCCAAAACATGACAAAAGGCAGCCAGAAAGAGAAGGGAGGGTTGGGGGGGGGGGGAAGTGGGAATGGGGGAGGGAGAAGGGGAATGGCAAAGAAAGAGAAAGCTGTAATTGCAATTGCTGGAATTCACTTTTAATGCTAGCTGCTGAATACAGTAAACACGCTCCTGAGTCCAGGGAATAAGCATTGATTTTTTTAATTTATTTATTTATTATTTTTTTTGGCAAGTGTTGCCAATGAAAAGCTGCAGATCAATCCTGCCCTGTCAGACACTTTTGCCTCTTGGCCTCCAATTACTCACTCTCCATATACATCCTTCCTTATCTCACCTTGGCTGGGCGCACCTGATGCTGATGGAGCACCGTCTTACCCTGTCTATGCTGGAGGGTGCACAGGGGAGCACCCAGCACAGACTGTGCACGTGGGAGAGGGGACAGCAGGAGGGAGGACGTGCAAGCCTGCATCCTCACTTCTTCCTCCTCACCACCCTGCAGACACTGTGGGAAACACTTTGGGGTTCAGCCACACCACAGCTTGAAAGGCTGCCTTTCAATCCAGGTATTTGCAGGCTTTCTAGTATGGTTTCACCTCTCCCAATTGCTTAAGAGGCAGAAGCCAGCGGGGAAATGCTGGGATGGCAACAGGAGCACAACCAGCACTTCCCCTGCTTGGGAAGCACCGTGATCCTTCCTGGCTGCAGAGCCCTGGGCTGCCAGCTTCAAAGCGACAGGGATAAAATCCACTTTGCCAGAGAACAACTCAACGTTCCCCTTGGAGACGCCGCACAGACACACTGTAAGGGCTTTACAATGAGCATGGCATTGACTTTGATTGCCGCTCTGTGTCTAATTTGGGAAGATAAGATGTGTGAAACAAGAACCGCTCGTGAGCTGTTTGTTGCAGGGCTTGGGGTCGTTGGTTTGGGGGAGGGGTTTGATGTTTCCTAAGACTTCACCCCCTGGATTGAAGCTTTTCATTGATCTCCAAGAACAGAGGAAAAGAAATTAGACAAATAGAGACTGGGGAATAGGGACAGCAGCTCTGTGACAGATGACAAGACACACTGTCCTCTGTAACGTCAAGATGAGGGCAAAGCTGTGTGTATTCCAGATGAGCCTCACACAACTGCTTCTCTGCCTCCGTAGCAAAGGGGATGCTTTGGGTGCAGCACACCCACAACATGCTGTCATGCTGCAGGGAGCTGCTCTACCAGAACCACCACCATCAGCTCCATCCTCACCTCTGCTTACACAAACTGACCAACAGCATCCCATAGAACTCAACAGCCGGAGTTACCCAAGAGAAACCAGGCTCCGTGCTCCTCCAAAGCAAAGCCTGATGGAAGCAGACACTCAAAACACAGGGGCTCCTGCTATATGTGCTCTCCCTTTTCCTGCCTGCTGATCACGACCTCCTGGCAGAGAGAACTCACTTTCACATTCCCAGCTGCAAACATCAGGAAGAGTTACCATCGCAGCGACATGACCTTCAGCTATTCACAGGCCAGACGTTTCCTTCTGACAGCTCCCGCACTCACCCTCAGATTACATGCGCTGTATTTGGCTGTTAAGAATAACCACTGGATCGTAGTGGTGTGCTGGGCACCAAGTGATGTATAGGCAAAGAGATCAGGGAGCAAAACAAAGCGGTTGCTCATGAATCTCATGGCCAAAGCACCACTGCTTTCCATCAGGGCAACATAAGCGTCTCCTTGCACCCCAACCAGGAGCAGCACTGCATTAATCCTTCACAACCAAAGATGCAATCAGAAGCTCGACAGCAAAGCTCTGATTGGGGTTATGACAGCAGCGATAGCTTTTAATTCTTCTTTAATTCTCACCCCAATGCCTTTCCTTTCTATCCAAATCCCTTCTACTTGCATTGCTGCAGCTGTGCCGTGTTTGGTATCAGGAGTTCTTCCAGTGATGGACCCCAAAGTGAGGGTGATGAAAGGCAGCGGTGGGGGAGACGGATTGCAGCAGGAGTGGAGAAAGGGGTGACAGAGCTTTGGAAGCAGGAATGCCTGTGCCCTTGGGAGCTCTCTCTCAAAGGTTGATGGAGCTGCCAGGAGGTACAGAGCGTTCTCTCCTTATTGATCTATCAAAGTCTGCTTTACAGGGAAGGGATTACTCACTTTTGATAACATATCAAGGTTGCCACTGACAAAAATCGATGGATTTGAGCTACCCAGCCTTCATTTAATTAGTTCACATCGTAAACACACGCTGGGAGAGGAGGAGAGATGCTCTCCACGACCACCTCTGCCCTTTTTTCCTCTCTGGTTTTAGGAAGTAGCTTGTGAACAAACCGGGTTTAACCAACAGACTTTTGCTGTCTGTGCAGCAGCAACCGAAGGGTGCATCTCTCCATCCCCTGGTGCACAGCAAATACAGCCATCCAGGAAGAGAAGGCCTCTCACATGTATGAGCAAAACCTGGCACTGTGGGAAGGTGGATGCGATTAAGACTGAGTTGAGACTGGGCAGCTTTGTACGAGCTAAATAAGCAACGAGCAGTTTGAGAGAGAGCTCTCTCCCCCTGTTTACAAAGCCAATGAAGGCCAGGTTAATTAATCTCTCCCTCCAGCCACCCTTCTCATAAGGGCTCGTTCTCCACTTTGAGCAAAGCGCCCACGACAGCCGCTCAGATCTGTTTCATTGCAGGGGATGAAAACAAAGGCACAAATTAAAATTGCTTTGGAGCCTGGCCTCTCGGAGAAAGCAGGCGTAGCCGTGCTGTAATTAGGAGTAGGTGCACAAAAAGAGAGCGAGGTCTTTGACTGCTGCTTAACCACGGATAGTAAATAAAAACAACAGCGATTCCTCCCCCTGCCACACGTACACAAGAGGCAAAGAAGAACTGAGGCTGTTTTTCTGAAGCTCACAAGAGAGGTTGGTTCTTCTCTCTTCATCCCCATATAAAGGCAGATCCCAGCCACAGACTGTGGCTCCGTGCATGCTAAGAACCAGCAGCGATGCCCTATCAAAACAAGACATTCAAATACACACTTTTCTCCCTGGGGAGAGCTTATACACAACGCAGACGTTGCACTTACGGTGTTTCATGAGTTGCTCAGAGCTATTCAGCTCCAACAACCAGGGCTGCAGTGCAAAACAACACCTTGAAGCAGTAGCTCAGCCCCCAGCCAGCAGCAGTAGGGTTAGGGACGTGTCAGCACATCCACTCAGAAGCTCCCATGTTCCAATGCATTTTGTAGTGGTGACGAGTTCTCATGTTTGGTTTAATGGTTCCTAGCTCTGTTTGCTTTAACTTGCCGTTAGCAGCATGGTTAGAGCTGTGAGGCTGAGCTGAGCCATGCTGCAGCCAGCCCTCTGCACAAACAGTGCCTCCATCCCCAAGTGGATGGAGCCAAGTCTCCCATCAATGGAAGACGTCATTGGAGGAAGTAAAGGTCTCTGAGTTTGCTGGTGGTTTGGTAACGGAGAGGATGGGCAGCATGATCTACCCATCAGCCCAGGAACGTCAGCCAGCCCTGCCCCAAAGAACCATTTCTGCTCTCACAAAAATGTGCTTTTCTCTGGGATTGGTGAGGGCTCTGCAGGCAGAAGGACAAGCTGCAGCTCCATTTGTCCTACAAACAAGAGGGCAGAAGCCAAGGGCTGCTCGAGGGGGAGTTGTCAGCAGTTTTTAGTCGGAAAGATGATGGTGGTGATTCTCGAGATAAGGGCTCTCCTAGGAGAAAGGGAAAGGGATAAAAAAGATGCGCACTTATTTCTAGATTATCTTATTTCTCAGATCCCTTGTTATCAATTGCTTTGAGATATTACCGTGGATTTCAGCACAATGGGCACTCATTCATACTGACTGCAGGGCAGTTCCAGAATAGGACAACTCTTCCTGTCCCAGCGACCTCTATGACCAACTCCTTCTTTTCCTATGGCTTTTTTTTTTCCCCTTTTCTTTTTTCCCCAGGGCTAAAGAAAGAGCAAAGGGAGAACACGTGGGAAGAAAGAACAAAAATCAACTCTGAGTTAGAGAACAGAGCATCTCCCAGGCCTCGAGTCTCCTCTCATCTGCAGTTCAAATTGGCTAACATGTTAAAAAATTACTGGGGTAGAAAGGAAAGGGGGATGGACAGGATGCAGTCACAGCCACCTCATTTTTCTCAGCAGCTCTATTAATGGTCAGAAATCCCTATTACACACACATAAGCCCAAAGCAAAGGGTGGCAGTGAGGGAGACAGAAGGAAAGTGCCTCCCAGGCTCAATGCCTCCCTATTGCACTCGTGGCTTGTGCCAAGCCTTCTCCAGGTCTCCCTGCACGAACACAGCTCTCTGCAATGAGGACAACCTCCCTGCCACACAGCTGATCTGTAATTAATCATAATGCCAACTCAGCCCTGAACTTTCTCCCCATCCACATTCGTTTCTTTACTTCCGCCTCGCGACTTCAGTTTTCTCCACGTAATTGTAAAGGGGAAAGATCTGGAAGCAATTGCACAGCCTTGTAAGACAGGAAATCATTGCACAAGTCTTAAAGCCCACTTTGAGCCAGGCTACTCGTGTAAAAGAACCCAAATCAGCCAGCTGTGCTATTGACACCATAGGCAGGGGCTGTCGGCACCCACAGTCCCTGGTGACTCTGTACTGAGAAATCGGCCCCTCGTCCCCACTGACTTTGATGGAGGCAGCACCAGGGGAAGATTTATCCCCTGTCACACAAACCCATCCTGTGCACAGCGCTGGGAACACCAACCCCCCGGAGCAAAGCTACTCTAAGTGGATTCAGCAGACCTGGCCCGAGTTCTCAGCTTTAATAGCCTCTGGCCTGGCCCAAAACGTGACACTGCCCAGTCTGAGTAGATTTAGTTCAGGGCTCTGCACTCGCACCCTCTGCCATGCTGCTTTCTCCCTCTGAGCTCTCCCAGCCAACGCTTGTTAATCTCATCACAAGTTATAAACCTCAACACAGGGCTCCCATCACCGCCTCAAGCACGCTGCCCAAGCCTTGCTGCATCTTCTGCACAACCCAAGGAAGGCATTTCATCTCAGTACTTGCTTTCCTAAAGGCAAACCTTTCTCCCATTCCTGGGTTAATCCCCAGCATTATAGGCACATTGCCAAGCATGGAGGGCCCCCAACCATGCAGAGATGGTCCCGCTGCTGTGGTGATGCAGATACTCGCCCTGCTCCTAAGCCCAAAGATGTAACAGCATCTCCCTATAGGAACTCCACCAGCAGCAGTGAATTCATCCCCAAGTGGCTTTTATGTGAGACACAGCTTCCCAAGGTTAAGGACAGCACACGTGCTGCTGCAGCACGCAGAGCTGACCAAATAGCTTACATCCTCCCTCTGCATTATTACACCTCAACAGTCTGCAGCTGGGAGAAAGGAGCACCGAGGAACCATTTCACTCTGAGTTCTCTAGCAAAGCCCAGCATGGCTTGGAAAGAAGAATCCCATATAGAAGTTAAGCCCATAGTGCCCTCTGGGAGCAAAGCCTGTCCTGCTGCATCCACAGCATCTCCTTTGTGCAGCAGCACTGTGCTCACTCAGGTGAAAGAGGCTGCTGCTCCCCTCCACACACCGAAACCAGCTCTGTTGCCAACTCCTTCCAGAATGTGAAACAAAGAGATGCCAGCTCCCAGTGACAATTAAATTACAGCTTAGAGTAGCCCCATACCTGTCAGGAAACAAAGGCCTGACCTTCTGGGCCATCTCCAGAGCTCTGCAGGTTCAGTGCTCTAAGAAACCAACTGGGCCTTGTGTAGCTGTAAAGGAAAGAGCTGGGAAAATATAGAACATAGATCCAGCCCAGGTGGGCATCACATTTCAACTCTGTTAAGCCCCCAGTGAGCCCCAGTTGAGCCCAGGACGTCCAGCTTCCCTCTTCTTTTACCTCATGCTTAGCAGAGACTTCTTTCCCCCACCCCCTCTTCCTCTAATGCAGATCAAACTATGGAAATGAGCTCAAAGACAGCACTGCATTGTTTGCCTGCGCTTTAGAGATGCAATATAAGGCAAATAAAGGCATCCTGGAGCCTCAGGCAAGCTCCCTGCAGAGAAAACACAGATGTGCTGTAGGCATCTTTTTCATTTCCCAATCCAGAAGGGCTGAAGGAAAGCAATGGAGATGGGCACGGTCTGCAGGAGGCACCAAACCAGTGGGGGATCTGCCCCACGCTGACAGAATGGCTGCAGCATCAGGTGGGCTTCCCTGCACCCTCAGCAAGGAGCAGGGCGGCTGTGGAGTAAACAGGGGGAGAGGATCTCATTAAAGACCCCCAGGAAAGTGTTTTGGAAAGGGAAGAGAAAAGAGGGAAAGGAAAAATAAAAGATGAAGAAAAAGGCTGAGAAACTCCTGGCTGAGTCATTTCGTTTTCATCTTACGCTACAACAGGGGAAAAGCACACAATGGCTGAAAGGAAACATTCACGAATCAAAGGGCCAGGTTCATTTTTCATCGCATGCTAACGAGCCTTATTTTAATGTATCTGTGCAACATACTTGTATATGTATTTCCTCTCATGGAAAACCCACATTCTATAGAAAGCTTGGAGCCAGCTCTGTCCCCACCCATGGCCCCAGGGCTGCTCCCCTCCCAAGCCATATTGAGTGGGGAGGAAAGGGGGAAAAAAGGTGCAGAAATGGGCACATTCCAACCCCGAGGAGTGTGCAAAGCTGCCATTAGAGATGTGGTGGTGATCTCTGGAGACGCACCAAGTCAGGCTGGATGGGGCTCTGAGCACTGATGGAGCTGCGGGTGTCCCTGTGCCCTGCAAGGACCTGATGGCCTTTAGGGGTCCCTTCCAACTCACACCATTCCATGATTCTACGATCACCTCTCCACCCCCAGATGCCGTCACGAGGCCATGACCACTCACCATCAGGTTGATCAGCTCCAAGTAGAGACAAAACACTCTTCCCTCTTCATGATGGGGAAGAAAGAGGGAAAGAATGAGAAAGAGAGAAAAACAACTATTTTGACACCATCACCACCTCCAGGACCAGGAGGACCCCCTGCCAGCCATGGTGCCCACCCAGGGCAGCCCCTTGTGGGGTGATGGAACCAACGTTTCTTGCTTGAGGGGGGGATTTGTTGGGCTGTGCTCACTTTACACCGTTACCGTGGTAACGCCTGCTCGGTACAGCGTGTGAAACACTCCATTCGCTTATTGATTGAGCCGCCGTCAAATTCAATCACAAGTGAAAATGGATTTTTTAATGCGACTATTAGCTGCTTTTGAAAGGCAAATTGAGTTCAGTTATACCGAGTCAGCCATCAAAAAACAATTTGCCGTCAGCCAGACGGTCCGGCAAGGCACTGGGCCTGGGGAGAGCCAAGAGGGGAGCTGAGACTGGGCAGCGTGGATGGAGAAGCTCTGCTCACCCATATTTCAGGTGGATCTACCCACAGGTTGAGAGGAAATAAGGCTTCCCCCCCAATAACTTGTTCAATGAGAAAGATGGTAGGCCTTGAGGAGCTGTCTTAGAGAAGACCCCCATCTCCATGACAATACTGGGCTCAGATGTCATCACCCGACCCAGGAGGGTTGAAAGGATGGTGATGTGGATGATGAGGTTCAACCCCACTCTTGGCTTCGTGATGCACAAGGCAGAGGTTCTCCCCAAACACAAGGATGTACAAGAGAAGGACGAGGGGTGCCATACAGCATGAGGATATCGTAAGAACACAGCATGGCTCCAGTTGGAAGGGGCCTTAAAGTCATCAAGCATCAAACCCTGTTGTGGGCTTAATGCCCCCCACCAGCTCAGGATGCCCAGGGTCCCATTCATGGCCTTGGGGACCTGCAGGGATGGGGCACTTCACTCCTGTCCACACCAAGAAGACCACCAAAGCAAAGCCATACCAGCATCACCCACGTCCATACCACCCCACGT